>NC_091127.1:132094942-132432442 GCF_040183065.1 Periplaneta americana
TTGTAACAATAAATAAAAAAAGAATCACACAAAACGTATACACATACATTGTACACACACATACATATCAATTGTACTGGAGTGCAATGCTTGTAAGATTTCCTGATATTAATAGTCTACGAAGCAGTTGTGATGTTGATGTAATGCATGTTCTGCGGTTTGTCTTGCTCATTCATTCCATTCTATCAAACTGAATGTTTGTAGTGCACGAAAGTTGTTTAAATTTTATATTAACTTGCGATAAGCTGGTATAAAATTGATCGGTCTCGATACCAAAATTAAAGATGTTTCCAGTAAAAAATTAATTATAACCGGTGTAAATATACATGCTTCTTTTCTGAACGAAAAGTTACATTTGTTCGGATCAGATTTCTGCACATTTAAAAGACAAAACTAAAATTCTTTCAATTATTTGTTACCATAATATAGTACTCTCTTGAATTGGCTGAGCATATTGGGAATTATTAATTCAGTAGCTTTTCCAAAATATGCTATGAAATGTTTCATATAAAATTTTGTTTTTCTCGAAAAGGAAACAAATGCGAGCAAAATTGTATTAAAATTTTTTATCTGAAATACTTCAAAGAATAACCCATTGAAACTAGTGACATTACTTACGGTTCACTTTGTATGCATATAATTTCAAATGGTTATTCTTTGAGATATTTCAAACAAAATATTCAATATTGTTCGTTTTTGTTTTCTTTTAGAGAAAAAAAAATATATTTTATGAAACATATATACACAATAGTGGCAAAAAAAACCGGACTGATACTTGTAGCTGATTTCAGAGCCTTGTTCACTCCAGAGCACGATAGACTGGTAACTAAGACTTTCGTGGTTCGAATTCTGCCTGGGAAGGAAACTTTTTATTGTTCCTTATTCAAATTTATTCCCAATACTTTTCGATTGCTGGTAAAACTCATGTTCTGGGACTAATAAGTTAATTAAGTAGTAAAATATCGTTGCAATCGAAAAGTATTGGGAAGAAATTTGAATAAGGAATAGAAAAAGTTTTCTTCCCAGGCAGGAGTCGAACCATGAACGTCTTAGTTACCAGTCTATCGTGCTTTGGAGTGAACAAGGCTTTGAAATCAGCTACAAGGATCATTCCGGTTTTTTTTACCACTGCTGTACACCGTGCCCTGCTTATTGGATTTATATTTAATTTTAATGAGATAACATGAGGATTAAGTTTTATTAATATAATACTCTGTTATAGATTATTTATTGATAAAACGTTATAATAGGCCTACTAAACAGATTATATACAAAGTGTCCCCAGAAAACCACACTGTATATATAAGTGCATTAACTATGTTTGACCACTGAGGAACATGAACCTTTTCCCCTCGCTTGCCGCTTTTTCGTTTAGATTGGATGATTGAATTGACTTATTGACTGGACTGGGTTGATTGGACTGGATTGGAATGGACTGACTGGACCTGACTGACTGACTAATTTGAGTGAGTGAGTGAGTGAGTGAGTGAGTGAGTGAGTGAGTGAGTGAGTGAGTGAGTGAAGTTGCGTTACGTTGGGTTGGGTTGGGTTGAGTTGGATTGATTTGACTGATTGATTGATTGGATCGATTGATTGATTCATTCATTCATTGAATACCTGGAGGCACATTTATTAGAGAATGAAAAGATTTGAAACGAGTGGAAAACCACGAGGCAAGAAGTTGAGTTAACACATTCTCTTTCCATACTAGCCTAGATCATATATACCCAGATTGCTCGGCTTTATAGGCTTTGACGGTAACAACTTTTGTCAGGTTTAGTATGCTGCCACCTAGTTGTTACAAAAGGAGTCACGTCATAACTCCCATTTAAATTGCATTAGCGACTGCACTGCCATCTCGTGTTCGTTTACGGCGGACGGGTGGGATCCTGATGGTTGTTCTCTTCAAAGTGCTACCTATTTTAACATACGAAAGAGCTATCTACTAGGTACCACAAGTGAGTCAGAGCGAACTTTTCATGTCAAAACGTAATAATAATTGTTCTCTTGTAGTTCGAACATAGACGTTTTACGTCAAATAAAATCGACAGATGCAAAGTTGTACTATGCTGCATACCTTTACGTAGAAAGGGATTATTGACGAACAGCGCGCAGAACATGAAGAAAATGGAGGAGTATAGAAACAACAATGCGAAATCAAGAATGCAAGGAGATACAATGGAACAAAGGGAATACATGGAGAAAGAGGGAAACAAACAATAGGAATACAAAGAGCGCAAGTACAACACAAGGATAACAAGGGAAGACAAGAAGAACAAGGGAATGCAAGAACAACCAGGGGAATACAAGAAGAAGAAGAAGAAGAAGAAGAAGAAAGAAGAAGAAGGAGGAGGAGGAAAGAAGGATAAGGAAAACAAGAGACAGACAAGAAGACTAAGATGAATACAAGGAGAAAAGGGTGAGTAAAAAGAGAACAAAGGAATCCATGAAAACAAGAGGAAGACGAGAAGAACAAAATGAATACAAGGAGAACAAGATATGTACAAAGAGAAAAAAGGGAGTACAACGAAAACAAGAGTAAGACAAGGAGAAGAAGGATAAGAATAGGAGAGTAAAGGTAACACAAGGAGAACAAGGAGAATACAATGAGAACAAGGGAAATACAAGGAGAACAAAAAATATAAGAACAGAGGGAATACATGGGGAACAGAGAGAATTCAAGAAGAACAAAGGTGTTGCATTTTTATGTGTTAGTCAATTCTCAAGTTACCTTCTAGTCTACCTAGAGGAGAAATACATAGTTGTATGTCAAAATATATGACGTTAGTAGACCTACAAAGAAATTTAAAAATGCCTTTTTACTTGAACAAACATGAATAATTAGAATAAATCTATAACATGAAGCTGAATGTTTAACTTTCCCACCCAACGAAAATCATGCTAACGATTTTTAAGCTAAAAACTTTCGTATTTGGCAGTGGAAATTATGGTAACCAAGAGAACACTGAAGCCTTCTTTTTCATCTTTAATTGCTGAAATCAGGAATAAATAGGTCGTAACGCTAATGTAAACGTCTTAAATTATACTTTATGTTCTGAAAAATTTCTGAAAGGAACTTTGTCAACATTATTAACAATGTATGGACATGCAGAAAGCCAAAGTCTTGTATACTTACAAATGGCTTTTAAAGAACACGCACGTTCATTGCCGCCCTCACATAAACCCGCCATCGGTCCCTATCCTGTACAAGATTAAGCCAGTCTCTGGGTATTATCATATCCCACCTCCCTCAAATCCATTTTAATATTATCCTTCTATCTACGTCTGGGCCTCCCTTAAGGTCTTTTTCCCTCCGGCCTCCCAATTAACACTATATGCGTGCTACATGCCCTGCCCATCTCATATATCTGGATTTAATGTACCTAATTATCTCAGGTGAAGAATACAATACAGTAAAGTTTCGTAACAAGCTGCTATTATACGGTGATGGGTTGTTAGCCTTTCGCCCAACCCCCAAACAGGACAACCACCACTTATCGGCTATCCACGACTGCTTGCTTATTCAATATGTTCGCAGGTACCGTTCACAACTGGAGGCCGTCTCCTCTATCCGCAACCTGAGGACTCGCCATGCCGCTAAGTCTTATATACAATGAGATATATTTCCCATCCCAAAACTCTTTTAATATTATCATACAATCTAATTCAAACTAATGTAAATTTAATTACCTCCATACCCCGCCCTAGTAGCATATATGGTCCAGGATATGTATGCACTCCACATAATGGGTCCCAGGGCACCATATAGCGCGTTCTCGTGGGGTTCATAACGGTAGTCTGGGAAGGCTCCTCGATAAACTCCAAAGACAGCCAGCAGCGCCAGAAAAATTGCTGCTGTCCAGCCCAGCCACACCTGTGTCTGCAATGAATAGATTCCTTTCAAAGACATCGCTTCAGCAACTACAAAGACAGCACAGTTACCAGGGGCGGCTTATGGGGTAGTGCCAGTGTGCAGTGACACTATCAATGAAAGAAAAAAAATAATATCCTAAAAAGGAGTTGTAATTGTTTATTTCTACACATTTTATTCGTATGTCATCTGAAAGAGCGCGCGCACAGACCGGGGCGCACTCTTGCAGAGTTTCTCCGAACGTTGGACCCAGTTCGGTGTGGCAATGTCTTCGACCATATAACACTGTACAAAAGGCTACTGATTATAGTTTATATGCGTTTCTTATGGCAGACTCTGAGCGGAATTTAATTTGACGCAGTAGTTAATATTCCGCCCGCTAGAGCGCAGTAATGCAGAAATTTCACTAGATGGCAGGGTTGTTGGAGACGTTAGGCGAGGAACCATCAAGCGCACGAAAACGCAAGTTAAAGTTTCGCGCCAAATCTTAATGTAATATTATAAGTAACAATGCAAAACTAAAAAAATGCATACAACTCGGTTTTAATGTGCAAATTATTACCCATTTAACTATATTGAATGCAGAGATAGTCAGTCATGGTTCTTTTTAGAAAGATAAATATTTCTTTTCATATTATGTAACACTATTGGTCAATTTTATGTAATATTTGTTTTATTTCGCGGTAGCTAAATATCACTTCACTGTTGCTAGTACTGATGCTTTTGTTAACAATACATGAGATCTGTGCAGGACATTAACAAGTGAAGGGCTATTAGCAAAAAGGGGGAATGTCCATTTTTATTACTTTTGAGATATTAAGGTTTTAAAGTTTAAATCTTTTATACTTTTTTATAAAATGAGTTTTTATTTTTGAATTTATTTTCAGCTAATACCTTTATCAAATATACATATCTGGAACAGTATATTATAGCCTTGATACACATTCCTTATTAGTTAAATAAAAAATAGAACCCAAACTCACATTTTGTTACGTTAAAAATGGGGAATGTCCGTATATACTGCATTATTGAAGAGTGAATATTGTTTAATTGTTAGAAATCATGTTAACTATATAAACTTAGCATGGAATGAAATTAATTTTCTTATCAATTCTGCAATGCTTGGGAAAAGTGGCATAAGTCAATTTCCACAAGTTTTTTAATTAGTATATTGACAACTTACGGAACATCTGATCTCTTGGGAAAAGAGACATTATTTTGATTGAGTGCAATCTGTGAGTGTGATGCACAATGTAATGCATTAGTCTAAAAACAGTCCAATTCTTGTTCTGGCCACAAGCTGAATCACAAAATATCTCAAGATATCGAACATTTTGATTCATATGGCACATAATGAAGTGATGCAAAAATGAACATACTTCATTTGCACCTTTATTAGCAATGGTTTCGTCATAAGCATAAAAAAATGACTCTTTAGTTGATAGAACGTGAATGTTAAAACTGTAAAATCCAAGCTGTCTGCGATAATATGAATCGTTCGACGTAACATTAGGTAGATTCAAATTTTTTTGATAGTCCATAGCTATTGCCTCCCGTTCCGGACATTTTTCACTGTTTATTCGAGCTGCTCGTTTCCTTGTATAGAAAACATCGGCCTTCAATTTATGGATTCTGTTGGCTGTGGTAAGATCCTGTATTTTCTTCTCAACTAATTTATGTTCATTATCAGACACTGGAACATTAAGTAATTTTTTCTTCAGAGATTCAACTTCTGTTACAAATTCATCACATACACTACAGGTTTCAGTTCTGGGATAACCAAACTTTATGTTAAATTTTTCATTAAATATTGCAATAAACTTCTGATAAGAAACATTCAGATTTGGATACCGCTCTCTGAAGTGATTATGCATCTTAGTGACATTCAAATCCTCTGGAAGATATATGCGTTTGGAATCATGTAAACTATAATGACTCTGTCTCCCTTTATATGACGAAATATGATCACACACAGCTTTCAACGTATCCTCACTTAGACGATTTTTTCTGTTTTTGTGGCTACCTCGGCGATCTTTGGGTGAGACTCCTTCTTTCAATTACCTCTGAATTACTTCTCGCCTCTTCTTGGTAATTCCATGCACCAACACAAAAGCTTTGCTGCATACAGGGACTTCAATCACTGCATCCTCCCTCTTAACCCGTACCTTGTAACCATAAGAATTGTCGTGAAATATAGCATCTTCCTCAGGTTTCCTAGGTCTTCTGTGCTTTATTGAGTTTACTGTAATAAGTCCACTAAGATACGAATTTTGTTCATTGTGTGTTAACTTGTTGAAATTTTTAATAATCTGGTCTCTGTCAACTTTCGATATAACTTGACAGCACTTATATCTTACACATTTACAATCCTCACCAGTCTCATTACTCTGAGCTAGGAGTTTTTTTTTTGACATCAGTTAATCTACCCAGTCTAGGTCGTTTCTTGGCCTGTGTAGATTTTGCCTGGCTTTCCTCACTACTGGAAGACATTTTTCACAAACTTCTACGTTGAAATTTAATAGCTCTGTAATACTGTGTAACTAACTCACATTTAAACATTAAGCCAAACTCCACAGTCATTTAAACGAAACAAAATAATTTGTACATTGTTGAAGCATCTGGAAAGAATAATTAGCTTAATTATAATTACAAGATTGCAACATTTACAACATATCGTATATCAATGGACATTCCCCCTTCTTCAGTATAAACCTTTGGACATTCCCCCTCCTTTTAAAAGAGTAGAAAAACAACAAGACCTGATATATTTGTAACCGTGCACGTTATTCCTTGGAAACGTTAGTGAAACAAAGAACATCGAATAAAGAAACGGATGGTGCTAATATCTCAATTTTTGACAAAAGTGGACATTCCCCCTTATTGCTAATAGCCCTTCAAGTGTTATTCAGGCTGCTGCCTTGGATTCATTGGCCTGTTTAAATAAAGTGCAAACGTGTTCATTTATTATCTCTGCCATTGTTCATTCCGTGTGTTTTTGCCAGTAATTTTACTTGTTATGAAAGTTATGACAATTACGACTGGCATAACAGCAAATTTTGAAATCTGATGGAAAAACTGAAAAATCCTGATGAATGGATTAACATCATTATGCTGTCACATCTACAAGAGGAATAAATAAATAAATACGTGAATGAATGAATGAATGAAAGAATAAACACGTAAGTAAATAAAGAACTAAATAAATAACAAGTGAAAGAAACTAGCCCTGAATACGGATTCCTACATCATTATCATCACAATGCAGAAGACAGTAATACTCTTCATCTGCAGAGTAATATGACTGTTTCTGGGAATGAGTAACTTATGAAGAATCTTTCTCCCACTTGGGCTATTATTCTTTTCGTGCCTAATGGAAGTAAAATGCTGGCAATAAACTCTCACAAACATCATAATGTTAGTAGTAGGCTTAGTAGTGGAAGCAATACTAATAATAATAATAATAATAATAATAATAATAATAATAATAATAATAATAATAATAATAATAATAATAATAATCTATACTAATAATAAATTTGTATCTGAAATTTTTCTGGTAATTTTCGATTTTCCAAAAATAATTGGTGTTAACATATGTAATTAACCACCCTGAAACCGAAAATCGCTTTTTTGAAATTTTTGTTTGTATGTCTGTCTGTCTGTCTGTCTGTCTGTCTGTCTGTATGTTTGTTACCTTTTCACGCGATAATGGCTGAATGGATTTCGATGAAAATTGGAATATTAATTAAGTTCGTTGTAACTTAGATTTTAGACTATATGGCAGTCAAAATACTTTATTTAAAAGGAGGGTTATAAGGGGGCCTCAATTAAATAAATCGAAATATCTCGCTTATTATTGATTTTTGTGAAAAATGTTACATAACAAAAGTTTCTTTAAACATAATTTGCGATAAGTTGTATTCCTTGAAAAATTTTAATAGGACTGATATTTAATGAGATAAATGAGTTTTAAAATTAAAATAACTGTCATCTAAGGCCGTGTAATGAATTAAAATACAAATGACTTCATCTATAAGGGGCCTTGGACAGCAACAATCGAAAGCTATGAAAGATAGCCTACAGAGAATGTTTCTGTGTTTGTACGAAGTAATATTGGGAGCTAAATTAAGCGATTTGTATAATTAATTATTATTTCACCATTGGAAAGTGTAGTTTCTCTACATGGACATAATGCTATATTGTTATTACAGCAACTTCTGATATAATATAATATAATATAATATAATATAATATAATATAATATAATATAATATAATATAATATATAATATAATATAATATAATATAATATAATATAATATAATATAATATAATATAATATAATATAATATAATATGATATGTAATATTATATAACATAATGTAAGTTATTTGAAGGGTTCAGAACCATAGTGGGCCAAGCGCCATTTACTGAATACGTAGAAAACAAGGGTTAAAATTAAGTTATTACCATAATTCAATGGAAACCTATAACAAGTAAAATAAAATATACACATTAAATTTAAATGATGTCAATCTTCATTAAACTATTGTTGCATGTAATAAAAATTAAGAAACATGTTAAAGGAATTGTCATTGCACCAAATGAGTGTCTCTGGACCAAAATGATCGCATTTTAATTATTTGGATGCAATTTAAAATAAGTAACATATTAAACGATTTATCCTTCTATCAAACACGAATGTTCCCTGGATCAAACGTCCTATTTTAATTATGTAATTACTTTATATTTATTTCTAACGGGTGCAGCGGAGCGCACGGGTACAGCTAGTAATAATAATAAACAAATAAACATATATAAATAAATTCAGGCACCTTTGGTACAAATTATTTTTTTTAATTGACTATAATACAAATTGCCAGCAGATGGCTTCCGCCATAATGTATGTTTCGCCTACCTTGCTGAGGACGATTCTTCCGCTGGTGCGGTGCACCACGTAACCGACTACCACCCCCATAAGGTATATGGTGAGGCGATGTGTGGGTAGCACAAACGTCATGTTGCCCGACTCGTACAGCTGTGACAACCTGCAAGGAAAGTTCAGTATCCAAGTTATTAGAGACAAGAAGGAAGTAAGTTCTGTAACGAGGCAACGAGATGATCTGTGGCCAGACTGTGGAGCCGTGTCCTTGAGCGGGGAAGCACAATCGCGGAAGATGTTGCTAATGTTTGAGACGGATAGGACCTATAGCTGCTGAATACAGTGCGTTCGTAGATCCGCCGCCGGACCGTTCCGCGCCAGAGTAGCGCTATAGCCACCGCTGACGCGCCAATCATTTCCAGCAGAGCTACAAACGCAGTGTAGAAGTTCAAAACCTTGGTATTAGGTTCGTTCCAACAACAGGAACCGTCCGTAACCATCGTGAGCATGCGCAGTACAGAAAAAGCGTTCCAAGACAATCCGAACCAGTCCTGAACCGGAAACATGTACTGCAGTCGGGCGTTCCAACAAGCTTTTGACACGGGTTCGGAACGGTCAGAAATAGTCCGTGGATGGAGGCATGTACGGAAGAGTACGTAAAACGCGCATGCGCATAAGCTCACCAACGTCTCCTGAATACTGAAGAAAGACATAATCGACTGTTCACATCAGTGAGGTTAAAGATGAAAAGTGACAGTGCAGACGAATAATAAAACTAGAGATTTAATTTAAATTTTCGCCAAAAAGAAAGTGAATGGAAGCTATTTGGGTATTGAAATAGTTAATTACAATTTCAACATGCATTTTTGTTTAAGAGTATAATAAATAACGTAAATACATTAATAATAAAAAAATAACTATTTTTAGATGAGAGTCCCCCAGTACACGACATTGAATTAACGGAATTCTTGCCTACCATATTTTTTGTCATCTTTTTATAGAAAATGATCGAAATTCTGCAATTAGAATTAGTTGCAAAACGACAATAATAAGCATCCCGTTCTTAGCAAATATGACCACAGTTATAGCATCTCTGGATTTAGTACATAACGATCCGCGATAGCGTTCCAACAGCGTCCAGTCCAATTTCAATCCCATAGCAGATGCTCAAGTAGCGCATGCGCATGAGATGGTACAGGAACCGTACATGAACTGATCCATGAACCGCTTGTTGGAACGAACCTATTGTATTTCACGAACTTTCTCGCCCATAACTCGACTTTTGATTCACCTTAGAAACAAACGGTTTTCATCTGGAAATTGTAGCATTGTACCCAGCCTTATTCAGGATCCTTCGAACAGTACTAACATGTAATATCCACAGCAGAAACCACTGGAGTTTTCTTTGTTTGATTCAATATTTTCCTCTGTTCCCTTGGGCTTAGCTTCGATGGCTTCCAGTTCTAGATCGATTCTGCACCGTCTTAAACTTCTTGTATCGATTAACAAAGTGGAACACTGTTGTTCGACTTCTTTGTACTGATTCTCCGATCTCTGCATAAGTTTCGCCTTGTTTGAATAGATTTACTACCATATTTCTAATTTCAGAGCTGGTCTCCATTCCTTTACGTCCCATATTCACTGTAATCGTTACTGATCGAGTAATGACGAAGCACACTTTGTCTCTATGAAGAGAAAAATACGTACTGAACAAATCGACACTTACTTGCTTAAGCTTATAAATTGAATTAATCTACTTTATATGAATTGTACAATTTGTATAGCTTAACGAAAATGTTTGTAAATTGAATATTTTTTTTTTAATATGATTGTATATTTTTGTATAGTTTGGCTGATGAATTGTATATGCTTTTAAAATGAATAGTAGTCTGTATAGCTCTACTGATGAATTGCATATGCTGTAAATTGAATAGTAGTCTGTACACCTCAATTGATGAATTGTATATGCTGTAAATTGTATAGTAGTCTGTATAGCTCAACTGATGAATTGTTTAAGATTATAAATTGAATTAATCTACTTGATATTAATTGTACAAATTTGTATAGTTTAATGAAAGTATTCTTGTAAATTGAATTAATCTGCTTACTTTGTATTGTATATGTTTGTATAGTTTTGACTGATGAATTGTATATGCTTTAAATTGAATAGTAATCTGTATAGCTCTATTGATGAATTGTTTGTGTTTTTAATTTGAAGTAATTTGCATGATATGTATTATCAATGTCTGTATATAACAACTGATTGAATTGAATAATTTCGAGGGAAAAATTGTTCCGGAGCCGGGTATCGAACCCGGGACCTTTGGTTTAACGTACCAACGCTCTACCACTGAGCTACCCGGGAACTCTAACCAACACCGATCCAATTTTTCCCTCTATATCCACAGACCTCAAAGTGGGCTGACAACCGTCAAGCAACCAACTTCGAGTGCACACTAACTCCGTGTGACTTAAATTGTGGTTTTCTGTTAACGAACAGTGACGTGTATTATGCAAATCAAGATTTCAGGTATAACTCCCTGTAAGTTGATTTGAATAATTTCGATCAAATTTCGATTATTCAAATCAACTTTTCAGGGAGTTATACCTGAAATCTTGATTTGCATAATACACGTCACTGTTCGTTAACAGAAAACCACAATTTAAGTCACACGGAGTTAGTGTGCACTCGAAGTTGGTTGCTTGACGGTTGTCAGCCCACTTTGAGGTCTGTGGATATAGAGGGAAAAATTGGATCGGTGTCGGTTAGAGTTCCCGGGTAGCTCAGTGGTAGAGCGTTGGTACGTTAAACCAAAGGTCCCGGGTTCGATACCCGGCTCCGGAACAATTTTTCCCTCGAAATTATACAAATCAACTTTACAGGGAGTTATACCTGAAATCTTGATTTGAACTGATTGAATTGTTTATGCCTTAAGTTCAATTAACTTACTTGTTTTGTATTATACATATAGCTCAACTGATGAATGGTCGTTTGCGTTTGTAAATTTAATAATCTGATTGGCTATGTATTGTATATTTTTAATATAGCCATCGATGTATCTTAGTCGGCAGATTCGCTGGGCTGCTAATCCGGAGCTGCGCTCGGGCTTGGGTTGGATCCCCCTTTGGTCCCATCGAATGGTTTCTTCCGAGGTTTTCCCCATCCGTGGGACTGAAGCCGGATGGTCTATGGCGAGTCCTCGGCTTCACTTCATTTCACCCCTTTGGTCTGATTACCTGGTTGGGTTTTTTTCCGAGGTTTTCCCCAAGCAAAAGGCAAATGCCGCGTAATCCTTTGGCGAATCCTTGGGCCTCACCTCATCTTACTACGTCTCGTCAAAATATTGTAAAAAGTTGTAGACAATTACAAAATTGTAAAACTGTAAAAATTCCAAAAAAAATTGTAAAAATTTGTAAAACTTGTAATTGTAATATTGTAAAATTTTGACTTGTTCCACATCTTAAAGCTTCATCGCTCATGTAAGATCTATGGAATATAATAAATGAAATGAAATGAAAAATATTACCAAGCACTTTGTGTATTAGTTTAAGGGGTTTGTTTACTAACTCAAGTGTGTGTTCCAATACTTTTGTCCTATCAGAAAGCAATCGTCTGAAAAGGATAATACTTTTCTGTCCTATAGGAAGGGAGTTACAGAATATCCTTTTAGATTAATGTAGCCTACACCTCATATTGACGCAAACAAATACCTCTCAATCTTTAGTAAATATAAGCATAACTCAATGTCAAAATTCTCTGTTCCAATACATATGTCTGCGGCTGTACTTATCTACATACTCTTTTTTTTAGTTCTATTCCAACTACTTTTCGGAGCCAAGATTGACCGAGGTGAAAATTACAACATTTCAGAGTTGAATCAGGAAAGCAATTGTTAATAGTTCTGTGCGCTGCAATTTCAAAATATAAAATTACTGTTGACTGATTAAAACGCCCGTTGCATACGTGAAAATTTGTGTCCACATGGTTACGTAACATGTAACACTTTTCTCTGAAGTAAACAACTTGGATATAACGTACCTCAGACAATACATGAATCATATAAAGTTGCTTGAAATGTTTCACACACGTATAAAACGTCCCATCTGCTAAAACAATCGAATTGTTTGAACATAAATACAGCAAATTACTTTTAAATGTAAAAAGGTAGATACTTGAATCGAAGTCTACATGAAAAAATTGTTCGCCTTCATTTGTTTGTATTGATGCATTATGTAACAACTCTAAGGCCTATTGCGCTGATAGCGGAGCTATTGGTATGTACTTTTTTCTAGCTCTGTAGACTGCTAAACGAATGTTCTTCAAGTTATCTGTTTGTAGAGACGAAATACTAGTATTAGCACCATTTGACAATGATTGACAAACAATTTTATTTGGTGGCTATGTGCATTCACCACATGCTTTTTACGAGTTATATACACTTCCATATCTCTGTCATCTAACGACAAATGTACTGTATATTTTTCGCCCACTTCACGTAAGATTTCAATCCCTCACAATTTGTTCCGATCTTTGCCTTATTCACCGCACATCTCCACTATTTAAGTCCTGTCTGCAAGTCTCGTTGAAATTTGTATTTAAAGTTACTGAAGAATATACATTCCGCACCACGATTAGTAACAGAGCTTATGAAGTCCATATGGGTACATAATTGTCCTGGCACACCGCGCCGTAATGGATTACTAATGTTACTATCTGAAAATTTGCTCATGCAGGCAGACCTCCTATTAATGCTCCTTCATATTACGTAGGGGAGAGCTGGCAAAAACAAGATGGCACGGCAAAACAGGATACTACATTTATTTCGTGGGAATATGCTGCCACTTTTCAAATGAGGCATGTACTGCCTTCCTATACGCAAGCTCGTCACTGGGCAGTCAATTTATGAGCATTTCTTCGTGAGAGTGTGAGTGTGTGAGAGAGAGAGAGAGAGAGAGAGAGAGAGAGTGTGTGTGTGTGTGTCTGTGTGTGTCTGTGTGTGTGTCCGTGTGTGTCTGTGTCTGTGTGTGTCTGTGTGCCTTTCTGTGTGTGTGTCTGTGTCTGTGTCTGTCTGTGTGTCTGTGTCTCTGTGTGTCTGTGTCTGTGTGTTTTTTTGTGTGGATCAGAATTTAGAAAACGCCATGTTTCCTAAGATAATTCCTTCATTTTAAGATATTCATAACGAGGCATTGAAATTCAACAGCCAATGGGTAAGTATTTCAAATAACTCTATAGTTATTTGTCTTCAATTCTAGTTCAGTTGAATTCGATAACTTTCTTCATATCTATCGATGCTTCATATTTAAAATCTCAATGCGTGATCTGACAAAACGAGATAAGCTACCATAATCTACCAAGCGATTGGACAAAACGGGATAATTTCTTGTTATTATAAAAAGGTCCCCAAGCTCGGTATAAGGTAGCACCAAAAAATAATGATAGAAGACTAGGCAAGGCAGCAATATTGACCTCTTCACCTTACAAGAATGAGCTTGCAGTAGCTTTGGAAGCAAGGCAGCAAAAATGGTAAAAAAAATTAAACTTTAAGAAATTGGCAGTAGGCCTAATTAAATGTGGAAAACAAAGAGTCGAAAAGCAATTCAAGAAAAGTTAGGACCACTGATACCTTAAGCAGCTCTGAGGAAGTGGAAAACGAGGACAAAGATGAGGCATGTATTTATTGCAACGACTTCTATTCACATTCAAAATCGGAAGAGTGGTCGATCCAGTGCCCAATCCAAGAGTGCACTCGCGAGGAGTGTAGTGGCATGTATCCAGAAGATTGTGATGAATTCATATGCGATTTTTGTAAATGAAGAGTTCTCAATTTCAATAATTATAATATTTATAATAATCAATAGCAATATAATGCACAAATTGACATAGAAATAATTTGTTTTGATCATACTCATGTTTGTTTGCAATTTGTGTTACTTATTAATTAATATTACAACAATTTCAATTGATGTACATAACTCTCTCGTTTTATCTAACCAGTTTGGCAAAACGGGACACTTGCACAATTTTCAATAAACATTATTTGCCTCTTAAGCATTGCGGTACAGAGCAAATTTCCAAATCACTTATTAAAATATATTCCTTAAGAGACTCAAAAACAATTTATTGCTTCTTATTCTTCTCATTGACCTGGAAGATTTTAGCTATTCCGCGCTAAGTATCTTGTTTTGGCCAACTCTCCCATACTGGTTTATTTTACGATGCTTTATCAACTGCGATGAGTAGGGTTGCCAACTCTCCCGGTTTCCCGGTACCTACACTATATGGCCCTAATTTTAACAGTCTCTTCCTCTAGTATTTCTCTTTCTTCGAAAAATGTTTTTTCTTATTTTTGTACAATGTAAAAATCTTTATTTCAAACAACCATTTCTTGTGAATGAATATGCATTTTAATGTTCCAGAGATGCATTGAAATGAGCAGTTCCTGAGAAGGTAATGCTTGCCAGAAATGGGTTTCAGTGCTCATGAGTTTAAATTCAAACAATTTTAGTTACAAATTTGGAAAAACGAGTGAGTTTTGTTCTGAGCTTATCAGATAATAATGCCAATACAGATATTGTTTTCTCTAATGAAGTAGTTAAGTGGCCACATAGTCGAAACAAGAGCGCAACATATAGCCTATAATAAAAATCAGATCTGCAAATTGCAGTCAACTTCAACAATAAAAGCTATTACTCGACGCAAAATCTGTCTCAAAATAATCTCCATTTAAGTCTAATTACCAAAGTTACCGGAACAAACAACTAGCACTAGATCCTGTTTGATGATGATTACCAAAATGTAAAGTCATTTTTAATAACTGAACTGAACAATTTGTAAATTTTCTATGTGATATTTTGTCAATTACTTTGTCTCCCGTATTTTCTTTAAAAAGTTGACAAAACTATGCAATGGTTATCTAGCGTCTGAGTTAAATGAAGGTGATAATGCCAGCGAAATGAGTCCAGGGTCCAAAGTTCAAAGTTATCCAGCATTTGCTCTTAATGGGTTGAGGGAAAACCCCGCAGAAAAACTCAAAGAATTAACTTGTCCCAACTGGATTTCAACCCGCGCCCGCTCGTTTCACAGTGAGACATGCTAACCGTTACTCCACAACGGTAAACATCATAGCGTCTACTAAAAGGAATCTGGGCAACTTCATTTATCATTGATGGCAATAAATAAGAGACGTTTGTGTAATTTAATGATCCTCAATTTTTACTATTTTGTTCCTGACGTCTTTGCAATGTATTGAGTTGAACTACTAGTACGTTTCTATTTTTCTTAGTAATTTACGTCTAGCCTTCTTTCATTTTCTCGTAGTTTTTCTGCCTTTTTTATCGCTACCATATAGTACTTTTGCTACAAATTATATCTGATTTGCCGTAGCTTAATCCGTTTTCTCCGCACACTTCTACCAGAGACACGCTCCACTATTGCTTTTTAAACTTATCTCGAACACTAGCACAAATTTTTGGTATTATTAAGTGAATTATAAATCTTTGAGCTCGACGTTAGGTATCTCACTCTATCACCCCCCTCTTCCTGAAAACATGTTGCACGTTTTTTTTTTCTTAACAGCTGCTTGGTGAGCCCCCGACGTAGCTCAGGCGTTAGCGCGTTTGTCTGCTGATACGGAGTTGCGCTCGGACGCGGGTTCGATTCCTGCTTGGGCTGATTACCTGGTTGGGTTTTTCTGAAGTTATCTCCATCAGTAAGGCGAATATCAGGTAATCTATGGCGAATCCTCGGCCTCATCTCCCTAAATACCATCTCGCTATCACCAAATCCCATCGACGCTAAATAACTTAGAAGTTGATACAGCGTCGTTAAATAACAAAGAAACAGCTGCTTGGTATACATACGACACGCCACTGTACAGAATAGTCGTCAATCGCTTGCTGTAAATGACGTAATAGCGCAGCAAAGTGGATGCGGCAGCAGCGGCAGCTATCACGACCATTCCCAACCGGCGAGACCTCCACAATAGGTAGATGAACACGGGGGACACGATGAAAAGCTGCATCTCCATCGCCAACTGGTGCGTGTGTGGTAAGCACTGCAACAATGGAATGAATACAATCTTCTCTCCTTCATCTAAAAACATTTCTAAGTCTCGAAACATAAAAATTGTTACACAGTTTCTCTTTATACGCTTTACACATTACACATTTCAGTTTCTACGAGCATATATCACATTACGAATAATATTATTGTGCTTTTTTAAATTTTATTTAAAATATATTACTTACTCACTTACTCGCTTACTTGCTTGCTTTTTTTGCTTGCTTGCTTATGGCTTTTTATGGAACCCGCAGGTTCATTGCCGCCCTCACATAAGCCCGCCATAGGTCCCTATCCTGAGCAAGATTAATCCAGTCCCTAGCATCATATCCCACCTCTCTCGAATCCATTTTAATAGTATCCTCCCAACTACGTCTCGGCATCTCCAAAGGTTTTATTCCTTCCGGCTTTCCAACTAACACTCTATATGCATTTATAGATTCGCCCATACGTGCTACATGCCCTGCCCATCTCAAACGTCTGGATTTAATGTTCCTAATTATGTCAGGTGAAGAATACAATGCGTGCAGTTCTGTTGTGTAACTTTTCCTATTCTCCTGTAACTTCATCCCTTTTAGCCCCAAATATTTTCCTAAGAACCTTATTCTCAAACACTCTTAATCTCTGTTCCTCTCTCAAAGTGAGAGTCCAAATTTCACAACCATACCGAACAACCGGTAATATAACTGTTTTATAAATTCTAACTTTCAGACTTTTTGACAGGACACTAGATGACAAAAGCTTCTCAACCGAATAATAACACGCATTTCCCATATTTATTCTGTGTTTAATTTCCTCCCGAGTGTAATTTATATTTGTTACTTTTGCTCCAAAATATTTGAATTTTTCCACCTCTTCGAAGAATAAATCTCCAATCATTATAGTTCCATTTCGTACAATATTCATAAAGATATACATAATTGAATTCATTTTTTACAAACCGAAATTAGTTCATTTATTAATTGCATTGTTTTAGTATACGTATTATAATTAATTTTGTAGAAGTTCCCATGATGTAGGTCTTAGCACAGTGGTGAATATTCAAGCCCGTACGAGCTAACGATCGTGATGGGCAGATTACTCTGCGCGCAGGTTACTTCTCTTCTATTAGAACGCAACGAAAGGGGAGAGCAGCGCAAAGGTTGTCCATTCATAGGTTAAGGAGAGCAGCTATGTATAGAACGAACAGGAGAAGTACTGTTCTTAATAAGTGGAAAACATTGCATTATTAAGAAAAGGAGTATTCAGAGACGCTGAGTGGAAATGATTTAACTCATAAGTAGAGCTCTTTTGTCTTCCGCATTCTAGGAAATTTTCCTTCATAGCTGAAGCTAGAATTAATTGACCACTAAAACTGAAATGTACGTATAATGAGAAGGATTTCCTTAGCTTTCACAAATTCCTTAAACTATAAACTTTGTTCGAAGATTCGTAAATTAGCAGCGCAAATAAGCTTGTTATGATTTTCAGTAACACATAGGCTACTGTACCGTTAGATTTTCATGAAACTAACAAACCCAACATTGCGTAGATTTTCATAAACCTAACAAGGCAACATTACGCGCTAAGCTATTCGATAATGATAAGCGTACTATGTTTGGATTTGACTCTTTAAATAACTTTTACGAGACCTACGGGGGAATTCGAAGAAGTGTTTCGGATGAAATATCTTAAAAGGTTCATTTCGCATTGTAGTATTGTTATAATAATGACAAGGATGTAATACTCGAGAAGTTTCGAAAGTTTTATACATACACGCAGTTACTGTTAAGTCATTTCGTATTGTAATGTTCAAGTAACGTTTTGTTGGTTATTCAAAATCATACATTATATAACAACTTCTGTCGTGAAATAATTTTATTGCATTTATCAAAAATATGTCAACAAAAGTACAAAGAGTTAGTTCATATCCACTTTATAATGATCAGAGACCGAAAGTTTAGGCATTATGAATCATTAAAATAGGCAGGGAAAAAGGTATCATACATAGCTAAAATAGGCAGGCAAAAAGGCATTATAAATAGCTGAAATATGCAATAAAAGGTAATTACAAAAACCTTCCACTAGACTCACAACCTTGCACTTTCCACAAAGGATTTCGACAGCAAGAAAAGCTTTACATAAGTTGAGATTTTCGACTCGAAGTTGCAATTACTGTTGGAAGCAAACAAATCTTCTTCCCAGTAGCTTTGAAAAGTGCAATTTTTGTGTTTGGTTGTACTGATATGTTGCGATATGAAATATTTAGCTAGCTACAATAACGTCGCAATGAAAACTGAAAGAAAAATAACCGTTAAAAATAACGTTAGACCCGCACTCATTGTTGCCTTGTACACATTTTTGCACGGCAGCACTCATTGTTTCAAAGAGAATATGAACTGACTGAAAAACAATAATATACGTTTGATGAAGTCACTTTCATTGTAGCGGCTATATAAATAAATTAAAATATACCTGTAGGCAGTTTTTTTTATAATAAACTAATAAATAATGGATAAATAATGAAATGAAGGCAAAAAAGCATTTGTTTTGTAAATTAGGAATTTATATTATAAAAGGCAGTAAAGGGCAACATAAAACTGTGACGTTTAAATCACAAAGGTATAATTCGTACAGATTTACTTTCAAAATGAAGACAGATTTAACATATCTAAAAAGGCATTCTGCCAAAGCTCCGGTCTCTGATAATGATCATTTTGTTCACCTCTTCTTTTCGTCACTGCTATCTGTACAGCACTACTGCAGCCAGGTAGCACGCGAATGAATCGAAGGTTGTTCACGCGCTATTTCTTATAACATCCCTACCATACCATTTTCATTTGTAACAATATTTTGTTTTTACAAAGACCAATATATAAAACTTACAGCTATGTATTTTCTTTGCAAGTGTCTTATAATAAATGCTCAAAATATCCTCCTTTAGTATGAACGCGTGCATCAACTCATCGTCGCAGTGACCCCCGGATGCGATGATATATCGGAGAATCTCGAATTGTCTCGCAGTCTTCCACATTTTGATCACGAAGACTCTTTCCACACAGTTCACTAGCTCTGCATACACAAACGACTTTAAATGCCCATACAAACAGAGCACAGCAAATTTAGTTCGGGAGCGTGAAGGCCAATGACTGGGTTCACCTCTACCAATCCAGCAGTCGCAGAACTTTCAACTGACAAACACACGAACATAGACATTGAAATGAGTAGTAGCTCCATTACGCATGAAGTACATGTCTCGTCGCATCGTTAATGGGCCATTTTCTAACAAAACAGGCAAGTCGTCCTCTAAGAACGCTTCCATTCGTCAGTCGAGGTTGTAGAAAAACAGTTATAACAAGAAAACAAAGAGTTTCGCGACCTATGTTCATGTAACATGTTTTCATCCTCTAGATGTGAGTAATGTTTCCTCAAAATTGTGACGTATATTTTAGTTACACCACGTATATTTTGATACTTGGAATCAAAGAGATCAAGAAGAAACATATCAAGTTAAATTTTATATCATATGGAGCTCTTTATTGTTTCTGTAAGTGCTATTCAATTAATTTATGTAGATATTCCTTTCCATAATGAGAAAGTAAAAATATATGTCCTCAATCCATAAAAAAGTACAGCTACTTGTTCTGAACATTACTAAATCGTATGAAATTCCATGGTTTAATATATCGCCGAAATATTCTCTTGCCCATTAGCTTTTGGAAGACTACAATTCAACCTTATTGATTTCTAGCATAAATCGCTGATTTTTTATTCTGTTCTTATTAATGTGTCTCTTGCAGAATTACATTTTCCTTCTTTCTTCCAGCAGAAGTTACTGACTGAGTTCTAATTTGCACCCTCTTCAAAGGCTTCTACAGATACTGTCTCATAAGTAATATTGGTTTTTGGAGCAAAATTTTAGGAGTATTTTGCAACAAGAAACTGATCTAATCTTCAAACTAAAGATCATTAGATTCTATGGGTTTGAGCCACCTTTCAACGAGGTGTGTTGTTTTGCGATAGTACCAGCTTCTGGTTTTTATAGGAATAATTCGATGATACACATTTCAACGTATTTCAAGTGTTGAAAATTTCTTCCACGCAAGATATGGACCAGGATTCAAATAGATGGCAATCTGAAGGCGCAAAACCAGGACCATATGGCGGGTGTGGTAACAGTTCAATTTTTCCGAATTTCTTAATTGTTTCCATAGTCGTTCGTGAAATATGGAGTCTCACATTTTCCTGTTACAAAATAATTCTATTTTGATTAAATACGAGTCGGACAATAAAGTAAGACACTGATTTTTTTCCATCTGAAGAGGCAATCCCGCAGCCTCCTATCAGAGATATGTGGCCTTGTTCCTCCCTACATCCAAATTTCAACTGGCACCACCCTGCAAGTAGTAAGTGTGGAATAACTGCTTGATTAGTAGAGTTGTGTGTTTACTCCTCGTCAATACCATGAAATCACATTATATCGCGCATCGGTATGCCATCTTCTTTTGTGTGGAACTCGGTGAAAATGCCACGATAATTTATGGAAAGCTTAAGCAGACTTTTGGAAATGAAGTGATGTCAAGATGGCATAAAATGTTTGCCGAGAGCAGAAGCAACATTGAAGATGAACAGCAACTGCACTGACAGATGACAAAATTGCCGGGATAGTGAAGTGTAGAAACTGATAGGCGATTAACAGCCAAAATGATAGCACAACAATTGAACATAAATCGGGCAACTGTTCACCTCGCCTAACTGACGGCCCGGGCATAATAAAAATTTGTGCAAAAATGGTTCCAGAAACTTTCACCGGACAACAGAAAAATAAACGGAGAATGTGGCTGCTGAACTTTTTCAACACTGCAGCAATCTCCACCTGCCCTTGCTCCACATGACTTCTTATTTCCAAAAGGAAATCAGTCGTAAAAGGATCTTTTTCACACAACAGAAGACGTCTAAAAGCCCGTAACCGAGGCATTAAACAGTCTCAAAACATAAGTTTCACAGTTCCGATCAGCAGTGGCAGCAACGTTGGAATAAATTAAGGTGATCACATTGTATTTGTTTAAAATGTAAGTAAATGTGTTTTTTTAACCTGTCTCATTACTTTATTGTCCGAACTCGTAATCCCAGGTATCTCTCACACAAAATTTCATGAACTCATTTCAGCTGTTGACAATAATGATCCGCATCGACTGCATATCTGTACAAACCCCCAGTGAATCACATCTTCAAAATTCCACCAGACACACAACATTACTTTGGGGCCGAACCGATTTTCTTTAACGACGACTTTGATGGGCTGACGAAACTCGAGCCACTGTTTTGAGGTGTTAGGGTTGAGGTGATATGCACATTTTTCATCACATGAGACAATATTCTCCTGATAAATCTCTCAACCAAGTGAATAGCGTTGAGACTGTTCAGTTGTCAATTCATGAGGAACAGATAGACAACATCTGTTTCATTTTCTAAGCGTCTTATTGTGGCGTTGCATTGCGTGTTTCGAAGCACCATGCTCTTCTAACAATCTACGAGTACTTTTTGTGAATTTTCTTTCAAACCTTTGAGTGTATTCTCAATATTTCATATCTTAGACCTTCCAAGACGTTGTAAATATTTAATGCTGTAATCATCGTTGTGCTATATGCTAACTACAAATTCACATTTTTTGGAGCAGCGGTAGCAGCATATGATTATTTTTTCCAGTAGTGCATTAGAAGGACTCTAATCTCCAACTTCATCATCTCCATTTTTATATTGTTTGTATTGATGACTTACGATTGTCACATGCTCACAATGCTCTGTAATAACCATAGCGTCATGAGAATTGCATTCTCCAAGTACATAAAATCATTAAAATCTTACAAAATACAAAACTTAAAATAGCGACATTAATCTTCATGAATCTTCTACTCTTCTGGTATAAATCATTGATTGTTACTTCTAATGCGTTACCGTAATAGTATAATTACCTTAGATGACCTCCATTTCCCTACATTTTTTCAAAGCAAAACAATTATATTACTGTTGCTTATAATTCTTATGTTTTTAGAGGATGACACCATACATTTCGTAATGGGCCATTTTTTAACAGAAGAGGCAAGTCGTCCTTCAAGAACGCTTTGTAATTTCATCGAGATTGTAGAAAATGAGAAAGAGTTTTCGGGCCTAAGTTCATATATGTTTTCATCCCCTACATGTGAGTAATGTTTTCTCAAAATGTTGATATTTTAGTTACACCCTGAATATTCTGTTAAGTTACTTGGGATCTAAGTGATCAGGAAGAAACATAACATGTTTTATGTCAATTAAACGCCTTTTTCTGTTTCTATAAATGCTATTCATTTCATATTTAGATATCTTTATCTATATTGAAAGAATAAAAATAGATGTCCTCAATTCATTAAGATGGATATTACGTCATTCATTTCTGAAATTATTTCTCGTATCGGTGTTCACATAGAGATTAAAGTGCAAATTAACTTATGCTCTCAGTTTATCTCTGTGTGTTCATCATACTGTGACACCGTGCTGGAAAGTTCTCGCTGCCTCTGGAGTCGAGCGCGCGTCCGGCAGAAGGGAGGGCGCGCGGGAAGGAAGCCGGCGGAGATGGGAGACGCAAGTTGACGGGCACTGGGCAGCGGCAGACAGGGCTAAGGAAATCGAATGCGACGGAAGTAACGAAACGTCTGGAGACCGATTGTTGTAGAAACTTCGGGAAACTGTACATTCGAGAAGTGTTATGTAACAAATAAAAGCGGGCAGCCTTCGAGTCGGTCAAGTTCAGTTTCAGTTGAGCCAGTGTAGTTAGATAGTCTACTGCGAGAAAGCTAGACGTATGCAGTGGAAGTCTTGGGTTCGAAGTACAGTGAATTTATGTGAGTACTGTGGCAGCGTCCAGGCGAGGGTAACGCGTCCGGAAGTCTTGGGTTCGAAATACAGTGAACTGACTCTGGACATCTTGGGTTCGAAGTGCAGTGGACTGTTATCTGGAAGTCTTGGGTTCGACGTATCGTTAACTTGAGTGAGTGAGCTAGAAGAACTAGCCAAGGCGAACGAACTCTGAACTGAGAACTGACAGTTTTGTTTTGTAAATAGTGCTTTGTGAACATTAGTTGAAATTAGGAGTACATTGTTGTTCTTCTCAACAATAAACGTGAATAGTCATTGTCGTTTTGTGCAGTGCAATAACGACTACTGTGTTGAAGTGTTGAGTGGAATACCCATTGTTGACGGGTGTCATTAAAGATAGAAGTTAAAAAAATACATTGTAGTTATTATTGAATGAATAAAAGTTACAATGCAGTACTTCAACATGGTCCCTGGCCCTGTGTGGAATATATGGTAAATAAAACGACATTGGCATTGGTTTCGCCCAAAGACTTCTGTGTGGTATAGCCGTAATTTTATTATACCGTTACCATCTCCACATCGATCGTCTATTCTCATTACTTTATTCTATAAGAATGTATGAATACCAACATACCATGTTCTCGATACCAAGATAGTTGTGTATGTAGAGAAAATTCTTCCACATGCTGTTCTGACAGAGATCCACGTGGTGTTTTATCACCTGGTTCCATAGAGGACCCGACCCCAGGTGACTTATAATGTACGTGCAGAACAAAACGATGGCCAGATGGTTTGGAGTTATCCTGAAACAAGATCAGCGAATCTAAACACAGGACTAAGTAAATATGAAAGTTGGTGGCATCAGATGACAAACATTTCAGTGTACTCACTATATAGCAATCAATATAGCTATTATATTAAGTAGACATATAGGTATATTTGTTTTTATTCACGAATCTAACGCTCAAAATTCAACAAAATCGTCCTCTTTACCATTCCATGGATTAAGCACAATTCTGTATAATAATAATAATAATAATAATAATAATAATAATAATAATAATAATAATAATAATAATAATAATAACAATAATATCATCAATAAAATATTATCATACAGATCAAGTCCACGTACATTATAAGAAAAATAAGGGATCGTCTTCAAATGTTTCTCTTTCTGAAGGAGACCTCGACTATATACATTCCACAGATATATTATCCTGTGAGTGAATAAGCCAGGCACTAAGATATTCAACAGCATTTTTATAAAATTGACAAGAAGACACAAGAAATTCTGTTTTGAAATAAATATAATCTCCTATCGTAGCTAAAAGTTCCTTAATTTATGCTGGAATAAATTTATTTTCATTCCTGGAGTTCAATCTTTCTATTAATCTTGATAACGATATAGAAGTCTCAACTGCAGTTACGTCCTCTCTTTCAATTCTGATTGTGGCGTCATGAGGAAGAAGCAAAGTTGCATTAGGAAAATTCATTCACAACAATGCCTAAAGATCATTAAACCATATTAACAATTGACACTGAAAATCCGGGGGATCTGAGGATACATAATTAAATCCGGGAATATTCTGGAGAAAAATGTTGTCTGGGGATAAAAGCAAAATTCGGGGACCGTCCTCGGGAAACCAGAACATCTGGCAACCTTACCAAATAGGCCTGTAATAATTATTTATATCCTTAACTGAGATAAATATTATATATTTATTCTATCATACCTTCGTTCATAGTAAAAAAACTGAACAAAATACAATTACTGTAAAAATAATAATCATTTCATACACATTAAGTCCATTTATATTTTCAACTTCTCTAACAAGTTTTCTTACAAAAGACTATCGAAAACCTATATTATTTCCGTTTTCACTACGAGACACAGTTTCCATACGATTCATACCTGAAGTAGCGGGTTAGGAATTTGTCCCATAGTGGAATCCTCTTGTTCCTGTCAAGTTCTCTCAGGAAGCTCATTGATGTCAGAAGTCCGTCAAACAATATGAAAGAGTCTGTGTAGATAATCGAAGTTCTTAAAACCATAGACCAAACATTCGAGAATGTCTGAAACAAATTTGAAAAGTGAATTATATGCTAATAACTCCATACTAACTTGTTACACTTTTGAGAGGCCATTCTTTTAAAGTGAAAAGCCTCAAAAGTCATTTTTCAAAGTTGAAGATCTGAGTGAAATTCCCGGTGAGTCTAAGTGGAAACTCTAGGAAGCTTCCTAGAACAGGCTCTGTGATTTCACACGTCTCTGCTCTCAAGTTCCTTGAGAGGGGAAGCATAGCTATAAGAGCAAAGTAGGGGGAGTGGCAGTGGATGGGATGGAGACGTTTAAATAGCGGAGAACACAACACTCGACTCTACTCGTATTGCGAAAGGACAGAGCATCTTTAAACTTGCAGACTTACAACTCGCAGCGTTTCTTCCGGCAGCCTTGTCTCGCCTTATCTATCGAACATTACACCTGTTACACGGACGAGTTTACTCGACTCCACTTGTACTGCGAAAGGACAAAATCCCTTTCAATGTGCAGACTTAGCTTCCGCCATTTCTTTTTACATCCTGCAGTCAGCTTTTCGAGCGTATCTTCCTCCTCGCTGTACGTGGTACCTAAGAGGTTACGTTCGTTTCCGGCTTTTCCCCTTCCAAATTTTCTAGAGCTCCTTCAGTGGAGCAGCGAAACCCGCAAGGACACAAGTACCCAAGGCTTGGAGCTTACATATTCAGTTTCGATCAGTCCCGAATTCCCATTTCAAGGATGCGTTTTGGCGTATGTTTTAAATTTCTCCTCCCAATTTCCTCTCTTTCAAATCAATTACACTCCCCCACGTGCTCTACTAGCTCTGCTCCGAGAGGAGAAACGCGCTTCGATGTCACTGGTTGCCCATTTGGAAATGGCTATGAACGTATTCCGAATCTCAGCGCTGAGCAATCTGATGGCATCACGGTGTTCCGAATTTCAACGATGACGTCACTGATGTTCCACCGGTGTCGCACCGGTTCCATCAGCTTGCAGAGTTGGTGGCAGTCTCCATCAGCCGCCATCAGTGAATCTGATTGGTTCCTGTATAGAGCGGGAATTAGCAGACGAATGACATCGTGCACTGTTGTGTCATGGCGGTGTGTTCTGCTTTGGTTCTGCTGTATTGTTTGTAATGAGCACAACGTATACCAATATGTTAATGACTTATGAACGAACATGTCAACGGACCAGTTATTACTACCGGTTCAGGAAATAAATTGTTTATGCTCTCTTTTCTTTGAACGAGATGACAGTACGGAAATTTCGCAAAATCTTGCTAGTGTAGCACAGATAACAACTTGTACAGCAGTCGTGACAGCCAACGAACCTTCCAGCAGTTTTGTTCCTATTTTCGGTGCAGAGTGACGTCATTGTTGTCCACCGGTCCGGTGAGATTCGGAATATACTATATTCTAGAGGTGAAACTAATTCCCCTGTCATCATTTCGCCGTCTCTCTGCTATTTACTGGTGACTGATGCAGTCAAACATATCCTTCAGGAGACCTACTTCGTGTCATTCCTTCGGCGAAAGATATATGAAATACCTAGCTACGACAATGATAGGAGTTAACGTCAACACTTGCGTATGTATTCAAAGCATACAATATGGACAGATCACAATCATATAATATTCATTCCGTGACGTTAGAGTCTGAAATGATTGAATTTAAAACTATTTGATCAAGAAGTATAGCTATTCTCTAGCATCGAACAGTTAAAACATTACGGATGATTGGACATTAGGTAGAGTGGAGTACGTTAACCTTTCCTGTTTGTCAGTCAGTTCATGAGTGGGAGAGGCATATACCGCAGAACAGATGTAAACACACAAGATAATGGTGCCGTATGCAATGTAATGAGTGCTTTATGGAGGCCATGGGATAAATACCAGATGTGAAATAGAAGTGATAACCAATCTGCTTGTATAAAACGTGTCAGAATAGTCTGCTTTATAAAAAAAAAAGGTCTTCTGATTTTTTCTTATTTATTTCAAATAATGACTCATTAATTTTAATAAATATTATTAAGTTCTATATGCATAATAATAGGATTATTATTATATTTAATATGTATAATAATAGGATATCAATTCGTAGATACTGTTATGAACAAAGTCGGTATAAGCGGATAGACAGACGACATTCTTCGGTGTCAGAAATGCTGACAACGTGTACTTCCGTCAAAACATAAATTATATTCTTTACTACAACAGATCTCCATCTCGTGTAATGTTACTCTGATGCATACTATGTATTATTGCACTTTATCAATTGTGTAGAATGAACATTAATATCGCGATAAGACCAACTGGTAAAAGTGGGATGACTTCTCCTGAATTCAAATGTCCTACCTTTACCATGTAGGTTCTGTTGACGAAGGGACTGAAGCCCAAAATGACAGCTTTATGAAACACGAGTAGGGCGAAGGCATTCAGAGCGCGGATCCCGTGCAAGCAAGAAATGTCCTGCTGGTTCGAGTCTGTCTTCAGCAGCGTCCGCCAGTTCTTCCTCAGCGAGAACGCCTTCACCAGCGCCACAGACTTCACTGCGAACAGACAACAACATTTAAGCTAACACTATTACTTAAGTATTCACGGTGTTCAAGATGCTGCTAGGTTTTGGGGTATTTGCACCGTATAAAGACATTCAATGTTTTGGAGCTACACCATTGCTCCATCCTCATGGAGAATAGGGAAAGAGGAACGGAAAAAACTTTCTCTAGGTTCAACTACTGAGAGCTACTCCCAATCCTAATCAAACATGCAGCAGTCTATAGTTTTTTAATCAAGGGTTTGACTGATGCATGTTTGTCACCTCGACTCAAACAGCAGTAAAAATAGTGAAGTCTAAACATGTTTCAATTTCGTTTCTATTTTTTTTTTTATTTTTCCATATATAGGCCTACAAAAAAAATTTAACGACGGAAGAAATTCTGAATTTTTTTTTCCTTGTTTCAATACGATACTATGGTGCGCACAAGGATTATCCACGTTGAAACAATCACGTCCTAACGGACATTTCACGTTAGCTACTAGAAATTGCACCACAGATGACGCTCCTATTTTTAACTATAAGTTTAGACAGACTAATAGATTCTTAGATCTTTTATAGCAGTGCTATAAATCGCGTGACTCTTTGCATACCATCGTAATATTAAAAATATTGAGTAACACACTCGCAAAACACCGAAAAAAAATACAATGAAGTAGGATGAACACATACTCAATACCAAAGAAAGATCCCACTATTACTCGAGCCCTAGTTATTACACGGGAACGGACACGTTGTATAGTCGCAAATGTGATAAACATGATCTCTTGATGCTAGGCATGAGCGATGCTTAATTCTTTGACTTCGAATTATTCTAGTAGGGCAATATTTTTGCCTACCACTATAGTTTTATAATACTGTAGAAAATGTAAAGACGATAGTTCAACATCACAACTTAATTCTTAACAAAAAAATGCTGAACTCTATATAAATAATTAATAGATCATAACTAAAAAACTAAATATCATATTCCAATGTTCTATATATATATATATATATATATATATATATATATATATATAGACCTAGATGTCTTTGAGCTGACACTATTCAAAGAATATTCATGGAAACGTTACAATCAAAAATGTTAAAATACCAAATGTTTATTTCAAAAAAGCTGGTGGTCTTATATATTCTTACTTACTGTATATTATTTATACAACAAATTTGCAGAATTTGACACTACTGCACTAATTAAAAATATCACAGAGATTTTATTTATTTATTTATTTATTTATTTATGTATTTATTTATGCATTTATTTATTTATTTATTTATTATTAATTAATTAATTAATTAATTAATTAATTAATTTATTTATTTATTTATTTATTTATTTATTTATTTATTTATTTATTTATTTATTTATTCATTCATTCTGTATTCACGTCATGCCGGATTAGATGTATTCCATTTCTTAATCTGCCATCATCCACTATATAATGATTACAACTATTATTATTAAAAATACAGTATATAGTACTAATACTTCTACGTTGGCTAATCTAATATCATATATTTTCCTAAGTAATTTATATAATTCACCTTCAACATATAATCATAGTAATAATAATAATAATAATAATAATAATAATAATAATAACAATAATAACAATAAATATAGTGAAACTTTGTATTTAAAACCACTAACTTTGACTTTTTATTTTCTATATTCAAACTACTTAAAGACTATTTTATTAAATTAATTATAACATACTGTACTTTTCGTAGCTTCATATCGGGTTCGAATACTCAACATCTATAATTCCATTCCAGTCAGAAATTTGACCTCCTCGTCCCATCTAATTTAACTCTAAAAAGAAATTTTCCTAACCTATACAGACTGTTAGCGTTTAGAAGACCTTTAATTTTTTATATGCCAATATAGCGTTTATTTAAAAAAAAAATTTATCCACCCAACAATTTCTGAAATCATTCGTTGACGCACAATTTAAAGCTATGCGCATTGCGTTTTTCGTTAGTCCGCATAACGGACATTTATCTTTCTCTACGTTCCCTCTCTTATTCTTGAACCTCCAGATACCTAATCTCCACTATGCCATTCCTGTTCTCTCTTCCCTTGAATTTTATCTAATACAGTATATTCTTCCTGCTCCCAAAACGTTTTAACATCTCTATAGAATTTTAGTGATCCTAGGTCCTTAATATTACGAAAAATATCTCATCACGAAATTTCGTTTGTTCTCTCTTTTACTATCCTTCCAATAGTCTTGAATAGATCAATATAATAATTCGTAGCACAACAACTCAGAGAACACCAAGGGAGGCACCGGAGTAGCTCAGTCGGCAGGGGTGCCTGCCTACTGTTGCGGAACTGTGCTCGGGCGTCGCGTCGGTTCGATCCCCGCTTGGGCTGATTACCTGGTTCGGTTTTTTCGAGATTTTTCCAAACCCTAATGCTAATATTAGGTAGGCTTCATCTCGCCAAATACCATCTCACCATCACTAATTCCATCAACAACAATAATAATATTGTAGTTGAAACCTACTAAAAGAAAATACCAAAGACGATCAGTAAACTCCTGGCCTCACGTTCACATACTTCAGGAGAGGTGAACAATCATGCAACCAGTACGGTGGTAACGTGTGGCCAAAAAGGTAATCCATCAGTCTGTATAGGTGCCGCACGAAATCGGATTACGCCATTTAATGCAGCTCTCCAAATTTATTACGATGTTGGGTGGAATGTGAATCATAAATTTCATTGTAGCATAGTCAAGTCGTGCAAAACTAGCATTGGACAGGTTTGCAGTTGAAAAACAGACAAATGCGAGAACTTTAAATATTAAAAACCACGTGTTCAGAAAACTTCCGAAATCAACACTAGATTGTCCCATTTAGACAATCACACCCAGCGGGACAATTATTGATCAAGTGATGTGTATTTATCTCAAGGTCATCGTTTGACACAACACAGAACAAACACAGTTTTAGTAGTACGAGTATAGGCCATTTGTTTTCTCGTGAAACCTACTTGCAGGTAAGGGGAAGAAAAAAGTGGACTGAGGAGCCTCTCTGCCTCGCTATGCTTTCACTTGCAGCGAGCTAGTCACTTATCCCCATTACAAGATCTTTCCGTTGAGCTGCGACGCACGCAAGCATTTGGTTCCATGAGATAACCAATAATCTATAGCAGTAATATTTTATTTAACGACACTGTCAACTGCATAGGTTATTGAGCGTCGAATTTTAATTTATGCCAAAATTTGCTAAGAGATTTCATCTGAAGTGTGTTTTGCTTATGTAACGGAACTTCCCAACATACTAAATCGAAGTGTTAAAAATTGGAAGTAGTGTCAAATATACTGAGACCATTTGAGAACAATCTATGATTTGCATTAAAAAACAACTAACTATATTGTACGACAAATAATATTTGAAAAACATGTCTTACCATCTCTTTGTGTCTCTTTATCCCCATCGATATACGTTCCTGCCAAAACGAGGCCAAGAAGACACATGAATATAAATCTGTAAAACAAAAAATTCATCGATATAATGAAATATCTCCTTACTGAATCATTACATCAGAATAAGTGATCCCGATTTGTTTCTTTATCGTTGATTTCCAGCTACAGAATTCGCTTAAAAACTATTACATGCTAATAGGACGGTACATAGGAATTGGTGAAATGAAAGTGACAGAGGTAACAGTCGAACTTGAAGGAATATGGCTTACTACCATTTCTTCTGCTATAAAACAGTTAGATCCGCTCATAATGGAGCCTGGATCCCATTGGGAAGAAATATCCTCTGACAGAATTTATAAGACATTAAGATTCGTCAGTATGAAGTTAATCTTCAGGAGAAGATAGTGCTATAAAACAACTTAACTTTTCTACTATACTGGAGATAAAAATAGTCAAGGTTTGAGAAGAAATGACACAATGATTTCAATACGAACGGAAGTACTCCCAGGAAACCTACCCGAACACCACCTTATTCCATTACAAGTTCACTTTGATTGTCATGTTTGTCACTTTCGCTCTCGAATGTAGAAAATTGAAGCTCTCAAATATCAACTGAAAATTTCAGAATTTAGATGCACGTAATTATTCAAGTACTTTATTGTTTTTTTGGTTAATAACAAGTGTCAAAAATAATTCTTTGTTGTGTAACTTCCTTAGTCGATCAAGATTAAGAGAAAACGTGATAGGATTTGGTGGAATGATTTGTTACGCTGACCTCATTCGACTTTTGTTTGTCTTGAAAGTGCTTAAGGCTTAAATCATATGCGATAAACTGAACAGTTTTAACGAGTCCATTCTCATACACAAGAGGAGTCGGTATACCTACATATGCTTCATAACCTGCTTGGGAAAATTTATTATATATAATCCACCAGGGTTACAATATATTATTAAAAATAAAGTTATTCAGTTACGTTTTGACATGGGAAAAACAGACGCATGCACAAAACATGCATAACTATAGAAAGTTAACGCAAAGTTGATATTATCCACAAACAGATTTTAAAAATAACTATTTACGGGATAATTTATGTACTTATAAATAAGTTTTCTGTTTTTATGGGGGAGGATTTTCCGGAGTAGCTCAGTTGACTATGGTGCTTGCCTGACGATCCGAAGTTACGCATGGGGACAGTCCGAATCCCGCTTGGGTTGATTACAAGGTTCGTTACTTTCCGAGCACTTCCCTAACCATAATGTGAATGTCAGGTAATCTAAGACAAATCCCCGGCACCATCTCGCCAAATATCATCTTGCTGATTAAACCCATCGGCGCCAAATAGACTAGTAGTTGATACAACGTCGTTAAGTAACCAATTGAAAAAAATAAACCTGTTAATTTTTTTTGGCTCAAGAAGATTTTTAATAAATTTTCCTCTTAATAGTACAATAAATATTCAGTTGCATAGCTATTTGCTGCATGTGTATATTATAAGCACCTCCTCTTTGGAAATGTGCGACGACACAGACGTAATTCGAGTGCTTCTGCGTTGTTTAAGGCAAAAATGCAAAATCAGCAGCTGAAGAAATGCATTAAGTGAAAGGTGAAAGAGTTGTCAATAGTGAGACGGCATCAAACTACAGTAGTTTGAGCGATTCAATGATGGATGCCTAAGCTTTGAAAATAATCTCGCCCAGGAAGTTTCCCTATTCTAGAGAATGAGGCAACATCACCGATCACATTTATCAGATTCACTATTCCCATGTTATGAAATGGCAATATAAAAACAGAACAGCCATCAGGGCCTCCACAGCCGAAAATTAATTTTTGATAACGACTGCTAGTTGAAAGTACAGTTGCAAGCTATTACTCCATGCAATTCTGTAAGAGTTATAACGTGACTTCTTTTGCAGTAGCTGGATGGCAGCATAGTGAAATAGATAAAAGTTGTTATCATGAAAATCTATTAGGCTGATCAATCTGTTAGCTATATGTGATCAGGAGCTATATTCATAAAACTGGAAGAGCGGTCACTAGCCAGTAGAAGTGAATTGACAGCAAGTCTTGGCGTTTCTAGGTCCATAGTTCGTCGCCGTCTCCACCAATTTGGGATTGTGTGTATATGGTGAAACTTATATCCGTTTGAACTGACCATAGCTCACATATGAGAAAAAAAACTTTTGAGATGACCTAGTACTTAGATGTTAATACGTTTTATTGTGGTTAGAAGACAGTCTTACACAGTGAGTTTTGTTCCCGTGGAGAAGGATCGCGAGTCCTGGATGTAGCACAGGTCAGGGTCCACTTTGAGGCTGTATGATATATCAGCGTCTCCTATCAGGGCCTCGAGGGATTCTGTCAATGAAACCGTCAGATCCTCCGACGAACAGGATGCTGGGATGCAGAACCCCCACGTCATTGTCGTGAATCTCGGGATAGCATGTCCAGGCTGTAAGAATATCAATATTCGTCAGGCCTTCTTCAAATTTCAATTAAATATTTATTTATTTATTTATTTATTTATCTATCTGTCTATATAATCTAATCTAATCTAATCTAATCTAATCTAATCTAATCTATCTATCCATCCATCCACCCACCCACCCACCCACCCACCCACCCATCCACCCATCCACCCATCCACCCATCCACCCATCCACCCATCCATCCATCCATCCATCCATCCATCCATCCATCCATCCATCCATCTATCTATCTATCTATCTATCTATCTATCTATCTATCTATCTATCTATCTATCTATCTATCTATCTATCTATCTATCTATCTATCTATCTATCTATCTATCTATCTATCTATCTATTTAATACAGGGCTGTAGAGTTTATCTTTAGCCTAAGAGATAATGGCAACATGCAATATTAATAGAAACAAGTAAACAAATATACAAATAAACAAAGAAACAGTGAGAAGATTATAGATATATAACATGAAAGGAAGAGTAACAAATTTTATATTTGAAGGGCCATCATCTTCTCTCTTGCTTCCCAATACTTCTCAACCAGTGTTGTTGTGGACAGATTGGGACAATCCATTAGATGGTCTGAGTCCATTACGATGTTCTGGTTGCAGAGTGGGCAGTTAAGATTCTGGAGTAAACCAATGCGGCATAGATGTTTACCCAAGCAATCATGTCCAGTTGCTAATCGGAATTTGGCAACTGCTTCTCTCCTTAGCCAAAATGGTACCGAAGTTACATTGTCTTTCCAATCAGAGGTGCTTATGTTATCTTGCAGAGATTTTTTATAAGTGTCCTTTACCTTCTGTCGTATGATGGTTGATGCTCGACTATAGGGTACTTCACAAACATAGGGCGGGATTTTACTGCCTTTTTTTTTTTTTTTTTTTTTTTTTTTTTTGCAGGTGAATCAGCTATTTCATTCTCGGGGATACCACAATGAGATGGTATCCACTGCAGGACCACTTTCTGGTTTTGGTCAGTAAGGTTCCTATTTAGTTTCCTGAATTCGTGTGTATCAGGACAAGGTGGATGGTTAGAGTTGTTGGTGATGGCGGATATTGCAGCTTGGGAGTCACACAGAATTACAGCATTTTAAAATGTTGATAACCGAGGCAATAATTGTTGGAGAGCAGTTTACATGGCTCTCACTTCTCCATCAAAGGCAATGTGGTCCCTGCCCAGAGATAGATATGTTGAGAAGAGCCTACAGTATATGCCACCTCTAGCAGAGCCATCTCTTTCTATCTGTGACCCGTCTGTATATATGTGTAGCCATGTTTCTTCTGGATACCTCATCAGAATAGTTTCCATTAAATATAGAACAGGCCTATAACTATTATGTTTCGAAGATTGGATATACCTTGGTTAGAATGTAAAAACCGAGGAAGATATCCTACTCTTTGGAGACTTTACAAATGAATAAATTCAATTGAATATCGACTACTAGGGGCTGGAGGCAAGAAATCATAGACAAGCAAAAAGAGAATGGCCGGTGGTTTCATTGTGAGACATTATATTACAATACTAATATTCCTCCTAGAAAGATAAAAAATAAAACATGAGAATCATCAGAATCTTTGTGATAATAATCCCCTTATTGTACATACAGGGCTTTAATTTCAAAACGTTCTAGTATAAGTAACTAATTATTTAAATTGAAAACCAATTTAATAAAAAAACACGTCCATTTAGATATTGAAGGGGAAGTGTGAAATCAGACTTAATTGCATTTTAGATGTCACTCCCACCACTTGTCATTTCCAGTTGAAATTTCAAATGACACCCCTATATTTTTATACTTAAATATGAAAGAACATTCAATTATTTATACACATCATTAATTTGTTTTCGCATCTTTTGTTTTCTACCGTCGCCTGGCAACGACTATTATAGTGCGACTATTTCATCAAAAGTGCTTTATTTAGATTTTATCAGAGACATATTTTCAATTCCAAAAAGACAATCCGAATCAAGTTCTGCGTTAGATGACAGAAGTGCTAATTCAAATAATGTGAGCGAAAATTTCCTTCATGGTTCCCAAAACGTACTGCCTTTCGTAAAATAAAGTGAAAAATACTTACAATAATATGGTTTTACATGGCGTGGACATGAATATACGAGTAAACAAAATGCCGAGTATTTTATATACGGAAATGTTTTGTCAGATCAGTCGATGGTGCCGAATAAACTAAAATTACGTTGAGAACTGCCGTTTTCAATATCATACTTGTGTGAATCAGCATTTTCTGCCATGAAAATAGTGAAGTCTAAACAAAGGAACAGACTGCTGCATCTTAAGTATGATTTGCGTGTTGGCCTGTCCATCATAAGACTAGGTATAGGGAAACTCTGTGGAACCAACCAAGAACAGACTTCACATTAATTTAAATAGGCATTTTTTTCAAAAACAATAACAGAAGTCTTTTATTGGACATCCAGCATAAATAGGTTGGAGTTTTTTTATACATATCTTTGTTTTTTTCTAATGCCATTCAAGTTGCTGTTTATTTATTTATTTATTTATTTATTTATTTTTTTTTTTGAATTTTCGATTCCGTGTTAATATCGACCTATCTATAACATTGGATGTCTGACACTACATAGAAGTTATCAGTAGTTTTTTTTTCGGAGGAAAACTCTGGAACGGCGTTCTGGCACCTTTTTGTTCCATATTTCATCATTAAACCGAAGAAAGTGTGAATAACCATGTTTTAATATAATTTTTCTTTGAATTCCGTTTAGACCTTGAAAGTTTTAGTTGGACGAATGTAGGTTAAAAACTACAAAATTCCTGTGCAGTGAACAGGAATCATCTCCCCGTCCGATAAATAAAATATTCTTCCCAGAGTTCCGCCACTTTTTATAAAGGAGAAAAGCATTGGCTATTATTAGATTATCATTATTATTATTACTATTATTATTATTATTATTATTATTATTATTATTATTATTATTATTATTAATACACATGAGTGAATCGCGATTTTGTGGGTTTTCAGTAAAGTGTGTCGTTAGTCAAAAATTTTGAGAACCACCGTGATACGCTATGATATTCCTTCAAGCCGATCAATAACACTCACCATGTCGTTAACAAAGGAAACAAGTTAAGGCTGGTTCACAATAAACCGGGAACGGAAATGACAACGAGAACGAGAATGGAAATAATGTTAAAATAAATCTATTTAAATGTAAGCATCCACAATAGTTAATTGTGAATGCTCACATTTAAATACATTTATTTTAACAATGTTTTCGTTCTCGTTGTCGATGTACTTCCCGTTCCCGGTTTATTGTGAACCAGCCATTAGAAGGATGAAGTGATCAGCACTTACATCGTGCACGGTGCTGACGACGAGACGGTGGGAATGCAGCAGATCGTCCACCTCCTGCAGGACACCATTCCTCGCCCTGCTTGAATTGCCCAGGTCCAAGTCGAGGGCCGCGGGACAGTAGCGGCCTGCCAGACGCCGCCCCTGCACCAGCGCCGCTACGCCCAGACACTGGTCGAAGTCTCCATTCTGGTTCACGTTGCCGCTGAGCGCACCCGACCCCAGCCGAGCCGACGAGTCAACCACTGCACAGCCAGTCAGATTCGTTGTGAACAAAGACTGTCATTCAATGCTGCACTATTTGTAGCTCAAAATTTCCCGAACAGCAAGCAAAGAATTTCTCTAATTCTGACAGGATATACTTTAAGGATCTTTTGTCCTCGGACAACAATAAACTACTGAGAAGACGTGTTAGACTGGTCAAAATAAATCGGGAACGGAAACGACAACGAGAACGAGAAAGAAAAAATTATTAAACTATACATATACAGAGTGGAAAGTAAGGTAGTACATTAATTGTAGGATGTGATTCTTTGAAATACAACGAACAAAAATGTATAATACCATTTTGCTCGTTTTTGTAGAAATAATACTTTTATGCCGACATTGCGATCTCGAATTTTACGAATACTGTTTAAAGTACGGTTTAATTTCTTGTATGACAACGAAGAGAACGTTTGTTATGTTCACGTTGCAGCAGTATTTTAATTAGAAAATTCATAGATTTCGAATTAATCGACTGAAGAAATACAGGAAACATTGATTGTCGGATCACTTACAGAAGGTCTAAAAATCTGGCATCGCTGTCCGGACGGCAGACAGTTTGTCTAGTACTCGCAACTATCAGCTTTTGTGATGTTTACATTGCATTAGTGTGCAGTTGGACGTACAGCGATGCAGTTTAGTTTATTTCAAAACTACGAGATGCCAGAGTTCACAAATCGTGAGTACTTAGACATGATCCAGGTCGCGGAAGAAATCCAGTACAATGGAGAACTACTGGCCAGAATTTGTCATAATTGGTCTAGAAGATGTGAAAGCTGCACGCACGATGATGATGGACATTTTGACCAGTACCTGTAAGATGCGAGTGGAATGTGGTTTACAGAGTTTATTACTCTTTATTTCATTATTAATGCCCAGAATTAGTGATTCGTAAACAACAAACTGTAATGTTAATTACATCTTGTTCGCAAAGTTACATCAGTCTTATTTTTTCATTAATTGTAACTGAAATTTCAATCCTAAGTGTTTTCACTAATTTGGACATAATTTTCTGATTTTCACGTTATTTCTTGTTATTGCTGTACGTATTTCTTGCTTACATTAAAATTATTACGCCATACTTAGTATTGAATTGTTAGTGTATTGCATTGTAAGTTGATAATTCTGTATTCATTATTGAACTGTGCCCGGACACAAGCCATTTTTTTCATTCGGGTTATTAATTTATATTTTTTGACATTAAATTACACAAACTAAACAAATAACAGTTACGTCCCTATCCGGAGTTTACGTAGGTCATTTTCGTGCGAAGATTTATCCCCAGATTACCTCGCGAAGTATTGCACCGATTCTCAGTACATTTGTTTGCTGCCGTCCTCCCCTCACCTGCTACAATATAGACGGTGAAAGGTAGTTGAACTCAACTCATCCCCTTCAAGTCGCTGACCGCATGGGGTGTGGGGTACTACTTATGCGGCGTTGAGACATCTTGCAATTGCCGTCAGCGCTTTCGAAACACTTGTAATTATCTCACCATCCGTAAGTATTATAATTGTTTTTATTTGACAAAACTTATTCTAAATAATGAGTTCTATGACTCCTGTCAATTAATGTACTACCTTACCTTCCGCCCTGTATTTAAATGTGAACAATCGCAATTAACGAGAAGCTTACCGGAGCTCGGGAACGGGAACGTGAAGAATAGCGAACTTTGCAATTCTCGTTTCCGATCACAGCTTACGAGGTTAATTCTGTTACTATCAAAAAACTATTTGGTCGTCGTATATTTTGTAGCAAGGAGGCCGTGGCATACTTTGCATACTTTCTTCTTCATCTATTGCTTGTAACTAACACAGAAATTCAGTAGCATCACAATCAATAGAGCCTACGTGCTGAGTGACCAGACTACCACCTGAATTTAATTGCTAAATGTATTGTGCCATAAATTTTAAAGTTGTTTAACCTGTGTTCATGTTGGCTGGCTTGTACTCATGAGAGAACGTCATTAGTCATTTATATACAAATGATATCAGGTGCGTTTAATCGAACCTGTGCAATTTTGTTGTCCACTTTCTTCTCAGTATCGCATGAAATTCATTACTTACTTACTAACTTACTGACTTTTAAGGAACTTGAGGTTCATTGCCGCCCTCACATAAGCGCGCCATCGGTCCCTATCCTGAGCAAGATTAATCCATTCTCTATCATCATATCCCACCTTCCTCAAATCCATTTTTATATTATCTTCCCATATACGTCTCGGCCTCCCTAAAGGTCTTTTTCCCTCCGGCCTCCCAACTAACACTCTATATGCATTTCTGGATTCGCCATACGTACTACATGCCCTGCCCATCTCAAATGTCTGGATTTAATGTTCCTAATTATGTCAGATGAAGAATACAATGCGTGTAGTTCTGTGTTGTGTAACTTTCTCCATTCTCCTGTAACTTCATCCCTCTTAGCCCCAAATATTTTCCTGAGAACCTTATTCTCAAACATCCTTCATCTATGTTCCTCTCTCAACGTGAGAGTCCAAGTTTCACAACCATACAGAACAACCGGTAATATAATTGTTTTATAAATTCTAACTTTCAGATTAAATTCAAAAAACAAAGAATAAAGGATTGGACTGTTAATTGTTTCCCACTCGAGAGTTGAAGCGTGATTCACAGACAGTGATTCTCAAAAATAAAACACAAAATTAACGATAAGTAGGCTATACATATTTTATGCCGTAACATTCAAGTCTAATGCTTACTTTTAAGGGCCCACATCTCCAGATGCTGTGCAGCGTCCAGGACAGCTCGGCTCTGCTCGCGACAAAGCGAATTGGTCACGCGGGCCGAGGCGGGCACGTGCACCGGCAGCTGCGACACCACGTGCCTCAGCAAGCGAGATGTCGCCGCTGTTGCGAAGTCTTCACCCTGGAGAAATGCGCTGTCTGCACGAGATCTGTTTTCAGCTTCGGAGCCATTGTCTGAAACAACACGATTCCTAACCGTTTTTGTGTATAACCATAACTAACAGGTTTAATATTTACTACAAATTAACTAATGCTACAGTAAAACCTCGTTAATATGGACCCCGATAAGCCGGACTTCGTTTAATCCGGACAGGCAAAAAAACTATGAATTTGGAAAAATTAAAGAAGCTTGTTTTAGGATTTACTTTTATACATTAGAACTATGGAATTACGATAATTACAGGTCCGTCGGGCACATCATAATTACGGATATCATATATGTACCCGGCTGCATTGTATGTATTGTTTTACATTTTACTGTACTGTATAATGTATAGTGTATTTAGACTAGAGACAGGCAAAATGTCTATCAGGCTTGCCCATGACTGTTTACGTCCGTGAGCGGGTTTACGCTTCGTATCGTTCGCCCGCCTGAAACCTTCCCTCACAAGCAGGCAGGCAGTGTGGTTGCACGTGACTCCCAAACAGTCCTAAGAGTGACCCTAAACGACTGTTGGGTTCCACCGACCTGCGCCAGACTGAGTTGCTTTCAGATGCATGATAAATATGAATCAAGTCATTCAAACCTGATAAGAAGCCTACAGATATAGACAAACTACTGAAAACTTAATTTGTTGTCATCTGAAATAATAGAGGCAAAAGGCAAAGAAAATTATTTCTCGCCAACATAATATCCATTAAATGCCAACAGTTATTATAAATTATTTGCACTTTCCTTTCATCGCAGTAATATAAATTTAATGCAAACCATTCAAACATTCAGATTCATAAATAAAAAGAAATTTGTCCCTCAGGAGATAATAGCAAATCAATATTCTGAAGAACGAAAACTTTTATACAATTTATAAGTATTCATGAGGCTTTTAATTGTTGGTAAGGAAAAAGTTAAAATGAAATATTTTTCTATATTCTCTTCTCTTCTCTTCTCTTCTCTTCTCTTCTCTTCTCTTCTCTTCTCTTCTCTTCTCTTCTCTTCTCTTCTCTTCTCTTCTCTTCTCTTCTCTTCTCTTCTCTTCTCTTCTCAACTAGTCACAAGTTACGAAATGTTACTATTTTGTTCAGTCAGATACACTTTGCAGGAATATGAAATGTATAATATTGTCTTATTATTTTATGAATTCTGTAGCGCAATAAATCTTAAAACTGTGTTTCTTTAATCAAGAAATATCTGCCGTGTTGGACCATAAAATAAAGATTTTTTGAAGTGACTAAATAGCCAACGAACTTAGGTTTCAAACTAGTACTGTTTCATCTTAACCAGCGCAGACTGGCTTCCGTGAATGCATGTCACTCTACCTTACAATACGAGCAAATAGATAGACTTTCTTGGGTCCCGCCTGGACTGAACCTATAAAACCAGGGCTCAATGGGTTCAGTCTTAGAAGTTAACTTGCTTTGTAGCGTCACCGAAACCCAAGCCTGACCGCAAGCAGGTACGGGCGTGAGTCTTGTCTGATTTGCCGGTCTCTAATTTATACCTATGCCCTTTAAATGCACAATAATAAACGTGTTCTGTTTCTATGAACGGAGTTTTAATGCACCTTCTACTGTTCTTTTAGGTTATTTCAGTTAATCCAGACTTTCGCTAAACCGGTCAACTTATCTCCCCAATTAGTCCGGATTAACGAGATTTTACTTAATTTCCTTTTCTTGAACGTTGCATAAAATTGGCATTAAAATGTATTGCATGTTTAATAATTTTTCCAAAAGAATAATATGAAACAATATTAAAGAAGCCTATACAAAATATTTAAAGCGATCTTTATATAAATAAGTCCTATAGTTGTGAGTTTATTAAACATATTACTGGCTTCTAATGTGTGATATGTTGAGTTTAAGGATCGCCACTTAAATTACTTAAATAGTTTTAAACATTCAGTGATAATTCAAAATAAATTACACACAGGATGTTTCAGACCACCCGTAACAGTAATTTATTTCGGAAACTAGTGCATTAAAATTTTCGAAACAAAAATATTTGTTACTAAAGCACATGTGAACTTTCACTTGAGCTTGATTCCATCAATCAACCTTAACATGAAGTAGGGTCAGTGGCGTATCACTTTAAAATTTCAAATGGGAATCGGGGTCCAATATGGTACCTTTTGAAAGAGCTCTTTAAAAAAAAAAACTTTCATAGGAAACGTTTTTATTAATTCCTACTCTTTGAATGAGAAAACGTACGAAAAGACAATGGGTGATTCAGACCACCCGTAAGTCAATTATTTCGGAAACTAGTGCATTAAAGTTTTCGACACAAAAATATATGTAACTAAAGGACATATGAGCTTGATTTCATCAATCAGCCTTAACAGGAAGTAGGGTTAGTGGCGTATCAATTTAAAATATCAAACGGGAGTCGGGTTCAAATAGCATACCATTTGATAGACCTCTTAAAAAACAACTTACATAGGAATTCCTACTCTTTCTTGATATGTAGGACCAAGGACCCGGGTTCGATCCCCGGCGCGTAACGAATTTTTCTCCTCTAATAACCATTGTTACCGTAACAGATAGGACCAAAAATCAATGTTTACGTATATTTAATTAATTTTATCACCACAAAAAATTCGAAAATTCTAAAGACATCATGTTATGATGTACTGCTATTACAGTTTAAGACCATAATAAAACTTGTCTTTATAAAATTTATCAAACCTTTGTTCGAAAGTTTAAATTTGGCAGCATTTTGTCCCATCTTCTACCCGTGAAGAGGGAAGTCTATTATGAGGGTAAAAATTAATTATTTTTTTAAACTTCTGAAAACTAAGAAGACAATGGCCATATCTACGAAGAAAATTAAAATTAGTTACGTTTACTATTTACACAAGACTGTTAAAGGTTTTGAGGGAAAATTAACCACCTTATACCATCATATGACCAGGACCGGTATTGCTGATGTCCTCAAGCGTTGTGGATGGAAGGTAAACGAGGAGATCCATTGCGTTTCATCCTTAGATTCGAACAGAAGAGCGGATATTGTAGCCATCCACAGGATTCAATCTAAGGGAATAGTTCTTGATTCTACAATCCGGTTTGAGAGGGAGGCCCTGCAGGCACAACACGTTGATGAGGAGAAGAAATCCATTTATGAGTCCTGCATCCAATATCTTGAGTAATATAACCTTCCTACTAGTCAGTGGAGTGTTTCTGTTCTTTTGTTTGGTGCACGTGGCACACTTCCTGAATTCATATGTAATATTTTAAAAGTACTCGGTCTCCGATTTTTTGAAATTCAAAACATTGTATTGAATATTCTTAAAGATTCAATCCAATTCTTACATTACCATTTATATTTTGGCGTTTGATGCTTCCATTGGGTTTGCATTTCTCTGGATTTTTTACTAAACAATTCCTGTATTAATCTTTTTGTCTTTCTAAATTATTCTGTAGTGCTTTTATTCTGGATCTTTATGGTCACCCTCATTGAGGGCAGATTATTTTGTTAAATACTTAATTACTCATTATCTCAGGAATTAATGTAGATATCACATAATGAATTTTTTACAGGATAAATATACAAGATTTTTAAGCAAATTAAAGCAGATTTATCAAAATACACAAGTTCTAAACAGTTGTTTTTTTTTCAAAATAATATTTATTTTATATTTGTTATTTTTCTGCAATTGCCGCATTTTCTCAGGAACTATAAATGACTGAAGGATGAAATTTTAAACGCATGTTGTAGACAACTATACGATAATTAAATGTATATACAGTACACACTAACACGTGATGTAGGCTATATCCAATAGTTTAATTAGAAAGAATAGTTTACATATTGAATACAACAAAATAAAATCAACATTATTTTAAAAAATCAAAACTTTTCTTAAAAAAATTTATTTCTTGACAAATCTGCGTCAGTTTCTTTAGAAACCTTCTATCATTATCTTGTAAAAATTTCAGAATGATGTTTTCAGCAGTTCCTAAGATAATGGGTCATTAAATAAACAAATTTAACATAGCGATATAGAGTAGTTAATCTCCCAGTAGCCAAACTTTCAAACTGCTATTGACGACAATTTCAACTTTGTTACAAATAAACTATTTGCACTATCTTCAATATGTGACAAATTTAACTCCTTTCTCTGGAGGTAAAAAATTATAACTTGCCACAATAGTCTGTTATGGGGTATTTCATTTGGCACATGAGATCCACAAGGCGAAACAGCTTTCCGGGACGAAGATTGCATGCTTTACTTACATTGTTATAGAGCAGCGCTGACCAAAACTCGAACGGCAGTGATCACACACAAGAGACAGTATATGAAGTAAGGAGGGGGGGGAGAGGTCATGGCATGAAAACTATAACCAGTGATTGTTCGTGCACTAACATTGAGTTCTGCATCAACTCCGTGAATAAAAATCGCAAGTTTTTCTGTATCAGCAATGACACTATTGTCATCAAGAGCCAATACAAATGTATACAAATTTTCTTGTTTTTTTTTTTAATATTCCTCATGAACACAATCAGAAATCTTCTGAATTCTCTTTTGCATATATAGTCGATAAATGCGCAGTTTTTCAAAATTAATTAGCAACTTTCATTGGACAAATTATTTCGGCCACCTTGATCATTGCGCTTATAAAAAAAAAAACCTCTCTTTCGTTGGAAGGTGGAGATAACGAGCTGTTTTGTTCGCCAATAGATAGCTGGTTTCTTTACATTTATTTATGTCATCTTTCTCATCATGACGATGATTTTAGGCTGGTTTCAGATCTTGGAGTTTAACAGATCGTTTCATTACTACACTAGAACATAATATTAAAACAGTTTATATTATTATTATTATTATTATTGTTATTATTATTATTATTATTAGTATTATTATCATTACTATTATTATTATTATTATTATTATTATTATTATTACTACTGCTGCTGCTGCTACTGATATGCTATCAGTATTTTTATTATTATTACTATTACTATTTTTATTAAATCAATAATTGTAAATAACTGATAATAGTTATCAAAATTTTAAAAAATTAAAGTAGATATAAAACGTAGTAATTCTTTTATCCTACAAGGGAAAGTGTAGGAATATATATTCAGGCATGTATATAAGAATTATGGTACCACTTGCTGATAAATAATAATAATAATAATATTAATAATAATAATAATAATAATAATAACAATAATATCAGTTATATCTGTGAATTCAGCGTAATGCCCTGTAATATCGCGTCTATATACTACTACTAATTGAACCGTTGAGCAAAGCAACATATTACATTTTCTCCGACAGAACAGCAAATAAATTCCTCTTCCCATTCTGTACGAAACCTTCTGTTCCTGCTCGTAGAGACAGAGGGTTTGTAGAGCGACATAGTACCGACACTGCTTACCATCAGTACGTGAGCGAGACAGAGAGCAATGTACAGGAAACTCCCCTTACCATTATGAATATCTTTGATTACAGAATGTAATCACGATACCCAGTTTGGTCACCGCTGTTATAGAGAAATACTGTAGACACTGTGCATATAATAAAAACATTACGAGAATATAGCAGATACTACGATAGTGCTCGATGGAAAAAGGGCACTGCACATTTAACGTACACTGGTCACTGTGACTCAGGGTATCCGGCAAGCTGAAGTCTGCACTGTGATCCGGCGGCACTGAGGTGCAGGCCGCAGCTGTGAAGAGCGCCAAGCAACACAGCAGCGAGGTCGTCGTCGGCATCCTGTGTTATACCTACACGTGGAGCACTCACTTCTTTATATAAACGTCCGCGACCTACTGTACTGTCTTCCTCCGACGAGTTTAGCGCTGGGACCTTAGGTATTCTTGCCATCGGTGCGGGGGGGGGGGGTATTGCAGGTAGATTCTTTTGTTGCTACAGCCAAGCCGAGCCGAGCGGAGTGGGAAGTATTAATCGTCCAAAAATATGCAGTCTTCAGTTTGTGGTATAACTGTGTGCACGTGTTAGGTATTCTATATACGAGTGAAATGGTGAATAAGAAAGGTAGAACAATTCACAGCGAAGTGGGTAATACTAGTTTAATCGCGAGTGTAATTATTTTATTTATTTACTTGGTTATTTAACGACGCTGTATCAACTACGAGGTTATTTAGCGTCGATGGGATTGGTGATAGTGAGATGATATTTAGCGAAATGGGGCCGAGGATTCGCCATAGATTACTCGAAATTTGCCTTACGGTTTGGGAAAACCTCGGAAAAACCACAACCAGGTAATCAGCCCAAGCGGGAATCGAACCCGCGCCCGAGCGGAACTCCGGATCGGCAGGCAAGCGCCTTAACCGACCGAGCTACGCCGGTGGCAGAGTGTAATTCAGGTGTGTGACCAGGAAAAGAGGCTGAATACTGTGAATATTCCCCTGGCTCGTGCAACAGAACGAGCTGCCGCTTATACAGGCGTATCTGTGGCAACTATTAGTAATATAAGCAAAGAATTGAAGATTAAGAACGCAACAAGCTCTCAATCACCAAAAAAATCACCAGGGAAACGCCGTCCGAGATACTGCTGCTCATCGGAGTGACTAGTACCGCGGAGGAATCGGAGATTACGAAAAAAACTCGCCACCGGTGATCTCCGGTACTATCGTAGGTGGAAACGGGACATACGGAGAGATGCGGTAGTTCGGAGCGAAGCGAAGTTGGAGAACGTAGAGCTCAAGGACGACCGGCGCATACGGACTGACGGTAGTTGGAGTGGAATAAAATGGCACCAAATCGGATATCAGTCGCATGGAAATTCTTTAATTTAGTGAAGATAATAATAAAGCCTCACTCTGTGAACTTGGTGGGCGAATTTACTCTAAGGGTGGTGGTACTTCGAATTTGTTAGACCATTTGAAGCGATCGCACAATCGCGAACTTGAAGAAAGCGCCGACAATTATGTTGGACAGCAGCTCGAACACTCAGCACAACTATCGAACAGTGCTGAAAAAGTTAAATTGGATAAACTTTTAATTCAGTTTATGTCTAGTGATATGCAACCACTCAGAGTCGTCGAAGATGCCGGATTTAAATATCTCGTCAAGATGTTTAAACCCAAGATATTCACTGCAGTTTCGTAACACTTTTTCTCATGTAAGTACTGTAAATAGAGCACGTGGTTTACGTGATAAAAACTTTGTGATAGTGTGTAGAATTGACTAACATAAAAAACTATTCATTATAATTCAACTAACCAGGGTTCTTCGTTGCTTTTTTCAATAAAATTGGTATCTACTTTTACGTGAATATTGCAGGTTCTTTTAGGCGACTTATACGACAGCGTTCAGAATAAACTGCGAACGGAATTAAAGGATTTAAAAAACTGCTGGTCTTCCAACAGGTAATCTGGATACATAACAGTAACAGGTCACTACGTGACAGGTGACCAATTAACTTCTGTTCTTTGGACTTATCTATCATCAAGGGAAGTCATACAGCCGACAGAATTGCTGGTTGAATTCAAGTCATTAATTCATGGGGACTAAACAACAGAGTTTCTGCCACTGTCATATACAATGCCCCAAATATGGTTGCTGCCGTTAAAAAAAAATTAAATTTTTGCCATCTAGGCTGTGGTCCCCACATCTTGAACCTTACCGTGAAAGTAGGAATTTATGAGACCCCAGATGTGGGTGAATTTCTCTCTCACTTTTCGGCAATCGCAACTTTTTTCAAGTAAGTAAATTTAACAGTTCAAAACACTTTTGAACTCTTTTAAAAAGCGTGTTTACTTTGATTTATATATAAAAGTTCTAATCAATAATTTCGTGATTTGGTGTGCAGATAGAGTAACATTGCGAATGAAAAGCTGAAAAGCAGAAGAATTTCAGCAAAAAAGGGCCCTGTAAGATTGATCTAGCATATTGTTACGAGATAAAATTCCAAACTTCAATGATGAGCCGCTTACTTAAAATGAAAGATGAGTTGGTGATAGTGTTGCCAGAAAAGCCAAACGCTCCTAAGACGCTAACAGGTCCGTATTTGGAAATCTCTATGGCGTGGACCAGGTTAGATAGATTCTCTGAGTAGGTCTAAATTTTAAAATGTAGGTATGTAAGTGTTTAGGCTAACATTAAGGGTCGCGGTTGTGGTATTCGTACTTGCTGTCAAAAATTAATTATTACCATTCAGATACACATTGACGGTTAATTAGTGATATCATCGTTTTCGTAGTTTTAAAATTACGCAAAACATTTGATACGATTTTTTTAAACTGCTTTAGTACTATTGTTCCAAAGGTCCACAGTCTAGAAAAAAGTCTTGAAATTTCTATAAAACGTAACTTTCGAGCCAATAAAAAAACATGCATAACTTATATGGAATATCTGAAAGGCAACTTGAATTATATTTTAATGTTTAGGTTAAAATATTGAGTTTAATTCTGAAACTAAAGAAACGTGTGGTAATAATATAATTACAATTATCCTTAAGTTGATATCAGCTTATATTTTTTATTACAGAGGAAGAGTGACGCGTTTTAGAAGAGACAGTTCAAATACTGGCACCCTTTAACGCAATGATCTCAATCCTGTCCGGTGAAGAATCTGAATAAATTATTCTGGACAGTAAACTTTAATCCATTGATACCACACGTTTCTTTTGTTCCATTCTGGAACTCCCTTAATATATTTTACGTTAAACTAAACCGATTAGAATAATAATTGACAAAAACTGTTTGTAAATAAACAAGTGTTTCCAGGAAAATTATAAACTTTTACATTAGCTACTGAAAAGCTTTACTTCGGCTTTAGTTTTCAGTTAATTTTAATGTTATTAATTTGATCATTGACTTAAACTAATACGCTTTTCCACATATACTATGAATTTCGAAACTAGAAAAACAAATCTGTCAGCTAACTTAGTACTTCAAGCAAAACAAGAAAAAAAGAAAAGCCGAAGAAAAAGAGAGAGAGGGAGGGGGAGAGAGAGAGAGAGAGAGAGAGAAGGGGGTAAATAAAAAAGAAAATAAACAACAAAAAATTTCAAATTATTATAAAAGATACGCGGACGTCAGCGGACTCCAATCACTACCTGACCCGATTAAAGGAATGCTCAGCGGAAAATGTATGTCTGCGCCGCAGAACATATACAACCTGCGCGGCATCAATCGGAGGTAACCGGAGGTCTCCGATTGAAAGCGCCCAAACAACCGCTCCGGAGAAAACCCTAATCATAAGCAGCACTAGTCCGAGAACAAGAGAAATAAACGTAGAAAGTGATGATTTTGACTTTTGTGTCATTCGTAGAACTGTGCACGAGTTCTATACTGTTAATAAGATAGTTCCCACATGCAGAAAATTATAACCTGTAATTAGGGAAAAAATTAATTTTCCGTGCTAGGTTGAGGGACTCAGAAGGATTTTCCACAAAATTGGTGATAATACTAGATAAATGAGTCCAGGATCCAGCGCCAACAGTTACAGTACGATTATTTAATCCTGACAGTCGCCAGCAATGTGCACCTTGGTCAGACGAGTCCATTTAGTTACGCCAAGGGGTGTTTAGGTTAGTCACTCGAATGCCTTGGAAGCGATCGGTTGTCACGCGTGCGGTAGAGCCGTATGTTTCTAGTAAAATTAAGCAGTACTGCATTCCTATACCGACCACTCACCTTTATCTATACTCCGGAGCTCTCCCACTGCTCCGATTGCTTCCCCTTTTTCGCGTCGCCGAGCTGTCAGGGCTAAATAATCGGTCTGTACCCAGCATTTGCTTTTGAAGAGTTGAGGGGAAACCCCGTAAACCTCAAGCAGGTAACTTGTCCCAACTAGGATTTGAACCCGGGCCCGCGAATTTCACGGTCGGACATGCTAACCTTTACTCCACAGCAGTGTACTAGTGTTGTGGTCTAAGACGCCATATCTGGAGTCGCATTGCGGAATGAGCTGGTTCAAGTTCTCATGATGAAGGAATTTTCTAATGAAATTTCGGCCGATGCCCACCCAACATCGTAATGAATCTCGGGACAAAATAAAGGTAGCGAAAACCAGCTATAATAGCTTCATACTGATCGCGCGTTACCTCCATTTTGGGGGCGATTGTAAATTGCACTGGAAAATAATAACTACTGCCCAACTTACCTTGTAAATGGAAACATAAATTGAAAACCTTCATTTCATTTCACTTCAGTATCACAAAAATATAACAAAAAATTGTCCATGCGTAATACTTACAAGGGAAACTTTTCATCACACCCATTTCATATTTTCATGGAATATAGCTCATTTCGAAGCTATTGAAAACGAGAATATGTAAACCTTGAAAATATACCAAGTTGCTTCTAAAGGGCGTAAATCCTAGTTAAAAGTCACTACATGCCAATAGACATATTGCAGTACTTTTTCATTATATCATCGTTTGCGTAGCTCAACCAGTTAGTGACACGCCTTTCGAGTAGAAGTTCTGGGTTCGATTTTCGGATACTTTTAACTTTTTGTTCTTTTAAAAATAAAAACTTGTAGGGGGCAGGACTTCTGAATATCGATAGAAATGTACAAATCCCTCTTCAGTTGGTTCTAGCTAAACAGTCAAAAACATTCTTGCTGTGAATCTACTTGATCTTTCTGTTTCTGTATTACGCACGATGTATTAGATCTTGAATAGGAGGCAATTTTGGTGGCTAGATGAATTCGTTAGGTAGCTCGTGACTTTTGCAAACTAGTGTATGATAATTTCGGAAATTGTGAAGTGTCCGAGTTCCCGAAGAGACAACACTATTGCGAGTACTGTACTTGTATAAGAACTTATACTGGGCCACACACAGATCGTAAGGTTGACTACATTGTAGACGAACGATTTTCAATGAAGAGACACCACAGCAATGCCTTGAAGTACAGTGCGTTTACACGAGTGAACAGCGCGATAGAACTTAGCATTTCTATCCACCAAGAGTCGCCCATTCTTTTTTAAATTAAGTGTACAATTAGAGGGTGAAGATATCATAAATGTTATACGGAATGAAAACGATGGTAAAAATGAAGAAAATGACGATAAAATTGTCGGTGCTGAAAATGATGCAGAAGAGAAAGACAATATTCCAAGTGTTATTAAAGTGATATCTCATCTGTATAGTCTTGGTTGGAAAGGCAAAGTGAACCAAACAGTGTTCGTCTCCTCTATCTTGCTAATATGAAACAATAAGCAGAGGAAAAAAGTAGTGATTTAGTCCGCCAAACAAAACTTACAGACTTTTTCTAAGTCAGTGTAAAATCAGATAGTTCATAATAAGTGAAGTGAACTATTGTTAAATACAATACAATAAAAAGTTTTATGGAATAAACTGCATAACTGGTGAGTGTTTAGTTTATATTACAGTACGTATTACATTATTTATTTATTTATTTACTTATTTAATCTGATAGGTTTAAGGCCGTAAGGTCTTCTCTTCCATCCTTCCAGATAGTACATATAAATACAAAAAAGAAATCGAAACACTGATGAAAATAATACAAATTAAACTAAAGCCCCTATAGAGGGTCAACAGGGTCAAAAGAACACTATAGAGCTCTCATCGAGCTAATACAAGAAAAAAAAAAAAGAAAGAAAACTAGAGATAGCAATGATGATAATAATAATAATAATAATAATAATAATAATAATAATAATAATAATAATAATAATAATAATAATAATAATATATACATTACATATTGACTGTCAATTTTACAACAGTATAGTTACAATATTCACTATATGTCACGGGTTAAGCCGAAGTTACGCAACCCGACAGTTGTTCAACAAGCAATTACGTATTTAAATTCATGTATAGAATTGCAGTTCATTATCAATCACTTCCGCTTCCGATATATCGCGGTTCAGCTATACCGCGATGGTTAAATATGTCCCCCAACAACCGAGCTATATCGGGCTTTTATTATAATAGTATTCATCATATACAGACAGACTCGTCCTGGTCAAACAGTACACGCGATCAACAGCTTATAAGTGAATATTTATGATGAATGCTGAACCATAGTGGCCACATGAATGCTTATATTAGGCCTACATATTTGATTTGATTTGAATTGAAATGTTCAATGAAATGGCATGAAGCATTATAGTCCCGCTGCCTTAGACTACATCATTTCGATAGGTTTCATTATACAATGATAAGGCGACAATTTTAATACTACGCATCCATAAGACACTGTCTGCTTGCAGTGTCCTAAATCGACTCTCAGAGTAATTACTTACAGCAGGTATGCTCATTCTCTGACTCCCGATTACGTTCTGTAATCACAACCTTCGACTGTAGAGCGTGCTGTTCCTCGTTCGAGGCTCGACGGATGACTGCGGAAGGTACAGGGACATCATTTTATTTTTACTAACATTTTTAATATTAACCTGGCTATACCTTTCTATTAACGATTGAAACAGGAAACACCGTTTGCTTCCCCTTCCACGACTGGAGTTCGATGATACTGGCGTAAAATACAAATCACTTTACTAGGTATAGGAGGGAAGAAAAGTAGTTCATCCATTTATGTAAACTAGGAAATATCGCAATTTTGAGTTTGATAATTTTCATTAGGTTTTTGTTTAATCAAAATACAGTAATGCATTAACACTTAGTGTTTTTACTCACGAATTGAGCTATCCATTCGGACGTATTAATTATGCAGTGTATATTATACTGTTACAGTACTTTAGCGTACAATATAGAGAATGAAGTTAAATTGAAAAATAATCATAATATGGATATTTAAACACATTTTTGAAAATGGTGGCCATTCATTTCGATACAGGCTTCAGTTCTTTTGTACATATTATCACACTATAGACTATTGTACCTAATTCCAATTACCACTTTCCTCCTTCGTTCTAGCAACTCATGTTGAAATAATTCTGTACCTACTCTATAAAAGAGTACCTTATGTACTGTAAATTCATTCTTCACTTCTGCCCGATCCGAAAGATAAAATTACTCAGAAATGCTATCTACTGTCCGTTCAAGTGGTTTTGTCGCAAGGTCGTAGAAAAGGAGGGGGTCAGGTGACAGTTAATTACTTAACGAGGCCCTTTTATTTAAGTTATTTTAAACAGTTGTATAATATTACGTAGACGTCCAATTCCTAACAGAAATTTTTCAGAAAAGAGCTAAGATAGCCCAGCTACTAGACTTTACAGTGGGGCGAACAGAAGCAGGTGGGGGAAACCGGGATACGACGTAGGCAAACGGACGACAGTACCTGTGCAAAAATGTCATTCAATATTGAAAGCTCTTTCGTCACTGGAAAACGCAAACATATTTCTGGAACGTACTGTACTCGCTAACTCAGTACTGCTTATGCGCCCTCGGCTCTGTGTCGTGAACGGTTGGAAGTTTACTAGTAGAAGGGGTGGGAGTGAAGTACATTCCAAAACTCAGGTACATTAAAAATTGAAGTAAAAATAAAATGATGTCCCTGTAGTTCAAGTACTTAATAAACGTACGGATAGTGCGGGACAATGACACAGTCAAACCTTCTGTAAGCAAACGATCATTCCGTGCAGTGTGGGAGGAAGACTATTTTTGTTCTGAAAACTTAAAGTGTGAGACGGTTCCTCGTATAGGATAAGGAGGTTTTGATTAGATTAGTATTTCGTGTTAATATTCTTATATGGATAGGATGCGCGGACGTGTAAGTTAGTTTCAAAATCTGAGACGGAAGTAACAGGTGGACAGGAAGGCTGAAAGGAAGCTAGGCTGACAGGAAACATGTGTCCAGGCGTGGAGTTGACTGATGAGGGAATGTATGGACTTTGCCTGCGGGTGGTCAGTAGATGACGCCAAGCCAGGTTCCAAAAGAGATGATCTGGTATATGTCAGAGAATTGTCAGGACGCCGGAAGTAGGAGATGTTCTAGTTAACGAACAATTTTTGAAGAACGCGTCTTAAGTGACGTAAGTGTAATCATGGCCAATCAGGATTCTTAATAGAGACACGTGATATATAGATAGGAGGGCGAAATTCTATGTTTGGTGGTTGAAAGTAGAGGATAGATTTGGCAGATAGACAGAAGGCATATAGAACGCGTACGGAGAAGTTGCACTCCACATATTCTCGGCAAACCTAACTCGGAAGTATAACAATTTACGGACTTAGAATTTTTAGTGAGTGTAGTAAGAAGTCGTGTGTTGCATTATTATTATAAGTCTGAATTCTTTCCTCTCATCACGTTATCAACTGTCCGTTATATTACTGGTGTTTTATAGTACAAAATATATAATTACGTGAACTCAGAAATTAGTATACCAACTTGCGGGAAGTGAGAGCGAGATATTATACACTTGGACGCGCATTTCTGCTGATCTGAAACGAACACTTAATAATAATAATAAACGTTTTCATAGTTCTTATCAACAACTTCTGGTGTGCGCCTACATCATTTCAACCTACGAGCACGTCTCCCAAACCCCATGTCCCGACCGTTTTGCAGCTGACCTGGGAACCTCATCCTCTACCGGAGTAATCTCGAGGAGGCTGGCGCCCAAATTAATCAGTGTATATAATTAATTATTGACATCGACGCCATCCTCGAGATATTTTCCATATTTCGGAGCTGGCAGCCGAGGGCGACGACGATTGTTACATAATTTGGCGCCCAACGTGGGGCTCGAGATGGCAACAATGACCACGGCGGGGATCGACGCGAGAGCCGACAGCCGACGCAGGGTTAATGCGGCTGATGGCAACAATGATCGCAGCGGGGATCGACGCGAGAGCCGACAGCCAACGCAGTGTTAGTAGAGCAGCTTGCAGTATCATGCAGTGTCAACGACCGACAGCCACAACACCATGCAGACCCCAAACAGCTGAGAACAATGATGGACGGTGGGGGAGACGATCACCCAGGCGTAACCTAGAAGACGTCGATACGTAAGCATAAAGGGTTTCATTTCAATTGTTGTATCCATATATATGTACATGTGTGTAATTCATTTTGGTAGGGTTTATTTTGTTTTTGAGTTTAAGGGGAATTGTTGAAGATATATTATATATTACATGTTGCTAAGGAGCCAGACTAGAAGTAAAAAAAAAATGGAGACTACAGCAGGGACGAGTACTAGCCAAGATAAAGAAAGTTCGCGAGGTTCGGACAATGCCATGTCGAATAATGTGTTAGAGCGGATACTGGAGCAGATGAATCAGATGAGGAACGAAATGATAGAAACTAGTAATAATTTGAAGAGTGAGATGGCTGAGAATAGTAGCAGGCTAGAGAGCCATAGTAGCAGGCTAGAGAGCCATAGTAGCAGGCTAGAGAGCCAGTTCGGTAATTTGAAGAGTGAGATGGCTGAGAATAGTAGCAGGCTAGAGAGCCAGTTCGGTAATTTGAAGAGTGAGATGGCTGAGAATAGTAGCAGGCTAGAGAGCCAGTTGGTGGAAAGTTCTAAAATAAACCAGGAACAGATTGGACAATTGAAGAATGAGATGATAGAGAATTCCAGGGAGAATAGGGACCAAATAGACAGGCTGGAAAGTAGGTTAGTAGATAGTCTCCAAGAGATAGAGGATAGAGTCAAACAAAGTGTAAATAGAGAGAACGGGGAATTTAGAGAGGCTATTATAGAGGAAATGGATGGTAAGGTCAGGGAAATAAGCCATGTGATCGAGGAAAGACTTAACAGCGTAGGACAGGAAGTGGTGAATCTGAAGGCGTTAATGGATAATAGGGAAAAGGAAGATACGAATAAGGTCATGGAGTTGAGTGAGAGAATTAGTAGACTGCAGGCTAGAATGGAGGAAAATAACGCCCGTGATGAGGAAAATGATAACGCCTCGGAGCCAACGCTACCTGTTTTCACGGATGGGAGCCGGCCCGTCGCTTCGGGAAGTAGTGCGACATCAGGTGTCCACGATGTAGGTAGAGTAGGAGTTAATCAGGCGTCCCGAAGCCACGAAAACGCTCCTCCGTCTCAATCAAGCGATCAGCCGTCTTTAAATCGTCCGAGCTACCCCATCCATGTTATAAACGAGCTAATGTATCCAACGTTTGATGAGGAGGAATTTACAAATCCTCACCAATTCATCGGCGAGTTAGAAAAATATTTCCAGCTGAAAGGGGTACCGGATGAGTTAAAGATGACGATCGTAAAGAAAAGTTTGAGGGGAAGACCCCTGAACTGGGTGTTGGTTGCCCTAGGTGACGATGTCAGCTACGGCGAATTTCGAGAAAAATTTTCGAACAAATATTGGGGCCCAAGGCGACAACAGCAGCTGAGGGCGGAAATCACGCAGGGGCGGTATGACGTAAAAAGAGGATTGTCAAAAATCGATTATTTTCTAGATCTAGTCAGGAAGGGGAAAAGCTTGAATCCGCCCATCCCGGATTCCGAATTAATACATATGGTAATCTCCCACTACCCGGAGAATATTAGGCACAACATGATAGTAGCCAATCCGAGGGATTTCGGGGAAACCATTGATTTGTTGGCGGCCTTCGACTTGTCGGATGCCAGCCATGAATCGTGTAGATTAGGACCCGATAGTAGACTGGAGAAAGAAAATGTCAAAACCGTGACGAAATTGGGGCGGAGGGCAGGAGAAGCCTCCCCACCCCACAGAGGGTACAATAGTACTAACTATAATGACGGTTGGAGCAGGGATCGGCCAAGCAATGCTGGCGGTCGTGGTTTACAACCTTACGATATTGACAGGCAGTATAATGTAAACCGATTTTCTAACAATGTTAGAGGACGGTACTGCAATGATCAAAGGAGTGAAAACGTACAATGTAATGTTAATAGAAACGGCATGAGCCGAGGGAGTGGTCCCGTCAGGCGTGTGAACCACTTAAGGTGGTGTCGAAATAATGATGGGATTGATAACTACGGGATCCGAGGCCAGCCTCACTGGTTAAGGAATCGGGGATATAGGCAGGGCTACTGGAGGCCTAATTTCTTTGCAGGGGGAGAAAGGCGCAACTGGAGGCGCCCCGGTAGATTCAATGAGAGGAGAAGTATGTCTCCTGATGTAGTTTATCAAGGTAGAAATGACCCAATGGCGTATGACGGAGTCCGCAGACGATCCCATTCTGAAAATGGCGATCAGATACGTCTTAATAGACAGCCAGGTGACAGTGTGTCAGGTCCTCCGAGAGTGACCGAGAACGTCCGTCCCGGACAGGCTGGGACTTCTCAGCAGGGAAACTGAGACCCGGGAATCTTACGGACTCGGAGATTTCTGTGGCGATAGATCGCAAGATCCTGTCTAGAGGGTCCACAAATTTTGTTAATGTGGGGAAACAGCGCGAAATCGCATATCCCAATAACCAAAATCAGAGTGTATACGAACTGCCGCGAGTAGACGCGACAATATACGATGTTAAGTGTAGCGTGCTATTGGATTCCGGTTCCACGAACAACGTTTGCAGTATGGAGTTTTTCTCCCGAATTAAGGAATCAGGGGTTAAGTTGCAAGTGTTGCCATTGTGTTCTTTGTATTGTGCGGGCGCGCTAGGAAAGAAACGTGAAAAAGTTCGTTTTCAAGTCATGTTTGAATTGGATGTTGGTGGAGTGAAGCTAAGTGCGATATTTCTGGTGATACAGCGTCTCACCACAGATGTTATAGTAGGAGTAGAAAGCTTCTACGAGTGGGAGGCCTTGATAGATTTCAGTACGCGTAGTTTGACCGTTAGAAAAGATATGGAATCGTTGCTTCAGATACCGTTCGGTCCGGATGTTGATAATGGTATGATAGACGAGAGAATGAGCGAGGAAAAAGAGTTACAAGGGGAACTGTTCTTTGTCGAAAATTTAAAAATTTTTGACCATATAATTGTAGAAGTTAATCCGTGTGAGGAGCGTGGTAATTATGAGGACGTCTGTGATTTTCTTGGTAACGATTGTGATGTATGTATGGAACAGGTTGTTTATTCGAAGTATTTAGGTGTCGACGGCGAGGGAAGCGCGACACGCGACCACTTAGGTAGAAGCCCCGTGTTTACAAGCTGTCAATCAGAGGACAGGTTTCGCTCGGTGAAGGAGAAAGTGGACAAGGCGCACGGGTTGAGTGACGGACAAAGAGGTTATTTGACGAAGGTCATTGTGAAGAATATTGACGTATTTTCCGAAAAGCCCGGGTTGTGTAATGTTTACACACACAAAATTCAGGTAGAAGGCGCGGAAGAATTCCGGCATAAATGTAGGCCAATCCCCTTGTCATTAAGAGAGCAGGCCGACCAGGTAATCAGCGACATGTTGAGAGATGGTGTTATAGAGATTTCGGATTCACCTTTTGTTAACGCATTATGTTGGGTTAGGAAACCAAACGGGAGCTTAAGAGTTACATTAGATGCGCGCCGTATAAATTCATTTTCTGTCAGAGACAATTTTAGGACCGAGGCTATAGATACCTTATTGGGTAGAATGGGTGAGTGTACAGTCTTCACTAGCTTGGATCTGACCAGTTCATTCTGGCAGATACCATTAGCACCCGAGTCTCGTAAGTACACAGCGTTCTTACATAACGGTCGAGTATACCAATATACGAGATGCCCGTTTGGTATCGCGAGCTCAGGAGCCGCATTGTTAAGGGCGCTAGATATTGTTTTCGGCGAGACAACGGGAAATTTTCTTGCACAATACGTTGACGACTTCTTGATATACGGCAACGACGTCGATCAGCACATAAAGCACATTGAATATGTTTTGGGTAGGCTGAGAGACGCCGGTATGACTGTAAAACTGGGTAAGACGTTTTTCTTTAAACGAGAAACCGATTTTTTGGGATATGTGATCTCCGCGGACGGAATACGTCCTAACAGGGACAGGATCGATAGTATTTTGAAGATACCGTGTCCGCGAAACAAGAAACAGGTCCGCCGGTACCTAGGAATCCTACAATACCAGAATAGGTTCCTAGTCAACTTTGCAAAGCACGTAGCACCATTGCGGGAACTCTTAAAGAAAGAGACGCAATTTAAATGGGGCAAAGGAGAACAAGAAGCATTCGAACGCTCGAAGGCTCTCTTTGCCGAATCTGTCTTATTGGAAAGGCCTAATGGTAGCCTACCATATCAAGTTTATACAGACGCGTCTGGACTCGGATACGGCGCCGTCCTGTGTCAAGTAGACGAAAATGATGAAAGACATGTGATCGCCACAGCCTCCAGAGGGCTGTCGAGAACTGAGAGCAACGCCTCCATAACCGAGATGGATATATCGGCTGTATATTTTGCGTTGCAGAAATTTAGACAGTACGTCTTTAATAAGCCGATTACAATTTTCACTGACCATGTGAGCTTAGCATTCTTGAATCGCTGCAAGCTGACTAATTCTAGGATATCGAGATATGTGCATGAGATCCTGGCGTATGACGTAACCATTACGCACATCCCAGGATCTGAGAATATTTTCGGCGATTGTCTTTCTCGCCTGAATTTCAAGTCGGGACTTCCCGAAACCATTACCGCTCCTAATTATGAAATAGCGGTAATGAAGATGCACGTTACCGGCAACGATAACTCATTAGTTGCAAAATTCAAACGGATCTCGGAATTACAGGACTTAGATCCTGATGTAAAATGCATGAAAGACGGCGCCACAGAGATTTCCTCGGTCACAGACGAGAAAGTGGGGGTGTATAATGGTGTATTGTATAAGCTACATGGCCGGCAGGAACAAAAGTGGAAAGTCTACATTCCTAAGAATCTGGAGGAGGAGCTGATAAAGAGCTTCCACATATCTATGTGTCATTCAGGTTGTGAACGAGTGTCACTCATGATCTCCGACACGTTTTATGTTAAGCAATTGGCAAGAAAGGTAAGAAAGGTGATATCTTGCTGTGAACTATGCCAAAAAGCAAAACCTCTTAACGTGAAGTATGATGTAGTACCACAGGCAATTGTAAGGGAAGCTAAGAATGAGTTGGTGGCGGTAGATGAACATGGACCTATGCCGACATCTTCCTTCGGTTACAAGTACATTTTTGTGACTTATGACGTGTTTACTAAGTTTGTGAAAATATATCCTATGAGATCGATCACAAGTAGATCTTGTGCTAAGAAGTTGATTGAGGACTATATGCCGGCTTATGGGCCGATTAAGTGTATTCTAAGTGATAATGTGTCAGTGCATAAGTCCAAAGTGTTTAGTAAGATGCTGTATGATACTGGGGTGAAGTTGTACAACTGTTCGTCTTATTTTCCTAGTGGTAACCCTTGTGAGAGGGCACTGAGAGATATTTCACTGTACTTAAGGGTATTGTGTCACAAAAATCATAGGGACTGGTTTAAATACTGTAAAGTTATTGAAAGGGTAATGAATCATTCGATCAATCCAACCACCGGCGTGGCCCCGATTACATTGATGTTGGGTCAGGACCCGGAACCTATGATAGAGAGACTGCCAACAGCCATTAGTAGCGATACACCTCCCACCCCTGAACAGCTGTGTAAAAGGGTCATTGAACGGATAAAAGCTAAAACCGAGAAGCGCCTAAGGGGTGTTAAAAGGTACAAGCGTAAATGGGAGCCATCCGTTGGGGATGCGGTCCTTGTCCGAGACGTAAAGTTGTCCTCTATATTGAGGGGACGTTATTCGAGAATGGAACTGTTGTATAAGGGCCCGATGACAATTCAGAAAAAATTGGGTGACCATACATATGAGTTGATGGACCCAAAGAGTAGTAAACTTATTGGGCGATACCACAAACAGCTGTTAAGACCTTTCAAGGTTGCAGCTAGTGTATGAGATAGGATAAATAGGGCCAATTGGTATTTTAAAAGTATTATGTACCTCTTAGTATAATTTTGATTCTGGTTAATGGTTATTATTTCAATTTTATGAATGTAAATGTGTTTTCAAGGCTTCAGATAATATATGAAGTATGATATAAAGGGTTAATTGGTATTTTAAAATGTATTATGTATTATTTAGCGTATATTTTTTTATTGTGGTTCATAATTCTTATTTCTATGTTATAAGTATAAGTATGTATCAAGGAACCGATCATGAATGTGAGTGAGAGAGCGCCATTGTATTCGGATGTGCCCTGAATGTTACGATTGGATGCTGTATATATGTCAGGTAGAAGTCAGTTAAACTGGCGTGTGAGATGTAAGCAGGCGTGAGGTGTGTATATAGATTCATACATGTGAATAGTTGTAAATATGTAATAATTGTAAGTGTAAATTTGTACATTGTTTATAAGCATAGCAAAAGGTGTATCCAAGTGTGACTAATTAGGGGACACCGGAGACTAGTAGCGAAGGTTTTTTTTTTTTTTTGGGGCGTCTCATGACAACAAATATTCCCTTGGGAATATTCTTTGTTATGAGAGGGCATTTGAGACGGTTCCTCGTATAGGATAAGGAGGTTTTGATTAGATTAGTATTTCGTGTTAATATTCTTATATGGATAGGATGCGCGGACGTGTAAGTTAGTTTCAAAATCTGAGACGGAAGTAACAGGTGGACAGGAAGGCTGAAAGGAAGCTAGGCTGACAGGAAACATGTGTCCAGGCGTGGAGTTGACTGATGAGGGAATGTATGGACTTTGCCTGCGGGTGGTCAGTAGATGACGCCAAGCCAGGTTCCAAAAGAGATGATCTGGTATATGTCAGAGAATTGTCAGGACGCCGGAAGTAGGAGATGTTCTAGTTAACGAACAATTTTTGAAGAACGCGTCTTAAGTGACGTAAGTGTAATCATGGCCAATCAGGATTCTTAATAGAGACACGTGATATATAGATAGGAGGGCGAAATTCTATGTTTGGTGGTTGAAAGTAGAGGATAGATTTGGCAGATAGACAGAAGGCATATAGAACGCGTACGGAGAAGTTGCACTCCACATATTCTCGGCAAACCTAACTCGGAAGTATAACAATTTACGGACTTAGAATTTTTTAGTGAGTGTAGTAAGAAGTCGTGTGTTGCATTATTATTATAAGTCTGAATTCTTTCCTCTCATCACGTTATCAACTGTCCGTTATATTACTGGTGTTTTATAGTACAAAATATATAATTACGTGAACTCAGAAATTAGTATACCAACTTGCGGGAAGTGAGAGCGAGATATTATACACTTGGACGCGCATTTCTGCTGATCTGAAACGAACACTTAATAATAATAATAAACGTTTTCATAGTTCTTATCAACAACTTCTGGTGTGCGCCTACATCATTTCAACCTACGAGCACGTCTCCCAAACCCCATGTCCCGACCGTTTTGCAGCTGACCTGGGAACCTCATCCTCTACCGGAGTAATCTCGAGGAGGCTGGCGCCCAAATTAATCAGTGTATATAATTAATTATTGACATCGACGCCATCCTCGAGATATTTTCCATATTTCGGAGCTGGCAGCCGAGGGCGACGACGATTGTTACAAGTGTTTACTATGTTGTAAGGTATTGTCAGGAATACTACTGAGCAACATAAAACATTACTGTATACGCTCTGCCATACAGAACATGCCGAAATGACAGGCAAGCTGTTTTCTATGATATGTATTCATATATCAACATTATTATTATTATTATTATTATTATTATTATTATTATTATTATTATTATTATTATTATTACTACTACAACTACTACTACAATTATTGTTATTGTTCATGGTTTTATTCCAACAGAAATACATGTTATGATAAAATAATTTTTCAGGGGTGCAACGTCCACTACAATTTCAAGAATTGAAAGCACTTCATGATAGGCCAAACATTGAAAAGAGTCGAACAATTCAGAGTCTATGTTTAAGAGCAAGTTGTGTAGTATGTTGGGAAGTAGCTAAGGCACTAAAAATCCTTCACGGATGATGAACTTGTAAAGAAATCTATGGTGCCTGAACAAAATAATTACATCTCTGTACTGGAACAGGTCAAATGCGAATTCACAGAACATAGATTTAATGATTTTAGACGTATGGAAAGTGATATTAATCTTTTTGTTAATCCTTTCATAGTGAATTTAGTACAATCTGTGAGAGTGTAGTTCCAGGACGAGTTAATTGATTTACAAAGTCACGTAGAATTCAGAACCAAATGCAGAGAATATGACTTGCCAAGCATAGAAGTATTCAAAAATTAACAAAACGCAATATCCCAAGATGAACTTATTCGCTGTCACTCGAAATACAGTATGTGTGCAAACAATTATTTTCGAGAATGAAGGTTGCTAAATCCAAAAATCCAAACATAGATCCCGATTAACAGATGAGAATCTTTTGTGCATTGCAGTAAATTCGCTGGAAATAGATTTCCGATTACTCGCAGAAAAGAATAAGCCTACACATGTTGAATGTTGAATATGAAAATAACATTATCTATGATATAATAGTATCATAACTGTATAAAATATAATAAATAATGTAATAACTGAATATTTCCTTTTTCAAATTCAGTTTATTATCCGTATTTGTAAGACAGTGAGAGCAATGCCACAGGCGGTGCTGCAATGTAGTTGCGGAGCCCAGTTCGTACACTGTGTGTGTTATGCAGTGCAGCAACTTCCGTGTAATCGGGGCTTTTACAATTTTGAGCATACCTGGCTTACAGGGATATTAAATGAATAGATGATATTGCACTAAAAGAAGATGCTCTACAACTAGCATGGCATATGTCTGGACTTTACAAAGTGTAAACGAGAAAGTAGACTTATTCAATACGTTAATCCTTTAACTTTATGACAAACATGCACCATTAACGACCAAACGTGCCAGAAGGGCCCCAGCACCTTGGATAACGACAGAAATAAGTAGCCTGATATCCGAACGCGACTTAGCTCATAGAAAATACACCCACAACAAAAATGACGAAAATTTGAATTTCTATAAACACCTTAGAAATAGAACGACTCAACTAATAAGAAACTGTAAACTCCTAAACTGAAATACTCCTACAAACTTATAGAGCCCAACACCACCCCTTTTCTGAGTTATGGAAAAGTCTGAAGGTTATTGGACTTGGAAGGGCTAGTGAACAAGTAGACATTCCCATCCCATTCGAGCGCTTGAATGAACACTTTGTAAAAGAACCCATCTTAGACGACACAGCAAAACAAGACAGTTTTGCCTGAATCAGTTCCCCCAACTCGAGACAAATAATTATATTTCCGACGTCACTCCTATTGACGTAATGCAAGCCATTCGACGCATCAAGACGAAAGTCCAAGGCCAGGAAAATATTAGCATATTACTCATAAAAAATACAGGACTTAGTAATACCTACAACTGCACACATATTCAATAGTTCCTTAATCACTTCAACTTTCCCTAAAATATGCAAGCAAGCTTTCGTTCTTCCTCTGCCAAAAATCAAAGTTCCCACCGATCCGAACGACTATAGATCAATAAGCATCCTGCGAAGCTACGCAGACCAGGCACCTCGCAGCTATAGAAGCCACTCATTCTCTCTCGTGCAGTCCGGATTTGAGCTAGACGCCTCGCACCTCGCACGTCGCATGCGTCGTTTCAGAACAACCAAGGCTTTAGATTACTTCTGTGTAGTTTGCGCTTTGATAACGTTCATAACAAGTCTGAACAAATTGGCAGCAATACGCGCCTCGCACCTCGCACGTCGCATGCGTCGGTTCAGAAAAACCAAGGCGTAACTATTGTCGAACTGTTACTCGCATTTCTAGGACAATGTTCTCTTAGAATGTACATTTCATCCAAACCAGCCAAATGCGTGATTAAAATTTTTGCAATAGTTGACAGGCTACCATTAGTAGGTTATTTTACGACGCTTTATCAACTTCTTAGGTTATTTAGCTTCTGAATAGATGAAGGTAATAATGCCGGTGAAGTGAGTCCGGGGTCCAGCACCGAAAGTTACCCAGCATTTCCTCATATTGGGTGGAGGGAAAACCCCGGAAAAAACCTCAACCAGGTAACTTGCCCCGACCGAGAATCGAAGCCGGGCCAACTGGTTTCGCAGCCAGACTCGCTAACTGTGACTCCACAGGTGTGGACGATAGGCAACCTATAATCTTAAAATTTACCCGGAAACACAACCCGAAGAGCCATTTCAGTAGAAAAATAGTGCGAACAATGAAGAGGAATACAGTGCAGGAGTAGTTGTAACAGTAGGCCTACTTAACATGTTTAAATTTGATATAAGTATATACATAAATTCATATATTTACGATAATACCTTCAAATATAATAAAAAAATGCACATAGTGGTATATTAAAAATTTATTTCGTGTTTGCTATTAATGTTATAGGGTGCTGTTCATAGAAATTTCGCAGCACGCGCTACGAGCGTATACTAAGCTAGCCCTGGCTATCCACTGGTTACTAGTACAGAATTCAAATCATATCCTATCGCTAACACTGGTTTATGAATACGATCGCTGATCACCTACCGGAAGCCCGCGCTAAAAATGTCTATGAATACGGCCCTTAGTGATTAATTCGTATGGACTACTATTGTAATCCACGCGACTACTGACGTATAAAAATATCATGAGACTATTGAACGGTTAAAGGTTTTCCCGCTATAAATCCCCTCAGTCTTTGCTGTTTAACTCCATTTTTATCGGTTTTTAGTTTTTTCACTTTTGCCCTTGTTCAAAGCTTATCTCCTTCCACAAATTTTGAGATAGCTCCATGAAATTCTTTCCACGCCTCCCTCAATATATCTTGTATGTCGGTCTATATAGATATCTCGGTAGGATTTCAAATTGATAGGAGAGTTGTCGTCTAAGACTGTTCTTGGACTTGCTGTCATAGCCAAACTAACAACAGCTTCGGTTTCGAGAACACTCCTACATTCACCAATGCGTGGCATGTTAACAGACCCACTTTCTTTAAACGTGTGACATCATATGTATCGAGTTGTAATTCGGAGCTAACTGATGTTACACTATAAAACACAATACGGATTTAACTCTGTGCCTTGCAGTAAACGGCATTTTGTTTATTCAGTTGTTACTAAGGGATAATCTAATTTTTGTTCGTAAAAAGAATTATACAACATTATTTATAACTGGTATCTAAACACGTCTTTCGTTCACTGTTCTTAGTAAATGAATTGTATACCCATTTTTGTTCCGATAAGTTTTGTTAATTTAACAATATTTTCTTAAAGTCCGTCATAAACTTATCTTATATAATAATGTGATATTTTTATTTCATTCTACTTGATGAACGTTTACGGTTTTGTAAACCATCTTCAGATCACTGTTACCTCTATTGAACTTCTACCTGATGAACGTTTTCGGATTTGTAAACCATCTTCAGATCACTGTTACCTCTATTGAACTTTCTACTTGATGAACGTTTTCGGATTTGTAAACCATCTTCAGATCACTGTCACCTCTATTGAACTTCTACTTGATGAACGTTTTCGGTTTTGTAAACCATCTTCAGATCACTGTTACCTCTATTGAACTTCTACCTGATGAACGTTTTCGGATTTGTAAACCATCTTCAGATCACTGTTACCTCTATTGAACTTTCTACTTGATTAACGTTTTCGGTTTTGTAAACCATCTTCAGATCACTGTTACCTCTATTGAACTTTCTACTTGATGAACGTTTTCGGTTTTGTAAACCATCTTCAGATCACTGTTACCTCTATTGAACTGATGTTACACTATAAACACAATACGGATTTAAGTCGGTGCGTTGCAGTAAACGGCATTTTGTTTACAAAACCGAAAACGTTCATCAAGTAGAATGAAACAAAAATATCACATTATTATATAAGACTAGTGGCTTGTGCAGCAAATGCTGCAAACTAAGTTCATTAGAAGTTCAAATTAAAATTTTTCAAATTTATTTCCAATGAAGAATAGCAGACAGTTTGAAAGTTATTTGCTTCCATAATAGTGAAACATACTCCCTCTGAATTCTTGTTATGCCAAATACATTTCCTTGAACCTATTCATCTTCAGTTCTTGAGTTTCAATGTGAAAACGCAAGTAAAAATGTTGGGACGATCAGGGAATTTTTCATGTGGGAGTAGTGCAGCAGCTATTTCAGGTCATTGCGGATTATAGGTGAGAGTTAAGAAAATTTCAGGTTCGATTAAACCAAAGAAATATGAAATTATTTTTGATTTAGTTTTAAGACGCAGCTAAAATAGGAAGCATGACTCATTACTATCTAGGAAAATCAGAGAATCTCACATATAAATATCTACATCACCTGCCATTAAATAGATGAAAAAACTCACATCACTTGACTAATAACTATAAAAATATTTCATTTTTAATAACAATATTATTACCTTACATAAGTTTTATAGTTTTCAGTAACAATGTACATAGCTATACAAATCTGGCTTTCAGGTAGTAGCTCCCTGTAAAGCAGGTTTGAATAATTTCAAGGAAAAATTGTTCCGGGGCTGGGTATCGATCCCGGGACCTTTCGCTTAGCGCGCAAACGCTCTTCCGACTGAGCTACCCCAGGAACTATACACGACACCGTCACAATTTTTCCTTTGTTTCCACACGACTCAACTGAGCTGACAAGACGCCAGAACTCAACTATGAGTGCACACAAATACTTGTGCGACTTAAATTGTGGCTTTCTGTTAACGTACCTCCAGTAACGCATGTATTATACAAATCTGGCTTTCAGGTAGTAGCTCCCTGTAAAGCAGGTTTGAATAATTTCAAGGAAAAATTGTTCCGGGGCTGGATATCGATCCCGGGACCCTTCGCTTAGCGCGCGAACGCTCTTCCGACTGAGCTACCCCAGGAACTATACACGACACCGTCACAATTTTTCCTTTGTATCCACACGACTCAACTGAGCTGACAAGACGCTAGAACTCAACTATGAGTGCACACAAATACTTGTGCGACTTAAATTGTGGCTTTCTGTTAACGTACCTCCAGTAACGCATGTATTATACAAATCTGGCTTTCAGGTAGTAGCTCCCTGTAAAGCAGGTTTGAATAATTTCAAGGAAAAATTGTTCCGGGGCTGGGTATCGATCCCGGGACCTTTCGCTTAGCGCGCAAACGCTCTTCCGACTGAGCTACCCCAGGAACTATACACGACACCGTCACAATTTTTCCTTTGTTTCCACACGACTCAACTGAGCTGACAAGACGCCAGAACTCAACTATGAGTGCACACAAATACTTGTGCGACTTAAATTGTGGCTTTCTGTTAACGTACCTCCAGTAACGCATGTATTATACAAATCTGGCTTTCAGGTAGTAGCTCCCTGTAAAGCAGGTTTGAATAATTTCAAGGAAAAATTGTTCCGGGGCTGGGTATCGATCCTGGGACCTTTCGCTTAGCGCGCAAACGCTCTTCCGACTGAGCTACCCCAGGAACTATACATGACACCGTCACAATTTTTCCTTTGTTTCCACACGACTCAACTGAGCTGACAAGACGCTAGAACTCAACTATGAGTGCACACAAATACTTGTGCGACTTAAATTGTGGCTTTCTGTTAACGTACCTCCAGTAACGCATGTATTATACAAATCTGGCTTTCAGGTAGTAGCTCCCTGTAAAGCAGGTTTGAATAATTTCAAGGAAAAATTGTTCCGGGGCTGGGTATCGATCCCGGGACCTTTCGCTTAGCGCGCAAACGCTCTTCCGACTGAGCTACCCCAGGAACTATACACGACACCGTCACAATTTTTCCTTTGTTTCCACACGACTCAACTGAGCTGACAAGACGCCAGAACTCAACTATGAGTGCACACAAATACTTGTGCGACTTAAATTGTGGCTTTCTGTTAACGTACCTCCAGTAACGCATGTATTATACAAATCTGGCTTTCAGGTAGTAGCTCCCTGTAAAGCAGGTTTGAATAATTTCAAGGAAAAATTGTTCCGGGGCTGGGTATCGATCCTGGGACCTTTCGCTTAGCGCGCAAACGCTCTTCCGACTGAGCTACCCCAGGAACTATACATGACACCGTCACAATTTTTCCTTTGTTTCCACACGACTCAACTGAGCTGACAAGACGCTAGAACTCAACTATGAGTGCACACAAATACTTGTGCGACTTAAATTGTGGCTTTCTGTTAACGTACCTCCAGTAACGCATGTATTATACAAATCTGGCTTTCAGGTAGTAGCTCCCTGTAAAGCAGGTTTGAATAATTTCAAGGAAAAATTGTTCCGGGGCTGGGTATCGATCCCGGGACCTTTCGCTTAGCGCGCAAACGCTCTTCCGACTGAGCTACCCCAGGAACTATACACGACACCGTCACAATTTTTCCTTTGTTTCCACACGACTCAACTGAGCTGACAAGACGCCAGAACTCAACTATGAGTGCACACAAATACTTGTGCGACTTAAATTGTGGCTTTCTGTTAACGTACCTCCAGTAACGCATGTATTATACAAATCTGGCTTTCAGGTAGTAGCTCCCTGTAAAGCAGGTTTGAATAATTTCAAGGAAAAATTGTTCCGGGGCTGGGTATCGATCCTGGGACCTTTCGCTTAGCGCGCAAACGCTCTTCCGACTGAGCTACCCCAGGAACTATACATGACACCGTCACAATTTTTCCTTTGTTTCCACACGACTCAACTGAGCTGACAAGACGCCAGAACTCAACTATGAGTGCACACAAATACTTGTGCGACTTAAATTGTGGCTTTCTGTTAACGTACCTCCAGTAACGCATGTATTATACAAATCTGGCTTTCAGGTAGTAGCTCCCTGTAAAGCAGGTTTGAATAATTTCAAGGAAAAATTGTTCCGGGGCTGGGTATCGATCCCGGGACCTTTCGCTTAGCGCGCAAACGCTCTTCCGACTGAGCTACCCCAGGAACTATACACGACACCGTCACAATTTTTCCTTTGTTTCCACACGACTCAACTGAGCTGACAAGACGCCAGAACTCAACTATGAGTGCACACAAATACTTGTGCGACTTAAATTGTGGCTTTCTGTTAACGTACCTCCAGTAACGCATGTATTATACAAATCTGGCTTTCAGGTAGTAGCTCCCTGTAAAGCAGGTTTGAATAATTTCAAGGAAAAATTGTTCCGGGGCTGGGTATCGATCCTGGGACCTTTCGCTTAGCGCGCAAACGCTCTTCCGACTGAGCTACCCCAGGAACTATACATGACACCGTCACAATTTTTCCTTTGTTTCCACACGACTCAACTGAGCTGACAAGACGCCAGAACTCAACTATGAGTGCACACAAATACTTGTGCGACTTAAATTGTGGCTTTCTGTTAACGTACCTCCAGTAACGCATGTATTATACAAATCTGGCTTTCAGGTAGTAGCTCCCTGTAAAGCAGGTTTGAATAATTTCAAGGAAAAATTGTTCCGGGGCTGGGTATCGATCCCGGGACCTTTCGCTTAGCGCGCAAACGCTCTTCCGACTGAGCTACCCCAGGAACTATACACGACACCGTCACAATTTTTCCTTTGTTTCCACACGACTCAACTGAGCTGACAAGACGCCAGAACTCAACTATGAGTGCACACAAATACTTGTGCGACTTAAATTGTGGCTTTCTGTTAACGTACCTCCAGTAACGCATGTATTATACAAATCTGGCTTTCAGGTAGTAGCTCCCTGTAAAGCAGGTTTGAATAATTTCAAGGAATAATTGTTCCGGCCAGATCTTTGCACACGATAGCATCTAAGCACCGCAACGCCAGCGCAACACACACAGAATATTTAATTCTGTAATTCTGCATAATGAATACGTTCGCATGGATAACTCAGTGAATAAAAGCACTTATTGTTAATACTGTACTGTACTGAATTTTGTTTGAACAAAAACAAATGAAAACTATCAAACTCAAAATTGCGATATTTCCTAGTTCACGTAAATTGAACTACTTTTCTTCCCTCCTATATCTAGTAAAGTGGTTTGCTTCTATTTTACGCCAGTCGTGGAAGGGGGTAGCAAACGGTGTTTCCGGTTCTCAACCGTTAATCCAAAGGTATAGCCAGGTTAATATTAAAAATGTTAGTAAAAATAAAATTATGTCCCTGTATAATATCGTCTAGAATATCGTCAATACTCTGTTAATTTTATAAGTATTGAAGTGTAGTGACTGGAGTACAAATTTCTGAACTAACAATGACAAGAAGAGCACAAATATTATAGACATGTTAATGAAGAATCTCCCTAGAACTGAAGAAGAGACTTCCAGGCCATTACAAGTACACGTATAACATTTCAATTATTACGTATAAATTGGCATAACTTTCCGTTACGTGAGGCACAGAATATGCATTGGGCTCTACTCTGTTTACTAAGAAGGCAGAATTGGATGGAAATATGCACTGTAATAACCTGTGCCACCTTATTTTAATCGTTAATGCGATCAGTGGCAGATTTTTGGAGCGTGCCAGGATATTGTAATACTTCAGAATTGTTTATTTCACTTCGACAGATTAATCATGCATTCTATTGTTTCTCTGACACTGAACTGTTTTGGATCAAGGACGACTGCTTAAGAAATTTCATAACTAGCCAGTAATAGTTCATTATTACTTAATAAATGCCATGACGTAAGTAATCTTAAAATTACTTACGTCCTGGAACTAAAGAAATGTTATGTTTTATTTAACGACGCTCGCAACTGCAGAGGTTATATCAGCGTCGCCGTATGTGCCGGAATTTTGTCCCGCAGGAGTTTATTTACATGCCAGTAAATCTACTGACATGAGCCTGTCGCATTTAAGCACACTTAAATGCCATCGACCTGGCCCGGGATCGAACCCGCAACCTTGGGCACAGAAGGCCATGGAACTAAAGATACTTACAAAAAATCATATTTAGTATTCTACACTTTCGGTCTTACTAATAAAACCTCTATATACAGATGTTTAACTGTCTTATACTTATACAATGAGTAGCTCGTTTATAAGTCGTGTGTAAATTCCTTACTAATAATCACTACATACGTCGTGTATAACAGTATAACTGTTACACATCTACGTCATAGTTTCGTCATTACTTCATTACGAAAGGTAATAGAATATCTGAGGTTCTCTACTGCATCCGGTAGAGGGCTCTAGTGTGGCGTGTTAAATATCGATAGTACAACTGGCTCTAATCGATTACCACACTACATTTTGGTCAAAGAGTACAAGCTACAGCAATATTATTCTAATAATTCTATGATCTTTGGTTTGTTCTTCTGTGGTTACAAAGCATCCATCACCATAAACAGCGTATTCCGAATCTCACCGGTCCGGTGGCATCAATTACGTCACGTTGCAGCGAAATAAGGAACAAAACTGCTGGAAGGATCGATGGCTGTCATGGGGCCTGTACAAGTTGTTGTCTGTACTACGCTAGCAAAATTTTGCGAAATTTTCGTACGGCCATCTCGTTCAAAGAAAAGATAGCATTAACAATTTATTTCTTGAACCGGTAGCAATAACGGGTCCGTTAATATGTTCGCTCATAAGCCATTAACATATTGTTTTTACGTTGTGTTCATTACAAACAATACAGCAGAACTAAAGCAGAACACACCGCCATGACAAAACAGTGCACGATGTTATTCGTCTGTTAATTCCCACCCTATACAAGAACCAATCAGATTCACTGATGGCGGCTGATGGAGACTGCCACCACCTCTCCAAGTTGATGGCACCGGTGCGACACCGGTGGAGCATCAATGACGTCATCGGTGGAATTCGGAACACCGTAATGCCATCAGATTTCTCACCGTGAGATTCGGAATACGCTCAAAATGACAGTCGATACGAACAGCTGTTAGAGGGGCGGCCATTTTTTCCCTATATACAACGCTTAAACAAGGTATTTCGAGTATATAACTACTGCAAAGCAATTCCCATTGTATAGTTACAGCCTGTTTATACGTCCATAGCTGACTCACGGTTTATTAGTAACGTTTTCTGTGTCAACTCTTCATAAGTCTCGTATAAAAACTATACACGGTTTATTAGTAAGACTGTTTATGTTTATACATTTTCTTGGAAAGTTATATGTACAAACAATACTTAATTTATCATATATTTTAATTCAGCATGTTCTTTATGTCATAAGGAAGACCGTAATATAGTTTATTATTAAATTTACTATTGCCTAGAAGGACTTTCAAGCATAACATGCAATGTATGTTCTCCGACTCTATACAACAAAAGAACTCTTTCTCTCATTCAACATAATATAGTAGTTTTTAGCACGTACGTAAACACTGTCTGAGAAGCTATGTGTCACCACTGATATTGAATATTCTAATCTGCCCACACCTATTGTTTTATGAGTTGGTAAGGAGATTAGGAAGGAAAGGGGAGTAAGAAACTTTTGTGCGAGATCGTGCGTATTTGCTTGGTTTCCGCACAAAACCAATCCGCGGAAAGTCTAAAATTCCACATTCAGTATTCCCAACCTAACACATATAACAATTTCCCTCTTCTTACCGCTTAAGTGGCATATTGATTTTACTGCTTTAGGCTCTTAACATATTATTTTTAGAGACGTTCAATATAGTAATAATTATAAATTGGAAACTTACCACTGCAATTTCACCTAAATTCCACTGTTAATTATTGTTTTTAAATATTTGCAAAAATTAAGTAGACTCTACAACTCCACTAAAGTTACTGCATTCGTGATGCAAGTAATATTAAGGAAGCCGTGAAAAAATCAACAAGATTCCATAGACTGGGGGAAAAAAAGACAGACGTATATCACGGCCTGCTGGAGTATAGTAAACACAGAAAACATTTGAAAGCAACAATGTTGAAGATAGATATTTTTGTTTTGCAAATTTGCCGTCATGGAACAGAAACCTAGATGGAGATTTCATTGCAACTAATTAGAAATTCCTCTTTCAGGTATGTAATAAACGATCTTCGCACAAAATAATGTACGATACACGAGCGGTATGTTTTCTTTTAATTATCGGAAATTAAAAAAGCTCAACTACGTTTCACTTTTTCAAACTTTTCCTCGAACATGAAAACTTCAACATACCGCTCTTGTAACGCATATTACTATTGTCGCATAGCGCGGTTAGGTGTGTCAAGGTCAAGGTCAAGGTCCTTAAATGACACACCAATGCAAGACCGGTGCTGAAAGAATGCAATAAGAGTATTTAACATACAAAAGAATGGGTCGCAAGTGCATACTAACGTCATCTATAGTGCAAAGTGGATTGAATGAAATTACTTATGTACACTACAAGTGGGCAAGCAATATAAACAATAGACAATAAAATTACAATACACAATACAATTAGAATACACAATGCAATAATACACAAAATAACTTAATTAATAAGTGAATCTAATTTTACATTACAATCTACATATGTATAGGCCCCACATAAGTTTCACATTGGAATCTTTCACTTTACTTTCATCTCACTCACTGTACTGGTACTATGACACATTTCACTGACACTTTAGAACACATTTAACTGACACTATATAACATATTTCACTGACACTATATAACACATTTCATTGACACTATAAATTATCACTGATCGAAACTACTCACTGCACCCTAAACAATAACTTCACTAACTCACCACGCTTCACAACAGTTCAAATAAGACAATTACACCCTTATTCATACTTATAAACAGAACTACATTTAAACTCAACTTATAATTCAAATCAAGGGAGTAACTCGTCAGGCTGAATAAATACATGTCACCTTAATTTTAATTTACACTTTATACAAAACTTTTTAAGTTATTCCTGAATCTCCTCAAGGAAGTACAGTCCTCAAAGACCGCTGCAGGTAGGTCATTCCAATCATTTATAGTTCTATTTAAAAATGAGAATTTACCTACATCCGTTTTCTGTTTCCTACATTTGATTTTGAAATCATGATCGCTTCTACCATAGTACGTTGGCTTCTCTAACCAAGTCGTTATGTCTACCTATGCTTTTTGACCTAGATGTGCTCCTAGATATGTCTCCAGGATTTTTATGTTTCAATTTTTTCTAACTCGTTTTTCTCAAAACTAACAGAATGTTTCATAGCCGGTTGATGCATATTGCCGTCCATTTATGTCGTGTCAAAATTGCAATATCATCAGAAAAAACTATAGAAAAATCAGGAACGTTTCACCTCAAATAATTAACGACAAATAAAAACAAAACAAGGCCCGATACATAACTCTAACAAGAAGGGTGTAAGTTGATCTGAAATCATCAAGGCCTATGCATATACTACAGAGCGTTCGAGCCAAGATGTCTCCCATTACCATGAAAACTGGTTGGCAGGCGGAAATGATGCGAGTCCCGGCGTTATGCTCTCGCTAGTTTCGGCAGATTCTCACGGCTCTCAAGTCAATTATCAATGCGTTTCTCTTGTGCGCGTTTGTGCTGTGAAGTACAGTATAGAACAACGCATTTCGTGAAATATACGTGGAAAACATGTTGCAGTAAATTCAGATGTCGTTTTCCCGATGATCCTGTGCCAAATAAGAAAACAATACACTGACTCGTAAAGAAATTTAACGAGATAGATTCGGTTCAAAATAAGAAGCGTCGAGTGAATAAAGAGGTCTTAACTGAGGAAACATTAGATAAAATAGGTTTTCGATTAGAATGAAGCCCTCAGAAATCTTTGCGCAGATTATCCCAGGAAGTAGAGGTGTCAAAAACCTCAGTTCAAGACGCCACTAAATTATTGAAGTTAAAACCATACAAAACATGTGTATTGCATAACATAAGTGAAAATGAACTATAGAAAGTGTCCGGAAATGTTTTAAAGCGATGTCAAGCATGCTTGAATGCCAAAGAACACCATTTCCAGCAATTACTACGATAAGGTAAGCCTTTTATTTTAGTATTATGACTTTATTTTGTCGCAAATTACGGTCATTGTTTATCGGGAGACGGGTGACCCAAATAGCATGCAAAGATCGCGCGGTCACCGATAGTGAATGGACATCTTGGCTCGAACGCTCTGTAGTATGAATATGATGAAAAAGCACCTTCATGACTTCCTTCAAGATGTCTTCTTTCAGACTACAAAAGAAGAAAAGATTGTTCTAATTGTTGACTCATGGAGTGGCTATAGTAATAGATAACACCTTAACACCTCTTATTCCAGATAACTTCGATTTTTCATCGGAGCAAGTGCCTGAAAAATGCACTGTACTTGTTCAACTTCTCGGTGTTTATTTCTTACGTCCATACAATAAAGTTGTCAAGCATATTACAAATATGTGTCTCAACCTAGCACCAGATTACATTATATAGCACAAGGATAACTTTATCAAAATGTAAACACATTTTTTCACTTCCAGTTTTCCACTCCTCGTTTCCACTCTTTAATCCAACATGTTTTTACAAATGTGGATATACAGATGAAGAGCTTACTCCATTCACGATTCCTATGCAGTACGGTACTGTTTTGATAGCATTGGCGATAACAGTGACACTTGTGAAACACTTGCTTTTATACGATATGCTCATTGTGCAAATTCATATTGTTACCATCTTGCTGTAATTGATTTACACTATTGCAAACCATAAACTACAGACATGCAAACACCGTAAATAGCTCATATTTATATATGACAGTGTATTGCTACATGAATTTTGAAGCCTCACAACTCTTAAACTATGAAAGTCAACCGAAACCGCTTTCAGTTATGTAGTCTGTCTTCCTTCTTTCTATGATCCAAGTCTCATTACACAACTCAACTTATATCCCGGAAAATTCCTTGTAAAAAAACACCATGTTTAAGAAGAAAATAAATTAAATTCATAACAACTAAAACCACAATACTAAAATTTAATCAATAGGATATCATGAGAAACATAATCAAAGGCATTATTTAAATTCCAATGGCTATGAACTTTGGATTCTGAAAAAAGTTGATAGGGGCTATTTATTTTTATTCAAAATAAAGATTAAATTATATTTTCAAGATAGTAGGATATATACAGTGTACATGCAACTTTGAATAAGACCATATTTTGTCACACTTGAGAAGAAAAATGAAAACCAGAAACAGCATAATTGCATTACTAAGATTCTAATTTAGACCCTATTATAGTAATCATTACTTAAGCCTATATTTGGACAATTCAGTACCTAACATTCTAAATGTGGTAAGTGCCAAAAATAGCTTTCTGAGATATTGATGAAATACACGCTGCGAAATGCATGTTGAGATACCTAATAGGTTGGAGTTTAGAACCGGTTTAGATTCGACCGATAAGAGATACAACCGGCTAGGTTGTGCAACCGGCCGATTATTCGATTTTCAAGCGGTTACCCCTGAAGTTTTACAGGCTGGACAGAACACTAGGCATACTTAATCATGCATGAAACTGGCATTTTTCGAGTACACAACTGGAGTAAAGATTGAAGGAAATTTACGTTGTCTTATTTTAAAAAGTGGTTGCAAGTACTCCTACAAATTGATTCGACACTATAACACATTATATATTTTCTTTATCATTGAACTTGCAGCAACTTCGTAAGTATCGTTTATATTTTAAACTTTTAGTGCTATTCATAGACATTTCGCTAGCCCGCGCTACGAGCGTGCTAAACTGGCCCCGGCTATCGACTGAATACTAGTACAGGATTCATATATCATATCATATCATATCATATCATATCATATCATATCATATCATATCATATCATATCATATCATATCATATCATATCATATCATATCATATCATATCATATCATATATCACTAACACTGGTTTATGAATACGAAAAACGTTAGTTCGCTGATCATCCACCGGAAGCCCGCGCTAAGAATATCTATGACTATGGCCTCGCGAGTCTTATTAATAAAAGCTTCTTATAGATGTGTTAAATAATGGTACAGTTTTACACAGAAGAAGACGTGCTGAAGCCATATATACAGTATTTTTCTTACCAATAAACACAATATAGCTGGCGTTTTACTACACCAGTGTAAAACGGTATACGTCTTAACTTCGTCATCATTTTATTACGTCGTAACTCTTTCTCGTCACATATCGACTGAATCTCGTCCGATTTGTATAACCCGATAATCGATGTTACATAAGTGAAAACTGTTTATGTAAGATTCCGGATGATTTAGAGCACAAATCTCACAAAGAAAGAAATGGGAAAGGGGAAGAAAATACGATCTCCAAATTGGGTCAATACAAAAAATTAAGTACCATATACAGCCATATACAGCCATGAGAATACTCAACATTTTACAATACCATAAACGTATGTTTTGATCATAAAGTAGGACGAGTTAATATCTCGTGGTTATTATATGCAGGAGATACAATGTCAGTTTTAAGGAAGAATATAATTTTTAATCAGGTTCCTGATGGATGTAGTTTTACGCGGCACGTTGTTGTTCTTGAAGATAGGTAATTGTTACCAGGATGGCTCAATGACACGATGTGCCTTTTATATTCAAAAGCCGCAGCCGTCCTCACACAAAGAGAGCGAATTAAGTCGAGCCTTCGGTAAGCCGAATAATAAGGCAGTCCACATAGTGGAAAAGGTTTGCATACTGTCTACACCGATAGGCGCTCAGCATTGTATAATTTATATTATTCTCAACCGGTTTTGAACTACTCTAATACCCACAACACCGTTTTTGGCGTACGAAAAAGTCACTTACAGTTGAGCTACAAGAAAGATAATTGTATTTAGTATGATATTTTCATATAGATATTCCTCCCTTAGATTGAATAAAATGAAACTTTAAAAATTTTGACACGGCATAAATGGACGGGAATATGCATCAACCGGCTACGAAACATTCTGTTAGTTTTGAGAAAAATGCGTTAGAATCACTAGATGGCGCTGAAATCAGAAGTAAAAATTTCTAGGAAATTCACTAAGTTTTATAACGTTTCGTAAAATAGCTGTACATTTTGTTCTGTGTATATTTAGATCGTGTGCCTCTTTACTATCCGAAAAACAAGATTTACACGTATCTGTAAGGTGATCTGTTACATTAAATGCTATAAATACACCTATTTTCCTACAACTACATTTGCGTCATTTGTTGCAGGTTTAAAAGATAAAGTTTGTTCCAATTTGAAAGTGAATGGTCTGGCGGCCGTTTTATTTACATATGAAAATGCTGCATCCTTCAACCATGTATCACCAAATCTTTGAGTACTGAATTTTTCGCATATATTTTTATAAATTATTTATTCATGTTTCATACAAATCACACAAACAGAAAACTACAGTATTACAAAAAGAGATAACTGATTTGATCAGAACAATCAGTATTTATTATACCTACTGAAATCAGAACAGTTGAACTACGATTATGTGCATTATGACCACAACAGCAATTTAAGTACAATCTAGAAGGTTCTATGAGATCTTATTAAGAGTTATACTACTGACAGGTTACAGTCGCTATATGCGATGACTAAAGTGACATCAAAAGCTTTTCCTTCCATTTCTAACTACAATGGAGCCTCAATTTTAGGCAGTTCGATTCTAGGATGGAGTACATCGACTCAAGAGTTCAACCACCTTACAGGGTCCGCAAGAACAATATTCACCATTTTTAGGTTATCATTGTATAGGCTATCGTAATTTTACCAACAGTGAATCGAGGCAATTTCGTAAATTAGATCAAAAGAATGTAACAAATAAGTATATTTTAAAAAGAATTAATTTATTGCGGTTGAATTTAAATATCTGATAAATAAATGGACAACTAATAAAACAAGGAAAAATTTTTAACTTTTCTGACATTGTTTCATGGAAGAACTCTGTACTTTACAGAATTACAAATTACTCATAAATAAAATAAAGTTCATCATTGCTTGTACCACCGCATAAAATGTAAAAATAATAATCCGAGGCACGACAGCCCATGAAGGACCATGACCGGTCAGCCGGCTGCTGGCCTCACGTCCACATCCCGAAGCAGAGGTGGACGATCATCCAACCAGAATGGAAGTATCATGTGGTTAGCATGATGATCCCCCCAGCCATTATAGCTGGCTTTCGTAACCGGATTTCGCTACCCATCGTAGCTCTCCAAGTGCATCACGATCCTGGGTGGACACTGGTCCCATACACTCGCCGAAATTTCATGAGAAAATTTCCTCCCCCATGAGGACTCTAACCAGCGTGCATTCCGTAACGTGAGTCCACGGCGCGGAACCGCATAAAATGTACTACCTTTATACAGGGTGATTCCGAGCTGGTGCTACAAACTATCAAGGATGATGGTGAAGGCAACATGTATCAATTTGAGATAAGGAAGCATGGTCCGGAAATGACTGAGTCGAAAGTTATAAGTAAAAATAGTTATGTGGAAATGGAATTGTAATTTCGCAACACTTGCCCTCCTTCCCTTAACCTTTGGAACAGCCGTGGAAAGATGGTATGGGCCGGATGTTTCCTACGTGAGTACTTGTTCCCGATACAATCTGTGAGCTTGTCTACTGTTCCCATTGGCTCATTCGTATTCGAAAATCAGGTTTGTTTATTCCGCTCTCGTGTACTCCTCCATTTCACTAGGACTGATCGACTGGACACTGCAACTTGTACACATACACTGCTGTCTACGGACGTGCATATCAGGACCGACCATGTCCGTTACACATTACGCTATCTGCATTGCTTTAGTGTAGTTTCCTATTCCCACCCCTCAGACAGTACACTGAATGGAATACTGTAAGTAGATAACGTAAATAACGTCAGATGAATACAGTGTGTGTAAAATGTACAGATAAATACACATAAATAAGGTGTACAGAGGAATAAAATTATTTCATTTCCACACAACTATTTTTGCTTGTAACTTTCGACTCGGTCATTTTCGGACCAGGGTTCCTTATCTCAAATTGATACATGTGCCCTTCGCCATCATCCCTGAAAGTTTGTAACACCATCTCCGAAACACCCTGTATATCACCGTACATATTGATCCTTTGAGAGGGCAAAGAAAGAGCATAATCTCTCCATTGTTTATAATTGGTTTCTTACTGTTTTTCTATTTTCAAGAATTGAACTGGAAATAGTATCAAAAACACTATTGCCAGTAATACTCCTCTTCGATTTCGCTGAAGTAGTCCCTGGTATGGATAGTTCTATAGCTAAACTTGACACACTTTCACCTTTCTTTAGTCTCTCTATCACAGCGAATTTTATTTTCATCGAGTGTGAATTTATTTTTTCTTTTAAGCGTGGTTGCGCTCTGTACGAAACATCCGACTACTACCGCGGGATAACTGTATTCGTTCACTCACTCCCCACCCATTACTGGCTTATAAGGAAAGGACAAACAAGACATTTTCCCTGCCTAAAATTGAGGCTCCGGTAAATGCTCTGATTGTGCCTATGCAGTGTAAAATATTACCATAGCAACAAAACTTACGATTAAGCAAAACCTGAATGGTATAGTAAACAACCAAGGTACAATAAAAATGTAAGGTAAAAGTTTTTGATGTCATTGTATTATCGCGATTATCTCTGATTACGATTATACCACAGTCTACTATATACAGTCGCGAAGCTCAATATGTACTGTAGTAAAAATGCAAACGTGGGTAGTTGCCCACCACTAGGATCGCTACTATCGCCTCATCATCGCAGATCTCTCTCCTATTAGACGACAAAATATGTTACACTTTCGTTGTGTTCATTTGGAAATATTAAGACCCTCCTTCCATTTTTGAAATATTACTTACTTACAAATGACTTTTAAGGAACCCGAAGGTTCATTGCCGCCCTCACATAAGCCCGCCATCGGTCCCTATTCTGTGCAAGATTAATCCAGTCTCTATCATCATATCCCACCTCCGTCAATTCCATTTTAATATTATCCTCCCATCTACGTCTCGGCCTCCCTAAAGGTATTTTTCCCTCCGGTCTCCCAACTAACACTCTATATGCATTTCTGGATTCGTCCATACTTGCTACATGCCCTGCCCATCTCAAACGTCTGGATTTAATATTCCTAATTATCTCAGGTGAAGAATACAATGCGTGCAGTTCTACGTTGCGTAACTTTCTCCATTCTCCTGTAACCTCATCCCGCTTAGCCCCAAACATTTTCCTAAGCACCTTATTCTCAAACACCCTTAACCTATGTTCCTCTCTCAGAGTGAGAGTCCAAGTTTCATAACCAAAAAGAACAACCGGTAATATAACTGTTTTATAAATTCTAACTTTCAGATTTTTTGACAGAAGACTAGATGATAAAAGCTTCTCAACCGAATAATAACACGCATTTCCCATATTTATTCTGTGTTTAATTTCCTCCCGAGTGTCATTTATATTTGTTACAGTTGCTCCTAGATATTTGAATTTTTCCACCACTTCGAAGGATAAATCTCCAATTTTTATATTTCCATTTCGTACAATATTCCCGTCACGAGACATAATCATATACTTTGTCTTTTCGGGATTTACTTCCAAACCGATCGCTTTACTTGCTTCAAGTAAAATTACCGTGTTTTCCCTAATCGTTTGTGGATTTTCTCCTAACATATTCACATCATCTGATGTAACCCGTTCAATTCCAAACCCTGCCTGTTATCCTGAACTTTCCTAATGGCATATTCTAAAGCGAAGTTAAAAAGTAAAGGTGATAGTGCATCTCCCTGCTTTAGCCCGCAGTGAATTGGAAAAGCATCAGATAGAAACTGACCTATACGGACTCTGCTGTATGTTTCACTGAGACACATTTTAATTAATCGAACTAGTTTCTTGGGAATACCGAATTCAATAAGAATATCATATAATACTTCCCTCTTAACCGAGTCATATGCCTTTTTGAAATCTATGAATAACTGATGTACTGTACCCTTATACTCCCATTCTTTCTCCATTATCTGTCGAATACAAAAAATCTGATCAATAGTCGATCTATTACGCCTAAAACCGCACTGATGGTCCCCAATAATTTCATCTACGTACAGAGCTAATCTTCTCAAAAGAATATTGGACAAAATTTTGTACGACGTCAACAAAAGTGATATTCCTCGAAAGTTACCACAGTTGGTTTTGTCCCCCTTTTTAAAAATAGGTACAATTATGGACTCCTTCCATTGTTCTGGTACAATTTCCTTTTCCCAAATAGCAAGTACAAGTTTATAAATTTCGCTATATAATGCATTTCCACCCTCTTGTATTAATTCTGCTGGAATTTGATCGATACCTGGAGACTTGTAATTTTTTAGATTTTCTATCGCAATTTCGACTTTTGAAAGCGTGGGTTCGGGTATAAATGGCTCAGCAGTTTGTATTTCAATTTCGTCCCGATCATTTCTATTTGGCCTATGTACATTTAGTAGTTGCGCAAAATAGTTTTTCCATCTGTTTAGGACTGATGGAGAGTCTGCAAGCAAGTCACCATTCTCATCCTTAATCACGTTTACCCTTGGCTGATATCCGTTCTTAAATTCCTTTATACCCTTATATAAATCTCGAATGTTTTTATTCTTACTATTTGTTTCTACCTCATTCAGTTTTTCCTTCAAGTAACCTCTCTTTTTATTCCTAAGTGTACGACTTGCTTCCCGTCTTTCATTGAAATAATTATCTCTCTTCTCCTCAACTGGATACTGTAAGAATTTCAATTTTGCCTGTTTCCTTCTTTCTACTGCAATGCAACAATCTTCATCAAACCACGATTTCTTTTTCTTAGTTTCATGATAACCTATGCTCTGCTCAGCTGCAATTTTGATATTATCTCGGATATTGTTCCACACGCTATTAACATCTAACTCTTCCTCAGCTTCGTCAGCAGTTGCTAAAGCAGCAAACCTATTTGAAATTTCGACCTGATAATTTTGCTTAGTTTCCTCGTCCTTTAATTTCAAAATATTGAATCTACTAATATTAACTTGTTGCTCTACTCGCTTGGCTACTGATAATCTTTCTCTTAATTCTCCAATTACCAAATAATGGTCAGAATTACAGTCTGCCCCCCTGAAAGTTCGAATGTCTACTATACTAGTATGTCTGCGTTTATTTATCAAGATGTGATCTATTTGGTTGTGTGTCAATCCATCAGGAGAAGTCCAAGTGTATTTATATACATCCTTATGGGGGAATGTTGTACTTTTGACAATTAAATTTTTCGATGTGGCAAAGTTGACTAATCTAACTCCATTGAATTATTGAAATATTAAATGCATAATGTTAATTTATTATTTTAATGAAGTATATTAAATTCCACCATAAACTCGAAGATACCTGCAAGAAATAGGTTATTATTATTTTTGTTTGTGCAAAACGAACTGAAATTTACTATAATCGCTTCACTCATTGAAGATTATAGCGATATTTACTATGAAACCAATAAATATTAATTTTCATTTCCCTTTACAACAATAATAATGGAAATATGAATTAATGGAGTAACTTACGTGTACCGGTACTTGTAGTGAAGACTTACGTAGTTAAAAAAGTTGGATGAGGTTAAGCAATAATAATCACACCAGAATTGGAAATAAAACGTGATCAACAAATTTTATTGTAACAGACTTTCTCTGTCTCTAGTAAAGTAACAAATAAAAATAACAACAAAATTAACAGCTATAATTAGAAACATCCTTTGAAAAAAAAGTTGGCCTAAGCAATAATAATCCCACCAGAATTGAAAATAAAACGTGATCATTAAATTTCATTAAAACAAACTTAATTTTTCTACGTCTCTAGTAAAATATTATTATTCCAATTATTGTATTTTAGCCATTAACATTTTCATTACAACCAATAACGAACATTTCACAAGCATCAATTTGAAATACGCAACGAGATAGCACTCGATGGAAACACGATACAATCCAAAGTCGACCGTGGACAGTCTATTGTTTCTAGTTGCTAACCGCTTGGAGCGCTTTATCACGAGATTTTCAAAACATCACCTCAAGCTTCGCGACTTTATATAGTAGACTGGGATTATACCACAGTCTAATATATATAGTCACGAAGCTTGAATTGTTGAGGGTACTAGGAACACTAGACTGTGCCGGTAATACAGTATTTCGCATTGTCTGTGATGAGGCGAAAGTAGCGATCCTAGTGGTCAGCAACTATCTATGGATGCATATTTACTATTTATTGAGCTTCATGACTGTATATACTAGACTTTGATTACACCGAAAATGTGTGTACTCACTAAGTCACGCTTGGTCCTATCTGGTAAACAGCTGAATTGCCGTAGAGGAAAGAGTTTCGTCTATGTCCACACTCTCGATGCTTTTTTTAGTAGTTTATTTTACGAAGCTTTATCAACATCTTAGATTATTTAGCGTCTGAATGAGATGAAGGTGATAATGCCGGTGAAATGAGTCCGGGGACCAGCACCGATAGTTACGCAGCATTTTCTCATATTGGGTTGAAGGAAAACCCTGGGAAAAACTTCAACCAGGTAACTTGTCTCAAACGGGAATCGAACCCGGGCCACCTGGTTTCGCGGCCAGACGCGCTAACCGTTACTCCACGGGTGTGAACCTCTCGATGTTTGTTTCTCTCCTGGACAACATCTAAATTTCGTACTAGGCCGTGCCTCAGCACTATTATCATAGTCTAGTTAGTATATACAGTCACGAAGCTTGAGTTATGAGGGTGTAGGAACAATACACTGTGCCGGTACTATTTCGAATTGTCTGTAATGAGACGATATTAGCGATCCTAGTGGTTAGCAACTATCTATGAATGCATATTTACTACGTATTGTGCTTCGTGACTATATATTAGACTGTGCTATTATCTAGAAGGTTTGAAAGCAGGATAAAGCTCCTCATTGCGACCACGATTAGTGATTATAGTCTGTCACTAGTATTACGTAACACCCACCAATCCTTAGTTTCAAACATAATCAGAAACCATAAATTATTGCACATAGTTAGTGTATGAAAAGCCACTAAAATCACTAGAATTTCCATATGTCTAAAATACACGTTTTTTGTCACCAGCCATACATGTAAAAACACCAGATCAAGTTACATAATCACTAAATTGGTAACACTGAATTGCTTGTATTCAAAGAATGGACTGCCTCTCCATTTTAGAATTACTTCATTTAACATTTCGAGATAATTTTCAAAGTTTACAATCCGGCCAAAAAAGAAGGGTCCAACGAGCCACTATTAAAAATATATCCACCCAAACAATCATACCACAAGGATTTAATTCTGTCTGCATAACCAAATCTGAATTATCAGAATTCCATTAGACAGTACTTAAAAGTTGCTTCGTTAGTCCACAGGATGGGTTTGTAAGAATTGGCATCGTCTTCATTTCGTGTTATGTATCACTCGCAGAATTCTGTACACCTATCAGGATTATCTTCATTTAGGCCTTGAAATAAAATAGGACTACATGGCCTCAACTTCATATTTTTCTGGCTCCTTTGTAAGCTCCTACATATATCATACTCAGGGGACGCTTTTTATGATTGTACAAAACATTGCGCTACAATCAAGATCTTTTTAGTAACAGATATAGGCCTACCTGAAAAAGGAAGATCCGCTACCGGCCCAGTCTGTTCAAACAATTTATTCAACTTTTGAATATCTTGTCGAGATTAGAGGTACGGTGTTTGGAAAAGTTCCAAAAATAACTCAACATCAGTGTAATTGTCATGTTTCGACCAATTCTGAAGTATAAAAATACGATCTTCAGTAGATAACTTTCCATTCATTGTACACTTGTTCACTAATCCAACTCTGTTGCTTCTAATAGGTGCCACTCAGTGACAAACTAACCTCAAATAGCTACTGCTCTAGTCAAGTAACAACTATGATAAATAAATCAATTGAGAGGTGAAATAACTGCCAAGTCAACAGCCTCGATAGGCCACCACGCAGCTATTTGGTGTAATAAGAAAGTAAAATTAAGAAGATACCTACAGGACAAATGAATAAGTATCATGATCTTTTTTTAAATGCTACATTTTAATCTCTCCCGCTTCCATAAAGCAGTACCATTTTAAAGAAAATCTGTTTTTGTGATTTTCGAAACGAGGTAAGAGACTCCTAGTTTCTAATAATCGTTGAGAAACAGCTACAAAAGTTCACCTATTACGTAACCTTCATTGCGGAAATCATTGACGGTACATCTTCATGCCTCACTTGAATTACGACGACTGGTACCGAACTGTCATCCACTCTGCAGTAATACTATGGACAGGGAGTTTGAACTCATCTGGAATGTACGTACGTCTGTGCAGAATACTGCCTGCTGAACACGTTGCCACGTCTCTCACGCCAGAATATTAAAAAATTTAGACATGCAATTTTATTTAATTTCACGAGAACGTAATAGAACACACACATATGTATTTAAACTAATATTAACTCTTTGCTAGATGTATCTACTGATGCAATTGTTGTCGTAATTTTACTAACGATATAAGCAGTATAACGCAAATAATATAAGACAAGAATTTTTTTCTGGAAAAACTATCAAGTTTTGACCGCATACTGTATTGTATGGACATTTTTTGATCCTGTAGATCGTTCCCGACGACTGTGAAAAGTATGGCACTTATACCCCTTACACCCTGTAATCGCTTGTCGCCCATGAACAGAATACTACTGTACTCCAACCACGAGAAAGTCTTCGGTGACTGAGACGAAGCGGGATAATGCTATGAATGTATGTAGATGTCATAAGGTGTCATAAGGTCACACACGTGAATACTCTTATCTCTATTGGCTAGCTCTCACAGCACAAACCATAACATTGATCACACATATTGAAACTACCCTAGTTACAAAATTGGATCACGGTTAGTCTCCTGGTCTTTTAATCTCTCCACACAGGAAATAACATATGGAGGAGAGCGCATGGTTTTTAAACTGACGTTATAACGGTAATATCGTCTATCTACTGCGTTCCAATAGATGACGCAATAGTAAACACATTCCTTTCACGGTTGATCTCCTGGCTGGAGAACAGTAGGTCGAAATTCTTACAATAAAAGTTTATTGTGAGGTACAAAGTATCTCCGCATAATTGTTAGTCTGCAAAATTATCGACTTCACTATGTATATTCATTCTGGCTAAAGTTTCAAAAGATATGAAAATTTAAAATAACTAATAATGATGGTGAATAGTGGATGGTGTATGGTGTATTGTGCATGGTGTATGGTATATGGTGGATGGTGGATGGTGGACAGTGAACCATGAACGGTGTATGGTGGAAAGAGAACGGGGGACGGTGGATGGTGTATGGTGAATAATGTATGGTGGACGGTTGGTGGATGATGGATAGTGGATAGTGTATGGTGTATGGTGGATGGTGGGTGGTGGGTGTGGGTGGTGGACGGTAGACGGTGAATAGTCTATGTTGTATGGTGTATGGTGGATGGTGAATCGTGGATGGTGGATAGTGGATGATGAAAACCTTAGTAGATCGTACAATGTTACAGTAGAGGAGGCAAGACTTCTCTTGTGACCTCATCATGTATCGTGGTGTATCACGAATGAGTATGGAGCGGAAAGATAGGTTTTAGTCTGAGATGAAATTCCGTGTCTGTAGATTCGTATAAAATTAACCATCCTGAAACAAAATTTGTTTCTGATAGCTCTTTCCTTCCTCCCTCGCATAGCTCACATGTCAGGACTCGCCTCCCCATCTATAACTACTGAAATAACTTTATGTTAGGGAGAATTGTAACATATTTCGTTGTTTTTGTAGATACTTTTAAAATAACAGAATGATGTACAGTTGAGATTGTGTTGCGCTAAACCTATGATCAAAACTGATTGTACCTGAATGCTAAATCACCTCAATCGTCACATAAAAGGACACGAATTTTCGTCCCCTTTTCCCTCTTGCATGGATGAACTGTACTTCATTCACTTTTCGCTGCCTTTTTTGCATCTGAAAAGAAAAAATAAAAACCATGTTATATAGGAAACACTTAATAGGTACTAAACTTAAATCAACTCGAAATTCACATGAAATTAAATTCAAATCTTTTATCTCCAATTATCTTCCTACAATAGGAGTAAATATTCCTACCGTGTGAAATAAATCATTCAAATAAAACCTTATCCTGTACAATTAGATTTTATAGACTTGGGCTATTGTTTGATTTGGAACCTAAATTTATTTCATATGTGTAAGGTTTTAATATACCGGTATTATTATTTGATATACATTAATAACTGGGTGATGGACGTAGTTAGAAAGTACTTTGTATTATGCTGAATTTTAATACAAAATTGTTGACGTGAACTTTATCTTTGATGAAGGAGAGAGTTCCTCACTAAATACAATAAAGTGCTTAATGTAATCATCAATGTACCGTGTTTGTTAGAAATTCCTACATATTCAGGACAACTTCAGTACTGTAGTCTGAGCCGTGCGCGTCGGCTCGAACGCTCCGGCAGCTCTTCAGCAGCTAGCGCCACCTATATTATCGACATATTCCCCCAATGTTCTATCCTAATAGCAGCAAGGAATTGTGGGTAGACGAGGGAGGGGGAAATGAGAGATTTCTTGGTTAGGCGAGTAGTATCGCATCAACCAACACTCGGAAATTAGCCTCGGCCTACACATGTAGACCTGTTATTCAGAGATTATTTATCGTTACTCGCAGATTCGTCTTTGTGTAGAGATGTAGATGAGAAGGTTTGAAATTGTGTCACGGAGATTCATTTTGGATTAATATTGAAGTTTCGAGAACGCGGTAGTTATACGTTGGCTACGATAGATTATTCCGGTTGGATCCAGATTATAGTAACATGTATTGGGTATTGATAGATTCGCCTGTTTGGTAAAGTATTAGCTTGCCGATTTCAAAATTCTTTCAGACATTTCCTCCTCTCATTAGTCTACGGTATTTTTGTAATAATTTAATATTGTACAGATGTGTGTTAATAATTTATTGGTAGCCGAGTTAAGGGGGTTAGGTACAGCTTAAAGGAGTAAAATTTTGAAAATATTCAACATTTTTTTCTCCATTACCGTATCTTGTACAATAATGAAAATTATTAGTGTAAACACTGTCCTTCTGCTATATGATAAACATATTTTTACGATTAAAAAAAAAATATATATATATATATTTTTTTTTTCAAAATTCATAATTCACTTTGCAGTGATGAAGCATTTTCCTCATAATTCATAAAGTATCCAACATTCTGTGATGAAATTTTTTGTGTGTATTTATGCATGCCATACCTACAGTTAGATGCAAAATCACTACTCTACCTTTGATAGATTAATAAAAAAATAAATTCATTTTAAAAAATGATCAAATATCAGTATTTTCTTCTAACACAAATTAATATATATATATATATATATATTTATTTATTTATTAAGGAATGTAGTTGAAAGAGCTCGATATCGTAAACTTGAGTTTCAGTAATAAAATAAAAGAGAGAGAATATGAAAAAGTTAACAAGTTTATGAGTTATGAGGGAAAAGTTTCATCACTGCAGAGTGAACTGCCACCGTTTTGAATTTTGAATATATAACTCTTTTCAAATCGTAAAAATATTATTTTCATACAGAAGAAGGACTGTTTTACACAAATACTAATTTTCATTATTGTACAGTACTGGCAAAAAAACCGGACCGACCCTTGTAGCTAATTTCAGAGCCTTGTTCAGTTCAGAGCACTGAGACTTTCGTGATTCGGATCCTGCCTGGGAAGGAAACTGTTTATTTTTCCTTATTTAAATTTATTCCCAATACTTTTCGATTGCTGGTAAAATTCATGTTGTGGGAATAATAAGTTAATTAAGTAGTAAATTATCGCAGCAATCGAAAAGTATTGGGAATAAATTTGAATAAGGAACAAGAAAAGTTTCCTTCCCAGGCAGGATTCGAACCACGAAAGTCTTAGTTACCAGTGTATCGTGCTCTGGAGTGAACAAGACTCTGAATTCGGCTACAGGGATCGCTCCGGTTTTTTTTGCCACTACTGTACAATATATAGTAATGGAGGATAAAATATTGAATAATTCCAAAAATGTTATTGTTGTAACCTGTACCTAACCCCTTAAGTTTCAATACCACTTTGAGCCTGAAGTAATATATTAGAGTATATTGTACTGATTATACTGATTATCGGCCATTAATTCTCATTTTTTTTTATTGTTTCATTTAGTTCAATATTGTTACATATTTTTCATTATTAACTCTTTTTTCTTCCATATCAGTTAATCTCATCGTATATATTTGTATCCTTTTACATATTTAATTAATTAGGCCTATATGTTATATCATTTAATATCCAGCATTGCTTATTTGTATGCTTCCATTGCGCAACTTGATCAAATCCACATCCCCTTTACCACCTGACCTAGTAGCCGTACCCGATATGTGGGGTGAGGCGTTTCACAACTCATAACAATAACACTTTTCTGGAATCATCAAAAATTTAAATTCCCGACCACCTGAAATCAATGGAATAGACTGTCAGTGGTCGTCAGCACTCGCTGAAATGAGCAATGGGTAAGTACGCGGTGCCGTCTCGTGCGCACCGTCGTGCAACATGGAGAGATAGAGAGCATACCCGCTAGCAGCTACGAGAGCACTATAGTGCAGTAGGTTTTCAGCGGATAAGAGAGGCTAGCCCCAGCGTGCTCTGTACTGACGACCCCTGGGCTAAGTATTACAGTCAATAAATCAGTTAGAATAAGATTTGTTAGTTAAGGAAAGGGCGAAAAATGAACTGAACATTGTCTTAGGGAAAAATAATGCTTAAGCGTATTCTGAATCTCACCGGTGAGCAATCCGATGGCATCACGGTGTTCCGAATTCCACCGATGACGTCATTGATGCTCCACCGTTTTCGCACCGGTGCCATCAGTTTGCAGAGGTGGTGGCAGTCTCCATCAGCCGCCATCAGTGAATCTGATTGGTTCTTGTATAGGGCGGGAATTAGCAGACGAATAACATCGTGCACTGTTGTGTCATGGCGGTGTGTTATGGTTTAGTTCTGCTGCATTGTTTGTAATGACCACAACGTAAAAACAATATGTTAATGGCTTATGAGCGAACATGTCAACGGACCCGTTATTACTACAGGTTCAAGAAATAAGTTGTTTATGATCTCTTTTATTTGAAAGAGATGGCAGTACGGAAATTTCGCAAAATTTTGCTAGCGTAGCACAGATAACAACTTCCATATTCGCCATGACAGCCATCGGTCCTTCCTGTAGTTTTGTTCCTATTCCGCTGCAGCGTGACGTCATTATTGTCCACCGGTCCGGTGAGATTCAGAATACGCTGCATATAAAGCATCAGGGATGTGTAACTCATTCAGAAACAATCACACAGTATTGGAAACTACAATATCGCGTATTTTCTGTTCTCGCTTGTAAAATTGTGCGATGTTGACAGTTTTTCATAATACAAATTCTGTTTACGTGCTGTTCACTTCGCACGGATTTAGAATTACGTCGTTATTCACTGTAGCATGGAACACGAGAAAGAGCAGAATATGAGATTACAGTATGTGCAATAATGTAAATTTGATGTACTATATAAATTAAACCCTTATAGACATTACGTGAACTTCATTACACCCTGCAAATAAATATACATACTTTTAAAGGCGTATCTTTCAAGTACAGTAGTTAGTTACTTCAATCAGGATCAATTGTGATGGAACTCGACGGTGTTTAAGAATACACAGTTTGTTTACACCTAAGATTACTCTCTTAAGACTGTTAGAATGAATAACTTTAGAGTTCACCAGTGATTATGTACCAAGTATTAAAATAGTGTATGAAAGAATGAAAATAAACAAATAATAAAATATGTTTTACATAAAGAAAAATTTTTTAAATATATTTTGCACTATTTTATCCTTGAATAAGAAAGTAATGATACAATCATCTCTCATTACTTGTAAGTCGTAAAACAACTGGAGATCTCAAGACAACATTCTGTACTTACTGTGGGTCCATATGACTTTCTTCACCTCCTGGAAAGGAAGATCGACAAGAAGGGTCAGCGCAGTGGATGCCAGCAAGATGCACAGCACTTCTCCCACCTGGAACTGCAACAGCACAAAACAATTAAACTAGTTTATAGTTCATGTTAATATTATTACTTCATTATCATTCCTAATTTTTTAATTATGTCAACAGATAAAACTAAATAATGGCTTTCTCAGTAAAATCAAGAACCAGTTCAAAAATTCCACTTGATTACACAACTATCGAACAGATAAAACGAGCATAGATTCAGAATTAAATGCAAATAACAATGCAGGACACAACATAAGAAAAAGGTTATCAAAATCCAAATGTTGTGTCGTACCATCTATTGAACCCCGACAAATAAAACAGAAAGAAAATCTAGAATGATATTTATAAAAAAAAACAATGGCTGTACGCGTCTTGCTCTATGGTTCCGAAATGTGGATACACAAAATAAATTAAGTAAAATATAGATTGCAGAAATAGTCTAAGATTTACGAAAACACACAAAAAAACAGGATGTAAGGAGAGAATTATATGTGTGTTCAATTAAATCAATAATTATCTTCGCCTACAGCGATATAATATTTGGTATCTGACTATTTTTCATTTTTTATCCTGTCATTTCTTATTTATTTCAAAGTATAAATTATTAATCTTTACTTTATTGCTGAATATTCTCATACTGCACGAACTTTGTAACACAAAGGATTTTTACAACAATACCCAATTTCATTAGCGTCGTTATATAATATATATATATATACATATATATATATATAATTATATTTAGCTTCCAGTTATTAGCTCCAACTCCATATAAATAATCCCAGTTTTATAATTTTCAGTTCTCTTGCAAAGGTGTATATAGTATAGAAGTATCCGAGAAGTGTTCTACGTGTACTTCAACTTAATAACAACCTCTCCTCTTTTTACAATTTAAGGAGGAGGGATCCGAAGGCTTGCACTGCACCCTGAAGCTTATTGTGCTTACATATTCTATTTTGTGAATGATAAATATATATATACATTGAATGTTGAATGTATATATTTTTCTTTAAGCAATATACCTTTCTGTGAGGCGGCACTTCACATTATTAGTATACAGTGTCGTCTCACCGTTTTACAAGCCTCTCATACAAGTCAATTGGGACATTACTTATTTTTAATTTATTATTGCAATTCTTCCACTAGTCTTTTCTTGTCTTTCATCAATTCTTCCTCTACTTAACTCCTAACCCACCATTATACCGAAAATACTGTAACCCCCGCCCCTCACTCTACATCTCTAATTATTTCCACTTTTCACTACTCCCTTTTCCACATTGCTACTCTTTAGGTCTTAGTTTTCTTTCCTCACGATTTATTTCCCCTTCACACCATTTCCTTAAGTCATACTGTTTTTTCATCTTGTTTTCCCCTCTTCCTTCATCACTGCTCCCTGAACTATCTCCTACTTGCGTTACTCTACTTCTCGTCAGCCTGGATTTAGATCTTAGTTCCTTCGCCCGCTTCGGAATTGCTCCCATCTGATGTCCACTATTTCCATTCGCTTGCATTGAGGTCTTGTTCTGCTGAGCTTACTGAACTTGCTGAATACCAATTCGCGTCACTCCTGTTTCTTCTTCAAATGACATCACTGCCTGCTTTCCGGAAATTTTCGCTGACTTTGATACGTTTGCATTCGACTCGCGTACACTCATAACACTTGTGTCACTAACCTCGGCTTTAGATACAATATCCTTGATTTTTTCTTTCAAAAATTTTCTGTTCCTTTCCTTTTCTTCTCAGTCTACGATCGGTTCCTTTAACGTTACTAAGCACTCCTCTACACTAAAAACCAAATTGTTTATTTTAATTTTGTCCTTGATGAGTTTCGCGAATTTCCATTTCTTCGTGCTGCTTTAAGAAAAGGTATTAAAACTCGTCTTCTACTTCTCACTTCGTAGCTCCAGTCGTCATCTATTCTGATCGTTGTGTTCCCTAGCATCCTTTTATTCTTCATAATCCTCTCCTTCGTAACCACACTCTTAAATTTTACTAATATTGGCCTAACTTGTTCTGAACTTTGTATTTGCTCCTTTCCTACTCTAAATGCATCCTGTACTTGTCCATCACTCACGTCCATACCAGAACACTCCCAACACACTCCTAATATCTTCTCGTATGTATCGATGCTCTGTTCTCTATCTTTTCCTTCTATCCCGAAAAATAACAAGATTTTTCCTCCTCTTTTCCTCCTCAAATTGATCCCATTTGCTTTTCAGAATTTCGTTTTCCAGTTGAATTTCTTCCATCTTCTTCCTTAGCTCTGCCATGCTCTCCTTCATTTCCATTATGTCTTGTTTCACTGTACTGTCCTCCACTTCACTATTACGCACACTTATTCACCGGTTTAACACAGGTCAAGGCCTCTACTACACGATACTATCCCCTGACTTGCACAAAGCGAACCGACTTCCTCTGCAACTTGCTTAAGACTGGATAAATATATATACATAAATATAGAATTAAAAATATGAATTCTCTGCGTTTGTGTGAACCAAAATGTAAAAACCTATGCAGCTTTTTATTATAGCATGAGTCAAGGTCCCAGATTATTAAACAAATTTTATTCCAATATTATTTTAACTACGAATCCTCTCCAAATTAATAAAACAAAAATAAAAAAATTTATATTGGATTTATAGTTTGGGTTTAAACATATTAAACACTATTTAATCTGTATTCACTCTCAATTTTAATTTTATTTTGTCTGTATTGGAATCCCCTCCTGAGCACGAGTCTTACTCATTCAGGAGTGGGCTAGTTTATCTTTCATTGTATTTATTAACTTGTATTCATTTCAAACTTACTAACAATAAAATAAATAAATAAATGAATAAATAAATAAATAAATAAAAAGATTGGGTAGCCGAATAGCTGCGGTATTGTACAAGTACAGCACGCCGCACCGTGAACTTCACCCGGGTTATTGTATGGATGATGATGATGATGATGATGATGATGATGATGATGATGATGATGATGATGATGATGATGATGATGATGATATGTGAATTAATGATGCTGAAATGAGTCCGAAGTCCAACTCCGGAAGTTACCCAGCAATTATGCTTCAATTAGCTGAGAGAAAACCACGGAAAAAATCCAGCCAAGTAACATGTTCCAACCTGGAAGTGAAACCGGCTCGCTCTTTTAAGGTCAGACGCACTAATCGTTACCCCACAGCGGCGAATAACATCCCCTCTTACTCCCCCGCTTTCAATCTACGTATTTTTACGTCTGTGCGAATAATTTTTAACGTTCAATAACATTTATCTACGAGCCTGCACTGGACACAACATGAAAGTCACACTGGCGCATAACATCTTTCAATGTCAACTCAGTGCCTGTGGAATATAGACAACACAAACTATATGTAAATTAAATAGTAATTAAGCAGATTTCTATATACGTAGGCCTAATTTATTTTATTGCATAATGCATATTTTACACACTTACATAATTACTGAAGACATGCAACCCTGTTTACTTCCCATTTGCAATCGTTCCTTGTACAAGAGTTGGATTTATACACATTGCGAGTGAAATACTTTATAAGATGTACATAATCTACTACGTGCAAATGGTTAAGTTTAAATTCCTGAATGAGTTCTCGTAAAAATAGCCTATTATGTTGCAAAAATTGTTTGAAGAATATTCATGCTTCTCTAACGCATTAGCAGTTGACACTCAAAACTGAGAAGCACATAACACAAAATGTAAGTATATTAAAAACTCGTCTCAGGAGGAATGTAAAATAATGTAGCTTGGGTCAACTTACATCGATTTAACCTGATATAGGCCTACCTATATCCCAAGTCTAACGGTTGAGGAGAAATACTGGAACGTATTGCAGCTCCGTGTATTATAGGCTACGTGATTTGTTATGCCAGATCTTTGCACATGGCAACATCTAAGCACAGCAACGCCAGCGCAACATGCACTTACTTACTTATTGGCTTTTAAGGAACCCGGAGGTTCATTGCCGCCCTCACATAAGCCCACCATTGGTCCCTAGCCTAAGCAAGATTAATCCAGTCTCTACCATCATATCCCACCTCCCTCAGATCCAATTTAATATTATTTTCCCACCTGCGTCTCGGCCTCCCCAAAGGTCTTGTTCCCTCCGGCCTCCCAACTAACACTCTATATGCATTTCTGGATTCGCCCAAACGTGCTACATGTCCTGCCCATCTCAAACATCTGGATTTTATGTTCCTAATTATGTCAGGTGAAGAATACAATGCGTGCAGCTCTGCGTTGTGTAACTTTCTCCATTCTCCTGTAACTTCATCCCTCTTAGCCCCAAATATTTTCCTAAGAACCTTATTATCAAATACCCTTAACCTATGTTCCTCTCTCAGAGTGAGAGTCCAAGTTTCACAACCGTACAGAAGAACCGGTAATATAACTGTTTTATAAATTCTAACTTTCAGGTTTTTTGACAGAAGACTAGATGACGAAAGCTTCTCAAACGAATAATAACACGCAATTCCCATATTTCTTCTGCGTTTAATTTTCTCCCGAGTGTCATTTATGTTTGTTACTGTTGCTCCAAGATATTTGAATTTTTCCACCTCTTCGAAGGATAAATCTCCAATTTTTATAGTTCCATTTCGTACAATATTCTGGTCACGAGACATAATCACATACTTAGTTTTTTACTGTTAGGTTTGGTAACAAGCTGTTTTTTACGGTGATGGATTGTTAGCCCTTCGCCCAACCCCCAAGCTGGAGGACCACCCCTTATCGGCTGTCCACGACTGCTTATTCAATATATTCGCAGCTGCCCTCCATATCTGGAGGCCGTCTCCTCTATTCGCACAGCGGAACACGCACAGAATATTTAATTCAGTAATGTTGCATAGTGAGTATGCGGACATGCTTTCTGTGTATGGATTTTCTGATAGCAATGCATTGGCTGCTGCTGAGGAATACAGGCGATATTTTCTCAATCTTAGTGTTCCATCTAGCTATGTATGTTGCCGTGTTTACCCTATGTTATCTGAAACTGATAAGTTACCTAGTGTTTCATTGAGATCGGAAAGAGAACTGTACCTGATATGAATTTACAATTTACGGAATCCATAAGAAGAGAACCTTAGTAATTTTCCTTCTGTAATTTTTTTTTCTTGTCCCGCGCCGTGGCGTCGCGGTCTAAGGCATCCCGCCTAGGACTCGCGTTACGGAATGCGCGCTGGTTCGAGTCCTCATGGGGGAAGAAATTATCTCATGAAATTTCGGCCAGTGTATGGGACCGGTGCCCACCCAGCATCGTGATGCACTTGGGGAGCTACGATAGGTAGCGAAATCCGGTTAAGCAAACTAGCTATAACGGCTGGGGAGCTCATCTTACTAACCACACGATACCGCCATTCTGGTTGGATGATCGTCCACCTCTGCTTCGGCATGTGGGCGTGAGGCCAGCAGCCGGCTGGTAGGTCTTGGCCCTTCATGGGCTGTAGTGCCACGGATTATTATTATTAATTTTTTTTCTTACCGAGTTTGTGCTTTACTATGAAATAAACTTATTGAAAGAACACAAAATGCAGAATTTTCAATAATGCGTTATATCACAATGTTATGAAACGTAGAAATATGTCTATAACGCCTTTCTCCATTCTAAAGTTCGTTCATCATTAAATTCCCAACAGTCACATTACGAACATACAAATATCAGGTTATGTCGCCATAGATTAACCAAAACTACATTATCCTGAAGTATTTTACATTCCTACTGAGACACTCCGTACATTGATTCAATAATCAAAATTAAAATGCTTTTCATCTTACAGAAATTGATAAAATGATTGGTTTAACAAAACCAGGAGTCAGTATATTTAACATGGATTTTGTGGACTAGAAATATTCTAGATAAATATAAACACACAATTTAATTGCAATGAAAATAATATTATAACTTGGGGAAAAAAATAATCCTTGTCATACAAAAGTGATGAATTATTAGCTGTGGAAATCGTTATAATTTCTTAACCTTCGTAGACATTTCACAGCGAGGCGAAATAAAGATGAAAAAACAGGAATGAATTTGGGAATTAGGGGAGACGTTTTATCAATAATAATTAAAAGCAATAATTAAGATGGTATCGCCACATTATGTTCTGGACACCAAAAATGTTACGCAAGTTACAAAATTAAATCGTATGGCAGTGATGTCAATCAGAGCGCTGTTCAGAGCACGTACGGCACGCAGATGCAAGTCACTGGTGAACTCAAGGGTTGTACATTGAGGAAAAAGTCGTTCAGTAAGTTTTAGGCTGACGGAACTCTTGACTTCTTATGATTGAAAGAGGAGACAATGTTCTTTCTCTGATATATGGAAAGCATTTAGCTACAAAATGAAGCAATGTGAAACGCCTGAAATTATTAATTAATGTACATAATGATGTATTGAAACTTTGTTGTTTTATTGACATTAAATAGTAATAAATGTATGCTTAATGTACTGTAGAGATTCTTCCTCACTACATTGCATTTTAAGTTTACATGATAAAGTACAAAAAGAGTGTGCTACTAATAGCGTAGACCAGCCGTGGCGAAAATGCCATAATGCGCCGAGCCACTGTGTAAGCTGCAGCGTGCTTAGCACCTATGGAGGGAGGCGGACACCCGAAGGGGAAGAGAAACAACTGTCTGACATTAACGGTTTTTCATTTTCCTCACGTCAAGCACTTAAATAAAATTATATACAGTACAAGGCTACAAACTAATGTTTAGTACGTGTAACGAAGAATGAAATTAACAAGAAAACATAGGACACATTATCACAACCTAAAATTAATTGTCTTCAGAATGTCTCTGCGACAGAGTTTCAAAATCAGGAATTATGTCACTTACTGCCAGTCGTAGTTGATCACGAAAGTATTTGTCTGTCAGTCGTGATCTAAATTTGATTTTTAATATTTTCATTGTTGAAAATAATTTTTCACAAACGTAGGTTGTAGCGAACATGGCTTCAACAGAGCAAGAGAAAGAACGAAGCTTCGGATATTTATTTTTTGCCAAAGATTTGAAAAGTTCAACATTTGTCAAGTCCTTACAGCTAGCTTTCACTTAACATCACATTGTAAATATGTGAGTTTAAATTCAAGATCGAACCGCATTATTCGTACATCTGTTGAACAAGGATCGACGTACAGAGATAATATAATAATAATAATAATAATAATAATAATAATAATAATAATAACAACAACAACAACAATAACAACAACACTTAACCTTTTAATGTTTCATCAGTAACATGTAGTAACTTATAATGCAGTTTTATGTTATACAACTGTTTTACTAGTAATACTTGTGAACAAATCATACATTTAATATTCTCATCATATTGTCAGCAAAAAAAAAAAAAACGGATCTTCCCATCCTACTTGAGACTTTCGTTTTTATAGAGGTACATGGTTTCGAGAGAGACATTGCGACGATACGCCACTCGCAGGTCAGAGACAAATACAAATGGAACGGAGTTTGACTCCAGTGAGTGAGAGGGTGGGGGTTGTAGGTAGGAAGCAAGGGAAATGCACTGCGAGCCACAATGTACTCATGAGTCGCATTTTCGCCACGGCTGGCGTAGACTTGTTACGAATTCTGTCTAAAAAATTTTCAAGATACGTTGTCCATAGATTTTCAGTTTGACGATGTTCCTTACCGTTGTGATGTCCTTTGGTTAAACCAGGAAACGTTCTGTGAACAGGGCCAAGTTGGAAGTCACTTTGCCGGGTAATATATCCACAGTACGAATATTTGAGGCGGAAATTATTTATATATTTGCCAGTAAGGACGTATGTGAGCACTTATGAACTTCACAAAACCAACACTAAGATCAAGATTATCAGATGATACGTCATGTTGCAGGAAACATAATTTCGCCGGACATAAGAAGGTTGGTGTCGGCAGAAACAAGAAAAAATATTTCTATATTAGACGAGAAGTCAGAAATTTAAATTTGTTTTACAAATGTGCTGTTCATATAATAAGCACATTTTTAAGTATGTAACAGTTACATAGCAATTAATTAGGTAGGCCACATTATCTAAAACCGCTAAGATAAAGAAAATGTACTATGTTTATTGTTTGTTGCAGGCCTTTTATTTCATTTTTTCATATGCACAATGTCCTGTAATTTATTTCACTTTTATATTGGTAAGTTTAAAACAAGAAAACAGTGTTTTTATGCTAGTTGGATTATTACATAATTATATAAAAATTAATTATATTCTAGCTATTATCTGAAACTATATAAGTATTAAGTTAAGGAGAAGCTACGTTTATTATTTATTGTAGCCTACTACTTTATAATTCATTGCATTTATTAGAGAGGTACAGTCTACAAAACATGTTCTGATTTCTTGTTCTCTTGTATGAATGTAACACATTATCTATTGGATAATAAAAATAGTTTAATTCATCTTGCAGTGTTAGGGCAATAGAGTTTACTTTGCTCACCCCTTTTTATTCACTGCTGCTGTCGCAGTGCAACCAGTGAGCATCTGATCGCACGCAGAACCGTCTTACGTGCTCTTGACCTTGACATCGCTGTCATATGGGATAAAGTGTGGTATAATAAGTTAATATAAAGAAAGAGTTGAAGAGTCAGTAGATGAAGGTTGTGACGACTCTAAGCAAAGTAAAAATGTGGACAAATGGGCAAAATCTTGATAACTTGATTTATGTATGTAGGTATTAGTTCCAACAGTCCAACTTATAAAGAGTTTGTGCAGTTATCCACATTTTTGCTATCGTCACTATCTTCGTATAATATTGTCCGTTTTATTTCCTCATTTTTTCACTTCTCACATAATAAATTCCTCTTTTATGTTTCTGTACGGTGTTATTAATTCGTTACTTGCTATTAACGCCTTTGCATGTAATTACCTATTCATTCACTGCAGTACTTATTCATTGCTTGTAATAATTTATTACAATTGTTTAAAACATTTTTAATTTCCATATCTTGCAGTCGAGGAATACGTACCATCTGCAGCGGACTGTAGTGTTGTACAGTCCTGCGCACGCCCACGTTGTATAAATAGACGAAGTACTGCACCAAATACAGACTGTAGGTCACGCGACTGAACACCCTGAACCACTTCCAGGAGAGCAGCGCCCCAAACACGCCTGCAGCATACATAAATAAATACATACATACACGCAAATACATGCACACATGAATGCAGACACGCATATATACACATACATAATTATACATACATACAAACATACATTCATACTAAAGTTTTAATGGAGCACGCTATTGTCACAATAAATAAAAAAATCACATACAACATACACACATACATATCAATTGAACTGGAGTGCAATGGTCATAAGATTCCCTAACATTAATAGTCTACGAAGCAGTTGTGATGTTGATGTAATGCATGTTCTTCGGTTTGTCTTGCTCATTCATTGCATTCTATTAAATCCGAATGTCTGTAGTGTACGAAAGTTGTTTAAATTTTATACACAGGGCCATCATTTTATTTTTACTTCAATTTTTATTGTACCTGAGTTTTTCAATGTACTTCACTTCCACCCCTTCTACCAATGAAATTCAACCGTCCTCCACACAGAACCAAGGCCGCATATACAGTCATAGTAGACTGACAGTCACAGTAAACAGTATGTTCCAAAAATATGTTCGCATTTTCCAGTGGCGAAAGATCTTTCAATATTGAATCATTTTCGCACAGGTACTGTCGTCCATTTGCCTACGTCGCCTCCCGGTTTCCCCCACCCGCTTCTATTCGCCTCTCTGTAAAGGCTAATGGCTGAGTTGTCTTAACTCTTTTCTGAAAACAATTTCTGGTAGGAATTAGACGTGTACGTAATATTATATAACTGTTTAAAATAGCTTAAATAAAAGGGCCACGTTAAGTAATTAACTGTCACGTGATTTTCCCCCTTTCTAAGACCCTGCGTCCACACCTATGGAGTAACGGTTCGCGCGTCTAGCTGCGAAACCAGGTGACCCGGGTTCGATTCCCGGTCGGGACAAGTTACCTGATTGAGGTTTTTTCCAGGGTTTTCCTCAACCCAATATGAGCAAATGCTGGATAACTTTCGGTGGTGGACCCCGGACTCATTTCACCGGCATTATCACCATCATCTCATTCAAAAACTAAATAAACTAAGCTATTGATAAAGCGTCGTAAAATAACCTACTAAAAAAACGATCCTGCGACATAACCACTTGGACGGACAGTAGATAGAATGTCAGTAATTTTATTTTTTCGGGTCGGGCAGAAGTGAATTTTTATTTTTATTGGGTTATTTTACGACGCTGTATCAACATCTAGGTTATTTAACGTCTGAATGAAATAAAGGTGATATTGCCGGTGAAATGAGTCAGGGGTCCAGCACCGAAAGTTACCCAGCATTTGCTCGTATTGGGTTGAGGGAAAACCCCGGAAAAAACCACAACCAGGTAACTTGCCCAGACCGGGATTCGAACCCGGGCAACCTGGTTTCGCGGCCAGACGCGTTGACCGTTACTCCACAGGTGGCAGAAGTGAAGATTGAATTTACAGTGCGTAAAGTACTCTTTTATAGAGTAGGTACAGAATTATTTCAACATGAGTTACTGGTACGAAGGACGAAACTGGTAATTGGAATTAGGTGCAATAGTCTATAGTGCGGTAATATGCACATTAGAACTGAAGCATGTATCGAAATGAACGGCCACCATTTTCAAAAATGTGTTTAAATATCCATATTATGATTATTTTTCAATTTAACTTCATTTTCTATAGTGTACGCTAATGTGCTACAACAATATAATATACACTGCATAATGAATACGTCCGCATGGACAGCTCATTTCGTGAGTAAAAACACTCATTGTTAATACTGTATTGTATTTTGATTAAACAAAAACCTAATGAAAATTATCAAACTCAAAATCGCGATATTTCCTAGTTTACGTAAATGGATGAACTACTTTTCTACCCTCCTATACCTAGTAAAGTGATTTGTTTGTATATTAAGCCAGTATCATCTAACTCCAGTCGTGGAAGGGGATAGCAAATGTGTTTACAGTTCTCAAAACCAAAGGTATGGCCAGGTTAATATTAGAAATTTTAGTAAAAATAAGATTATGTCCCTGTATATAACATATGATAAGCAGGTCTAAAATTGGCCGGTCTGATACCAAAATTAAGGATTGATGTTCGGTAATGTTTCCAGTAAAAAATTAATTACAACCAATGTAAATATCAATATGTTAAAATTCCTTTTCAGAACGAAAAGTTACATTTGTTCGGATCAAATTTCTGCACATTTAAAAGCAAAAACTAAAATTGATTCAATTATTTGTTATCATAATATACTACTCTCTTGAATTGACTGAGCATATTGGGAATTATTAATTCAGTAGCTTTCCCAAAATACGCCATGAAAATTTGTTTCATATATTTTTTTTTTTCGAAAAGGAAACAAAAACGAGCAAAATTGTATTAAACATTTTTGTTTCAAATACTTCATTGAAACTACTTACGGTTCACTCTGTATGTATATAATTTCAAGGAGTTATTCTTTGAGATATTTCAAACAAAAAAAATCATATAATATTCCTCGTTTTTGCTTTCTTTAAGAGAAAAAAAAATATTTTATGGAACATATATATACACCGTGCCCTGCTTATTGGATTTGTATTTAATTTTAATGAGATGACTATGAGGATTAAGTTATATTAATATAATACCCTATTGTAGATTATTTATTGATAAAATGTTATAATAGGCCTACTGAACAGATTGTATACAAAGTGTCCCCGGAAAACCACACTGTATATATAACTATATTTGACCACTGAGCAACATGAGCCTTTTCCCGTCGCTAGCCGCTTTTTCGTTTAGTTTGAATGAATGGAATGACTGATTGACTGGACTGGACTGGTTTGGAATGGACTGACTGGACTGGACCTGAGAAGTTGCGTTGGTTTGGGTTGGGTTGGTTTGGATTGGGTTGGGTTGGGTTGGATTGGAGTGGATTGGGTTTGGTTGGGTTGATTGATTTGATTGATTGGCTGGCTAACTGACTGATTCATTCATTCATTGAATACCTCGAGGCACATTCAATAGAGAATGAGAAGACTTGAAACGAGTGGAAAACCTCGAGGCACGAAGTTGAGCTAACACCTTCTCTTTCCATGCTAGGTATCACAAGTGACGTCAGAGCGAACTTTTCTTGTCAAAACGTTACAATCAGAGACCGGAACTTTGGCAGAATGCCTTTGTAAATGTATTAAATCTATCTTCATTTTGAAAGTAAATTTGTACGATTGTGATTGAAACGTCACAGTTTTATGTTGCCCTTTTCTGCCTTTTTTTAATATAAATGCCTGATTTACAAAATAAAAGCTTTTTTTTTACTTTATTTGATTATTTATCTATTATTTATTAAATTATTATTAAAAATTGGCTACAGGTATATTTTAATTTATTTCTGTAACCGCTACAATGAAAGTGACTTCACCGAATGTATAGGCCTATTATTGTCTTTCAGTCAGTTCATATTCTCTTTGCAACAATGAGTGCTGCCGTCTAAAAATGTGTATTAATAACAGTCATCATCATCATCATCCTTCACGAATTAGGCCTCTGTAGACCTGTTTCGGCCCCATCTAGCAGTCTTCTTAAAGGTCTTCCTGGTCGACGATGTCCTCTAGGTTTATACTGCATCATAATTTTTGGGATTCTTGAATTTTCCATTCTTCTTACATGATCTAGCCAATTGAATTTGTATCTGCTGATTTTTTCTTCTACTGACTCTACTTCTAATTGTTCTAAAATTTCTTCATTCCTTTTTCGGTCTAAAAGAGTATATCCTGCTGTCTTCCTCAAAAATTTCATTTCCGTTGCTTTGATTCTGTTTACGTCTTTTTTCTTTAATGACCAAATCTCGCTTCCGTATAAAAGGGTGGGTAATGCTAGTGTATTATATATTTTTATTCTTGTAGATTAATAACAGTAAGCGGTTTAATTATCGCTTGTGTTTATTTGACAAGGCAACAATGAGTGCGGGTCTAACGTCATTTTTAACGGTTATTTATCTTTCAGTTTTCATTGCGACGTTGTTGTAAATATTTCATATCGCAACATATCAGTACAACCAAACACAATAATGCACTTTCCAAGGCTACTGGAGGGAAGATTTCTTTGCTTCCAACAATAATTGCAACATCGAGTCGAAAATCTCAATTTAGCCCTTCGCCCAACAACCAAACTGGAGGATCACCCCTTATCGGCTATCCACAACTACCTATTCAATATTAATTTATTATTATGAATCTAAATTTGATAGATATAAAAATGAACCTAAAAATTTCTGGCAAGTTATAAATGAAGCTACAGATGTAAATGTACAAAATAAACAGCCAATCAAGGAGTTAAAAAACGATAAGGGTGAAATATTAAATTGCAGAAAAGAGATTGTGAACGAATTAAATAATTATTTTTCAGAGATAGGACACAAAGTTACTTCTAACATTAATAAGTCAAATTTTAACTCTTCTCTACAAAATGAGACACAAGATGAACATTTAGCTTCCTCCATGTTTCTTTTCCCTGTAACTGAAGATGAAATTATTATTTTGGTTAAAAAATTAAAAAATATGTTGCTCCTGGTATAGATGGAATTAAGAATAATACTTTCAAAATTATTATCAAATATATATCAAAACCCATGGTTCATATTTTTAACTTATGTTTTGTGCAAGGTTTATTCCCATATGTTTTCAAATGTGCCACACTAATTCCAATATCCAAATCTGGAGGTAAAAATAATTTAAATAACTATAGACCTATATCTTTACTTCCAAGATTTTCCAAATTGCTTGAAAAATGTTTAAAGAATAGATTAATAAATTATTTAGAAAAACATAAATTCCTCTCTACAAAATCAGTTTGGTTTCCGCGATAATATTTCTACTGATGATGCTCTTATTAATGTTACTGGAAAAATTATCAATGAACTAGATATCGGAAACAAATGTTTGGGTATTTTCTTGGATCTACGGAAAGCTTTTGACACTATCAATCATAATTTACTTTTGGACAAACTACATACTATTGGAGTTAGAGGTATAGTTTTAAAATTATTTCAATCATATTTTAGTAACAGAAGGCAAATGACCAAAATTGAAGATCAATTTAGTGAATACAAACATATATATAGGTGTACCGCAAGGAACAATTTTGGGACCTATTTTATTTCTAATATATGTTAATGATCTGCTAAATATAAATTTAGAAAAATTTAATGGATCTATATATTCATATGCGGATGATACAGTAGTTATTTTCAGTGGTTTTTCTTGGCAAGAAGCATATAGAAATGCTAATATAGGTGCTAATATTGTTAAAAAATGGCTTAATTCCAACTTCCTTTCTTTAAATATATCTAAATCAACTTTAGTTCCTTTTTCGTTAACAGCTGCCAGTGTTCAAAATTTTAAATTTAGCGATGAATATAGACTAATAATACACAGTGAAAATTGTTTAGATCCCAAAAGTTGTAAATGTCCACCATTGAAAGAAGCCACGTATTTCAAATATTGGGTATCATTATTGATCAGAATTTAAAATGGCTTCATCACATTACTAAGAGGCTTCGTAAAACAATTTATAAATTCGTTAATCTTCGATGCTACTTACCCATTAGAGTTCTCCGAAATGTTTATTTGGCCATTATTCAGTCTATCATACAATATGGTATAATTGTTTGGGGTGGCAGTACAAAAATTAATCTTAGTCCGTTAAATTTACTTCAAAAAGAATAATGAAAATTTGTTTGAAGAAACGTTTCGATTATCCAACTAAATTAATTTATTCTGAATTTAATGTATTTAATATTGAACAAATTTATAAGTATACGCTGTTAAAATTTTATCATAAAAATCGTAATAAGTTTGTATTACAGACACATAATTATGACACAAGACGAAATATTAATTCAGCATTAGTAGAACCTAAATGTCTCACATCTGCTGGTCTAAAGCATAGCATTAATTTTGGCCCTCGGTTGTACAATGCTTTAAATAAATAACACCCAGAACTTGTAACATGTAGCTCACTAACATATAACAACAAAATTAGAAACGTATTAATATCTTCAATTTGATTAAATAAATTTATATCCTATGTGTATCAATTAATCAACTTATATTATATTTGTATTCTATAATTTTTAAATATATAGTCCTACTTTTCACGTGCGATATTATTCTTCTCTAGTGTTAATATTATATTATATAATACCATTGCCGCTGTAATTTAAACTTTAGTTCCTATTTTATTTTACTTATTTATTTTTATTATTATCATTTTTTTATTTTCTATATTTCTCTTATATTAATATTGTATTATATAATTTCTGTAACTGTAATTTTAAATTCTATTTCCTATTTTATTTTATATTCTCTTATAGGCCTATTAATATTATATCTGAACTGCGACCGAACATGAGCGATAGTCATTCGGTCTCAAATTTTGTTAATACTACTGTATCTCCTTTTTTATATTGTTTGTATTATTTTATTTCTATTTCTCTTGTTGGTTTGTAATTATATTCTTTATTTTGTATATTTACATTTAAATAAATAAATAAAATAAATAAAAAAATAAAAAATAAATATATTCGTAGGTACCCTCCACATCTGGAGACCGTCTCCTCTATCCACAACCTGAGGACGCGCCATGCCGCGTAGTCTTATATACAGTGAGATAATCCCAAATGTTTTAGTATTATCATACAATCTAATTCAAACTAATGTACATTTAATTACCTCCATACCCCGCCCAACTAGCATATATGGTCCAGGATATGTATGCACTCCACATAATGGGTCCCAGGGCACCATAAAGCGCGTTCTCGTGGGGTTCATAGCGGTAGTCTGGGAAGGCTCCTCGATAAAGTCCAAAGACAGCCAGCAGCGCCAGAAAAATTGCTGCTGTCCAGCCCAGCCACACCTGTGTCTGCAATGAGTAGATTCCTTTCAAAGACATCGCTTCAGCAACTACAAAGACAGCACAGTTACCAGGGGTAGCTTATGGGGTAGTGCCAGTGTGCCAAGGCAACACCAATGAAAAAAACAAAAATAATACCCTAAAAAGGAGTTGTAATTGTTTATTTCTACACATTTTATTCGTATGTCATCTAAAGTAGCGCGTGCATAGATCGGGACGCACTCTTGCAGCGTTTCTCCGAACGTTGGAGTCAGTTCGGTGTGTCACTGTCTGCGACCATATAACCACTTTCTAGTATATACAGCACAGATGAGACGATATTAGCTCTCAATCACGGTAGAAGAGCTCCACCTTGATCACGAGCGCATAGCGCATCCACTACATAGCGTCGTAACATAGACATCAGGGATGTTCATGCATATGCATCGAATATAGGCAGCAATTATTACAATAACTTGCGTTACTAATTTTCTGTCTATGTAATAGAGCTAATTATTCAATTATTTAATATACATGTACATATATAAACAAATCGCAAAGGAAATGGGATTTAAGAACAAAAAGAGAAATAGGAAAAGTTAATCGTAAACCATTTTTCTTGTTAAAAGCAATTATTTATTATGTAAATACTTCACTTCATTGGTTAGGAGAAACTAATAGGGTCTACTTACTCGACATGTGTAATCTCTAAGTAATTTTGAGCATTTTGTTGAAAAAACAATAAGGACAATATTGATAGAAAAAGAGTATATTGATTGAGTGATTGTGAAAATTTAGTCCTTACTCTCCAGTCGTGATTATGTAATGAGTTTTCTTAGAGTGATTTGTGAGATGCACATAGCATGAAAAAACAAATTGATTACATTATGCTATTGAAGAGCCATCGTAATTCTTGGGGTCAAACATTTAAGGAGATACATACGTATGATTTTTAAAACGTCCACAATTTTCGGTCAAATTGTGTGAAATTTAAACTATTAAACAGATCTACAATACTACAATCTGTACACAATTTGGTGTACTTAAGTCTAATAATTTTGAAATTATATATTTTTTAAATATATGTTATAACGACATCACTAAAAAGGCTCCTTGCGTCAAAATTTTCAACATTTTCAGTTCATATTTGCTCAAAATCTTGAAAATAGTTATGGGAATAAAAATTAATTAGCTGTCTAAATAGAGACACACTATAAATGTTTAAACTTCATGAATTTACCATTACAGCATATTTATCTTTGTAAATGCAATATGAATATTCCTCGAAGAAACTTAATATTAATATTTCATACAAATGCTAGTTATATTTTATCAACATTTAATTGATCTTTGTGAGAAGTTTCAGACCAATATGACAATAACTGTTATGTAAGGAGCTTTTCATTCAGTAAACAGCTTAAAATTTTAAAGTCGAGAAAACAGCATAAACAAAAAATATATATATATATATATATAATTTCTCTCAACTCACACACTGCATGTATGGCCATTTATGATTATATGGTTAAATCATATAAAACAGTTTCAAATATAATTACGATTATAAAAACAAAGAAAAAGACGTGGATTTCTTAATTTTTCAGCATTATTTCTTGTCTGAAATCAATTTCTCTCTTCTCCAGAAAAATGTCTCTATCTGTGTTGTATTTGGTACTGACGTTTGATATTTTTTTACAAATAATATAGTATACATTTTTTGCTTATTAAACACTGTACTTCACGTCATGTTCATTATATAAAAACTGAACCTTCTACTTATCATTAAAAACTGTATTGTAATCTCGCTTGTGATCTGTCATGATCTGCAACGTTGTGTGTGTTGTACACTCTTGTGCTTCAGGCAGAAAAGCTCCGCGCTTATGGACAGAGTGTTATAAAGCTCGCGCCAGAATTACTAGTAAGCGTCGCATCCCTGATATACAGTCACGAAACTCAGTACGTAGTAAATATGCATCCATAAATAGTTGCTAACCACTAGGATCGCTACTATGGCCTCATTATAGACAATGCGAAATAGTACCTGCACAGTCTATTGTTCCTAGTACCCTCAAAACTCAAGCTTCGTGACTGTATATACTACATAGACTGTGATTTAACGCTGTACAAATGGCTACTGATTCAAGTTTAGATGCGTTTCTGATGGCACACACTGAGCCGAATTAAATTTGACTCAGTAGTTCACATTTCGCCCACTAGAGCGTAGTAATGCAGAAATTTCGCTAGATGGCAGGGTTGTTGGAGACGTTATGCAGGGAACCATCAAGCGCACGAAAACACAAGTTAAAGTTGAGCGCCAAATCTTAATGTAATATTATAACAATGCAAAACTAATGCACAACTGGATTTTAATGTGTAAATTATTACCCATTTAACTATATTGAATGTAGAGATAGTCATTGTTCTTTTTAGAAAGATAAATATTTTTTTTCATATCATGTAACACTATTTGTTAATTTTATGTAACAATTTTTTTTATTTTGAGGCAACTAAATATCACTTCACTGTTGCTAGTATTGATGCATTTGTTAACAATACACGAGATCTGTGCAGGACATTAACAAGTGTTATTCAGGCTGCTGTCTTGGATTCATTGGCCTGTTTAAATAAAGTGCAAACGTGTTCATTTATTATCTATATCACTGTTCATTCCGTGTGGTTTTGACAGTTAATTTACTAGTTATAAAAGTTATTTATATTTGACTTAACAATACGATACTGAGAAAGTTTTGCATCATCTCTATTTCTAAATTTCGTTATTAGTTTCGGAAATATTATTGTAACTGTTACTAGGTGAATTATTAACTGCACACCTGTAAAATAGCAGATATAATTAATTTTTTATTTAAGATAACATAAAGCTGTGATATCACCTTTCACTAGGGTGATTTGCGTGCAACCTTTTCTTTTATTTTTGGCACCACTAGAATAACTCACCTGCCGTCACTCACAGTTACACTTTCCTTTCACGAGTAATCCGATTTAATGAAACTTCAATAACTGCTAAACGAATGCTGTACAGCACAACAGTATCTGTTTCTTCTAAAAAAATGTCTTGTTTAACGACACTGTTTCGGCCACAGCAACACAACTATTTTTCCCAGATTAATGGCAGGAAAGGGACTTTAATTGTCCAACCTAGCAATACCTGTGCCTGCAATGAGGGGCTCTCTTTAAGGAATTCTGCAATGGCAAAACGGCTGTTATCGATGTCAGTGATACCTGTCTTGAGGATCTTATTTAACTACATCGTTTCAGATTGAGTAAAGACCGTTGATGTCCAGTCCAGCAACACGTGTGCCTGCAACAAAGTGAGTTGTTTAACGATGCCGCTTCTGTAACAACAAGAAGACTGTTGTCGAACTCAGCGATTCCTGTGTCTTGTGTAATGATACCGTTTCAGGTCTGATAAAGACATTTACTGTCCATTTCAGCAACACCTCTGCCTGCCTGTTTGATGATATCGCTTTGTAACAACAAGAAGACTATTGTCGAACTCAGCGATTCCTGTGTCTTGTGTAATGATACCGTTTCAGGTCTGATAAAGATATTTACTGTCCACTCCAACAACACGTTTTCCTGCAACAAGTGAACCTTGTTTGACGATACCTTTTCTGTAAACGCAATTTGACTGTTGTACCTAGTGGTACCTGTATCTTGTGGTCTTCTATAACAACACCACTTCAGGTCCGGTAAAAACCGTTACTGTCCAGCCCACTCACATCTGTCCGGCAATTATTGAACCTTACTTAAAGATACCGATTCTGCAACAGCGAGATTATTGTTACCTGTGTCTTGACTGGTCTTGTAACTATAATACATTAACTTCAGGTGCTTGAAAGAGAGTTATTGCCAAAGCTCGGAACTTTGCACGTGGCTAAGCGATCGGACTTCAATGTCAACAAACTTCCACTTCCAGCACGGAGATTCTATCAGTTCTGCTAGAAGAGTGGTTCCTGGCTAAAACAACATATAGATAGCATTATGGTAGATTGAAAGAGTGTATGACTACGTACATTCGAAGATTTTCGAATCCATAATTTCTCCGCCTTTATATGATTTGGAACGATAAAAACTTATTTCTACGACACATGAAGTGACGGGGGAAAGCTTAAAATACTGAATGTTTTCACTGTCACAGTTTTTTTTCTATTTTCAGCAGTTGTTAGCTGATCTCGTATCTGAGAAAGGCAAGTATATCCTCAATTTTTCTCGATATTAGTTTTCAATTTGTGTGTCACTACTAGGGCAGGTCCCCTCTATGACTTGATTCATAGCTGTGGACAAATCTTCCACTAATTTAAGGGACTGCAAGTCTTTCAATGAATTCCTGTTTCCAGCCTATAGTTTGTGTGTGGCACAACTTATAAAATATAATCTCTCCATTCGAAGAAAATAATGTTTCTCCTCCGAATTTCTTCTCGAAATTCTGTACCTGAAATTTAAAAAAACCTAATTTAAAACTTCTTTAATACCCGTTACACGACACAGTTCCCTCGTCCGTCTTCCTGTCATTAGATGTGACCACTTTCTTAGTACACAAAACTGTCCCTGAGCACTTGCAACGTGAGCTCTGGGTACATTGTACCTGTAACCTTACCCTTGCACATGACACACAAGTCCCCCAAGAACCGAGCTTAGGTTATTGTCCATGAAGGCGACAACTGTGTACGCACTGAGTGGTTTGAGTTAACATTATTTCAGGCTGTACACTTTGGAAAAGTGATTATACTTCCAATGCAATATAGGTTCACTAGAAAATTGACAATACTAGATGTAATAATAATAATAATAATAATAATAATAATAATAATAATAATAATAATAATCATAATCATAATAACCAGTTGCACGACAGCCTCGTGTCCACATGCCTCAGCAGAAGTGAACGATGATCCAATCTGAACGGAGGTATACTACCAGCCGTTACAGATTTCGCTACCTGTCACATACTACTGTCAGCGACACAGTTCATCTGCCCTGGAAGGAATGCGGAGTTGGGGTAGTAGTTTCGCGCTAGTAGTGGATGGAGGGAAAATTAGAAATACAATGTAGCATGCATTATAAAAACATTGATTTACCAATTCCGCACCACGTTAGTATGGAGTACATTACCATGAAAGTTATATTTGCTGTGTCTTAACTTTGAATATATATTAACATCAGCAATTCTATTAAGCAAACGTTCACCTTCGTCTTCCAAGTACAAATGAAGAGAAAGAAATGTTTTTTGGAGAAAATAGAAAGGAGATTAAGCAGAGGGTATTCACACCGAAAGTACCGTTAACCAGCCGGTTGCTCTAAAGTTAGCCTCACACCTCTCTAAATAACACCCCTAACTTCCCCAAGGTTCAGGGCAGATGAGCTGTGTCATCGACAGTACATGTAGGTACAGGAAAATTCTTACAAACAATGCAGTACTGCGAAATGGATTTTATATGAATTTCACAGATGAGATCTAACACATCACTAGATATTAGTAGGCTATAGCAGTGTCCTTGCCAGAAACATTGTGACAATTACGACTGGCATAACAACAAGTTTTGAAATATGATGGAAAAATTAAAAAATCCTGACGAATGGATTAACATCATTACACCGTCACATCTACAAGATAAATAAATAAATAAATAAATAAATAAATAAATAAATAAATAAATAAATAAATAAATAAATAAATAAATAAATAAATAAGTAACTAATTAGGGGCTTAAGTAAATAAGTAATTAAGTAAATAAGTAAGCAAATAAATAAATAAATAAATAAATAAATAAGTAACTAAGTAAGTAAATAAATAAATACTTAAGTAAATGAATGAATAAATAAATAAATAATACGTAAATAAGTAAATAAACAAATAAACACGTAAATACGTAAATAAATAAATAACAAGTAAAATAAAGTAGCCCTGACTATAGATTGCTACATCATTATCATCACAATGCAGAAGCCAATAATACTGCCCATCTGCAGAGTAATATGACTGTTTCTGGGAATGAGTAACTTGTGAAGAATCCTCCTCTTTCTTGGGCTATTATTCTTTTAGTGTTTAATGGAAGTAAAATGCTGGCAATAAACCCTCACAAACATCATAATATTAGTAATAGGCTTAATAGTGGAAGCAACAATAATAATAACTATAACAATATAGAAATAAACATATATAAATAAATTCAGGCGCCTTTGGTACAAATTTCTTTTTTTTAAATTGACCGTAATAGAAATTGCCAGCAGATGGCTTCCGACATAATGTATGTTTCGTTTACCTTGCTGAGAACGATTCTTCCACTGGTGCGGTGCATCAGGTAACCGACTACCACCCCCATAAAGTACACGGTGAGGCGATGTGTGGGTAGCACATACGTCAGTTTGCCCGACGCGTACAGCTGTGACAACCTGCAAGGAAGGTTTAGTATCCAAGTTATTAAAGACAAGAAGGAAGTATGTTCTGTAACGAGGCAACGAGATGATCTGTAGCCAGACTGTGGAGCCGTGTCCTTGAGCGGGGAAGCACAATCGCGGAAGATGTTGCTAATGTTTGAGACGGTTAGGACCTAAGGCTACTAAATACAGGAAGGTCCGAGAGTCTTGTCCGTCACCCCCCCCCCTGTTTGTATGTTGATGTGAATTCATTTTGAACATGTCATAGCAGATGTGTGACAATGGTTGATACTTTACGTTCCAGCTTGTTTAGTGATCCAAAGGCGGTGTGGTTTCTCTGTGGGGAATAAAGCAGCTTGTCTCGAAAAATCGATACCAGACAATTGAAGATTTGAAGCAAACTGTTAGGGAGGCATTCAGGGAAATCACACCGCCTTTGCTGCGGAAAATTTCACACAGGACATGGCGCCGAATCATTTTGTACCGCGACAACGATGGTGCCCATACTGATGTTCTGGATCACTAAACAAGCTGGAACGTAAAGTATCAACCATTGTCACACATCTGCTATGACATGTTCAAAATGGATGCACATCAACATACAAACAAGGGGGAGGGGGTGGAGTGACAAGACTTTCAGACCTTACTGTAAAAGTTTAAAGCCTTGGTATTGTATTTCACGAAACTTTCTGGCCCAAAACTCGACTTTTGATTCACCTTAGAAACAAATGGTTTTCGTCTGGGAATTCTAGCATTGTACTCAGCCTTATTCAGGATCATCCGAACAGTTCTAACATGAACGTCCTTACCTACATCTTCCTTCAGCTGTGCTGTAATCTTCACAGTAGAAACCATTGGAGTTTCTTTGCTTGATCCACTATTTTCCTCTGTTTCCTTGGACTTAGCTTCGATGGCTGCCAGTTCTGGATTGATTCTGAGCCGTCTTGAACTTCTTGTATCGTTTAACAAAGTGGAACACTGTTGTTTGACTTCTTTGCACTGATTCTGCGATCTCTGCATAAGTTTTGCCCCGTTTGAATAGCTTTAGTACCATATTTCTAATTTCAAGCTGGTCTCCGTTCCTTTACGTCCCATGTTCACTGTAATCGTTACTGATCGAGTAATGACGAAGCACACTTTGTCTCTATGAAGAGGAGAATACGTACTTAACAAATCGACACTTAATTATTAATTCAAGGGGCTTGTTTACTAACTCAAGTGTGTGTTCCAATACTTTTGTCCTAGCAAAAAACAATCGTGTGAAAAGGATAATAATTTTCTGTCCTATAGGAAGGGAGTTTTAGATTAATGTACAGTAGAAAGAGAAGAATACACTTCATATTCAAGCAAACTAATACAGGGACATCACTTTATTTTTACTAACATTTTTAACATTAACCTGGCTATACTCGGAAACACTGTTACCCCCCCCCTTCCATTACAGGAGATTGGGCTTACTAGTGCAATATGTAAACAAATCATTTTACTAGCTATAGGAGAAGAGAAAAGTAGTGTATCCATTTATGTTACAGGGAAATACAGTATTACGATTTTCAGTTCATTTACTTTAGTAGGTTATTTTACGACGCTTTATCAACATCTTAGGCTATTTAGCGTCTGAATGAGATGAAGGTGATAATGCCGGTGAAGTGAGTCCAAGGTCCAACACCGAAAGTTACCCAGCATTTGCTCATATTGGGTTGAGGGAAAACCCCGGAAAAAACCTCAACCAGGTAACTTGCCCCGACCGGGAATCGAACCCGGGCCACCTGGTTTCGCGGATAGACGCACAAACCGTTACTCCACAGGTGTGGACCAGTTCGATCATTACTTTTACAGTATTTTATCAAAAAACAGTGGAATAGTAACATTTTTTTTTTCACAGACTCAACTCTTCAGGCGGTTATATTCATTATGTAATGTCTACTTTACTCAGCATATTACTATCCTAATTTATACCTGAGAATTTTGTGAGCACTTCCGCAAGAAACCTCGATTTCTACAGCTAACTTCTTGACCGACTTATTAGGACCTCGGTGCATCCTTTCTCTAGCATCTTCTATATCATCTTCTGTCACCTTTGTTGGCCATATTACACTTTTCTTTCTTTCTGTACACTCCGTTGCTCTAAATTTATCTACCAGATTAATGACATTTCTACTAAAATATTTCGTAATGATATAATCAGGAAATTGTGAAAAAAAACTGTTGTTCACATTCGGTTATATTGTAATTCCAGTTTCCATCATCGTCCTTCATACCTACAAACAGTAAAACAAAACTCTTGTTTAAATAATGCTGTTAAGTACCGTACCATATTATAGGGTAACGTACTTTCGGTAACTCTAATCTTCACTTGTGCTCAGTCCACACAAATAAATTCAGTTATGCTACACACGATACCAGTGTGAAAATAAACTTCAATAATATAAGCTCTTTCTTCTATAGAAAATGCAACATATTTCTGAAACACACTGTACTCTTTATTTCACCGCTAGCAACAGCGGCCGTAAGTTTGTGTGACTGACGTTAGCAAGGACATTAGTGAAAGGGGTGGAAGTCAAGTACATTCAGAAACGCAGGTACAATAAAAATTGAAGTAAAAATAAAATGATGTCCCTGTACCTCTTAATCTGTAGTAAATATAAGCATAACTCATTGTCAAAGCCCACTTTTCCTGTACTTATATCTGCGGCTGTACTTATCTAAGTACTCTTTTCTCAGTCCTACTCAACTATTTTTCGGAGCCAAGATTGCCGAGGTGAAAATTACAATATTTCAGAGTTGAATCAGGAAAGCAATTGTTAATAGATCTGTGCGCTGCAATTTCAAAATCTAAAATTATTGTTGACGGATTAAAGAGCCCGTTTCATAGCCAGGCTTTGGTCCTGGGCACAGAAACGCATTAAGTTCAGAACGCATGCACGATAGTGTTGTGTTGGCCGAGTGGAGTGGGAGATGGAGCGCGCCGTTACTTCGTGTCTCAACATGTAAACAGTCCGTCACAGTACGGCACAAAATATATTTCACCCCGTACAGATGCAGTATATACAGTACATTCCTAGTGTAGACAATAAATGCCTACCATTAAAGTATTAACGTGAGTTGTAACCTTCAATCAGGTGTCTCTACGCCGAAGCCTGTTACACATACCGCAGCCAAGCAGCAATAGGCCTACACGCAACGGTAATGCACATCACGGACCCATCTGTGCTGTTGCAATCGGGTGACTGCACATGAGTCATGACGTCATTTATACTCCGTGTACTCTAAACCACATACTGGTTACTCTGTGTTCCTAGGCCGAAGTCTGTTCATAACGTGAAAATTTGTCACCACACGGTTACGTAAAATGTAACACTTTTGCTCTGAAGTAAACAGTAAACAACTTGACAATACATGAATCATTATGGTTTTGCTTGAAATGTTTCACACACGTATAAAACATCCCGCCTGCTAAAACAATTTAAATGTTTGAACATAAGTACTGCAAATTACTTTTACATGTAAAAAGGTAGATACCTGAATCGAAGTTTACATTACAAAATTGTTCCCCTTCATTTGTTTGTATTGATGCATTATGTAACAGCTCTAAAGCCTATTGCGCTCATCGCGGGGCTATTGGTATGTGCTTCTTTCTAGCTCTGTAGACTGCTAAACGAATGTTCAAGTTATCTATTTGTAGACACGAAATACTAGTATCAGTACCATTTGACAATGATTGACAAACAATTTTATTTAGTGGCTGTGTGAATTCACCACATGCTTTTTATGAGCTATATACACTTCCATATCTCTGTCATCTAACGACAAATGAACTGTAGGCCTATATTTTCGCCCACTTCACGTAAGATTTTAATTCCTCACAATTTGTTTCGATCTTTGCACAACACTTATTCACCGCACATCTCCACGGTTTAACTCCTGTCTGCATGTCTCGTTGAAATTTATATTTAAAGTTACTGAAGAATATACATTCTGCACTACGATTAGTAACAGAGCTTAAGAAGCAAATCTAGTCTTTCAGGTGAAGTTCCCTGTAAAGCAGACTTGAATAATTTCAAGGGAAAAATTGTTCCGGGGCCGGGTATCGATCCCGGGACCTCTGGTTGAACGTACCAGCGCTCTGCCAACTGAGCTACCCAGGAACTCCACCCGACACCGTCTCAACTTTTCCCTTTATATCCACACAACTCGCGTGGGCTGACGAAACGCCAGAGACCCACATCGAGTGCACACAAACTCTGTGTGACTTAGAATTGTGGTTTTCTGTTAACTACACAGTGACGTATATATTATGCAAATGTAGTCTCCGCACAATTCTGCGAGAGACACGCTCCTCTACTGCTTTTTAAACTTCTCTCGAACACTAACACAAATTTTTCGTATTGTTAAGTGAATTATAAATCCTTAAGATCGACGTTAGGTATCTCACTCTATTATAACCCCCCCCCTCTTCCTGAAAACATGTTATACGTTTTTTTCTTAACAACTGCTTGGTGAGCCCCCGACGTAGCTCAAGCGGTAGCGGGTTTGTCTGCTGATCCGGAGTTGCGCTCGGACGCGGGTTCGATTCCCGCTTGGGCTGATTAGCTGGTTGGGTTTTTCCGAAGTTATCTCCAATCGTAAGGCGAATATCAGGTAATCTATCGCGAATCCTCGGCCTCTTCTCGCTCAATACCATTTCGCTATCACCAATCCCATCGACGCTAAATAACCTAGTAGTTGATACAGCGCCATTAAATAACAAAGAAACAGCTGCTTGGGATACATACGACACGCCATTGTATAGGATAGTCGTCAATCGCTTACTGTAAATGACGTAATAGCGCAGAAAAGTGGATGCGGCAGCAGCGGCAACTATCACGATCATTCCCAACCGGCGAGACCTCCACAACAGGTAGATGAACACGGGGGACACGACGAAAAGCTGCATCTCCATCGCCAACTGGTGCGTGTGTGGTGAGCACTGCAACAATGGAAGAAATACAATGTTCTCTCTTTCATTTAAAAACATTTCTAAGGCACGAAACATAAAAATTGTTACACGTTACACAGTTTCTCTTTATACGCTTTACACATTACACATTTCAGCTTCTATATCACATTACGAATAATATTTTTGTGTTTTTTTAACTGTTATTTAAAAGACATACATAAATGAACTCATATTTTTGCAAACCGAAATTGGTTCATTTATAAATTGTATTGTTTTATTGTGTATATATATATTATATAATTAATTCTGTAGAAGTTCTCATGATGTAGGTACGCAACGAAAGGGGTGAGCAGTGCAAAGGTTTGCATAGGTGAAGGAGAGCAGCTATATATAGAACGAACAGAATAAATACTGTCCTTAATAAGTGGAAAACATTGCATTATTAAGAAAAGCAGTATTCAGAGACGCTGAGTGGAAAAATGATTCAACCCATAATTAGAGCTCTTTTGTCTTCCCAATTCTAGGAAATTTTCCTTCATAGCTGAAGCTAGAATTAAACCTTTAAAATTGAAATGTACGCATAATGAGAAGGAAATACTTAGCTTTTACAAATTCCTTAAACTATAAACTTTGTTCGAAGATTCGTAAATTAGCAGCTCAAATAAGCTTGTTATGATTTTCGGTAACACATAAGCCACTATACGTACCGTTAGATTTTCATGAAACTAACAAACCCAACATTACGTAGATTTTCATAAACATAACAAGTCCAACATTATGCGCGAAGCTATTCGATTATGATGAACGGACTGTTTGGATTTGCTTCTTTAAATAACTTTTACGAGACTTAATAAGGTTGATATGAGGGGGAATTCGAAGAGAAGTACTCGAGAAGTTTCGAAAGTTTTATACATAGACGCAGTTATTCTTAAGTCATTTCGTATTATATTCTATAGGTACCCTTTTGTTAGTTATTCAAAATTATACATTATATAACAACTTCTGTCGTGAAATAATTTTATTGCTTTTATAAAAAACATGTGAACAAAAGTGCAAAGAGTTAATTCATCCCCACTTTATAATGACCATTTTGTTAACCTCTGTCTTTTCGTCGCTGCTATCTGTACAGCAATACTGCAGCCAGATAGCATGCGATTGAATCGAAGGTCGTTCACGAGCTATTTCTTATACATCCCTAGCATACCATATTCACTTCTAATAATATTTTGTTTTTACAAAAATCAGTATATAAAACTTATAGCTATGTCTTTCCTTTGCAAGTGTCTTATAATAAATGCTCAAAATATCCTCATTTATCATGAATACGTGCATCAACCAATCGTCGCATTGACTCCCGGATGCGCTGATATATCGGAGAATCTCGACTGTCTTTCAGCTTTCAAATTATGATCACGAAGACTCTCTCTATACGGTACGCTAGATTTTCATACAAAAACGACTTTAAATGCCCCTACAAAAAGAACATAACAAATTTAGTTCGGGAGCGTGAAGGCCAAGGAATTGGTCCACATCTACCAATCCAGCAGTCATGGAACTTTCAACTGACAAACATACGAACATAGACATTGAAGTGAGTAGTAGCTCCATCATGCAAAACATTCGTGACTGGTGGCATCGGTAATGGCCGGTAATTTTCTAACAAAACAGACAAAGAACGATTTCTTTCCTCAGTCGAGAGTGTAAAAAACAGTTATAACAAGAAAACAAAGAGTTTCGCGATCTATGTCCATGTAACATGTTTACATCCTCTAGATGTGAGTAATATTTCCTCAAAATTTTGACGTATATTTTAGTTACACCACGTATATTTTGATATTTGAAATCTAAGGGATCGGGAAGAAACATATCAAGTTAAATTTTATATCATATTGAATTCTTTATTGCTTCCGTAAGTGCTATTCATTTAATTTATGTAGATATTCTTTTATATAATGAGAAAGTAAAAATATATGTCCTAAATTCATTAAAAGTGCAATTACTTGTTCTGAACATTTACTAAATCATATGAAATTCCATGGATTAAAATATCGTCGAAATGTTCTCTTACGCATAAGCTTTTGGAAGAATACAATTCAACCTTATTGATTCCCTGCATAAATCGCTGATATTTTGTTTTTGTTCTTACTAATGTGTCTCTTGCGGAATTACATTTTTCTTCTTTCTTCCAGTAGAAATCACTCACTGTAGTTCTAATTTGCACCCTCTTCAAATGCTTCTACAGATACTGTCTCATAAGTAATATCGGTTTTTGGAGCAAACGTTTAGGAGTATTTTGCAACAAGAAACTCACGTAAACTTCAAACTAAAGATCATTAGATTCTATGGTCTTCAGCCACCTTTCAACGAGGTATGTTGTTTCGCGACAGTACCAGCTTCTGGTCTTTTATAAGAAGAATTCGGTGATACCCATTTCAACGTATTCCAAGTTTTGAAAATTTCTTCCACGCAGGATATGGGCCAGGATTCAAATAGATGGCGATCTGAAAGCGCAAGTCCAGGACCATATGGCGGGTGTGGTAACAGTTCAATTTCTCCGAATTCCTGGATTGTTTCCATTGTTATTCGTGAAGTATGGAGTCTCACATTTTCCTGTTGCAAAAGAATTATATTTTGATTAAATACGAGGTCGGACAATAAAGTGAGAGATTGATTTTTTTCCCATATCAAAAGGCAACTCTGAAGCCTCCTATCAGAGATATGTTTGGCCTTGTTCCTTCCTCCATCCGAATTCCAACTGGCACCAACCTCCAGGCAGTAAGTGTGGAGTAACTGCTTGACTAGTGGAGTTGTGTGTTCAGTCCTTATCAATAGGTACAATGAAATCACATTATATCGCTCATCGATATGGCATCTTATTTTTTGTGTGAAACTCGGTGAAAATGCCACGACAACGTATGGAAAGCTTAAGCAGACTTTTGGAAATGAAGTTATGTCAAGAGAATAAACTTTCCGATGGCATAAAATGTTTGCCGAAGGCAGCAGCAAAGTTGAACATGAACAGCAATTGCACGTACAGTTGATAACATTTCCAGGATAATGAAGTTGTACAAACTGATAGGCGATAAACAGCCAAAATGATAGCATAACAATTGAACATAAATCGGGCAACTGTTCGCCTCATTCCAACTGAAAGCTTGGGCATGAGAAAAATTTGATCGAAAATGGTTCCAAAAACTTTCACCGTGCAACAGCAAAATGAACGGAGAATGTGGCTGCTCATCTTTTTCAACACTGCCGCAATCTTCACCCGCCCTTGCTCCATGCGACTTACTTCCAAAAGGTAATCAGTTGTAAAAGGATGCCATTTTCAAACGATATAAGATGTCTAAAAGCCCGTAACCGAGGCATTAAAAAGTCTCAAAAGATGAGTTTCACAGTTCTTATCAGCAGCGGCAGCAACGTTGGAATAAATAAAGGATATCACATTGTATTTTGTTAAAATGTAAATAAAAGTGTTTTCTTAACCAGTCGCATTGCTTTATTTTCCGACATCGTAATGCCAGGTATCTCTCACACAAAACTTCATGAACTCATTCAGCTGTTGACAATAAAGATCCACATCGACTGCACGCCTGTACAAATCCAAAGTGAATCACTTCTTCAAAATTCCACCAGACACAAAACATTACTTTGTGGCCGCATCCATTTTCATTAACGACGACTTTTATGGGCTGACGGAAGTCGAGCTACTGTTTTGAGGTGTCAGGGTCAAGGTGATATGCACATTTTCATCTCATGTGACAATTCTCCTGATAAATCTATCATCCATGGGAATAGAGAGAAGCTGACAAAAGACTTTCAGTCTGCGTTGAAACTGTTCAGTTGTCAATTCATGAGGAACAGATGGACAACTTGTTTGATTTTCTAGGAGTCTTACTGTGGCGTCGCATTGCATCTTTCGAAGCACCATGCTCTTCTAACAATCTACGAGTACTTTTTGTGGATTTTCTTTCAAACCTTTGACTGTATTCTCAATATTTCATATCTTAGACCTTCCAAGACGTTGTTAAAATTTAATGCTTCCTTCTCCTATGTTGAAACATTGTAATCATCGTTATGCTGACTAATTACAACTCCACATTTTTTGGAGCCGCGGCAGCAGCATATGGATATTGTTTCCAGTAGTGCATTAGAAGAACTCTAGTCTCAAACTTCATCATCTCCATTTTTATATTGTTTGTATTGATGACTTAAGATTGTCACATGCTCACAATGCTCTGCAATAACCACAGCGTCCTGAGAATTGCATTCTCCAAGTACATAAAGTCATTAAAATCTTACAAAATCACAAAACTTAAAATAGCGACATTAATCTTCATGAATCTTGTTCTCTTCTGGTATAAATCATTGATTATTACTTCTAATGTGTTCCTGTAATAATATAATTATTTTAGATGACCTCCATTTTCCTACACTTCTTCAAAGCAAAAGAATTATACTATTATTGTTACTTATAATTCTTACGTTTTTAGAGGATGACGCCAAACTTTTGATAATGGACCATTTTTTAACAGAAGAGGCAAGTCGTCCTTCAAGAACGCTTTGTAACTTCATCGACATTGTAGAAAACGAGTTAGAACAAGAAAATAAAACGTTTCCGGCCTAAGTTCATATAATATGTTTTCATCTTCTACACGTGAGTAATGTTTCCTCAAAATTTGACGTAGTGTATATTCTTTTACACACTTGTATATTCTGTTAAGTTACTTGGGATCTAAGAGATCAGGAATAAACATAACACATTTTATGCCAATTAAACGCTTTTGTGTTTCTATAAATGCTATTAATTTCATTTTTAAACATCTTTACCTGTATTGCAAGAATAATGATAAATGTCTTCAATCCATTAAGATGGATATTACGCCATTTATTTCAGGAAATTATTTCTCGTATCGATGTTCACATAAGATTATAGTGCCAAATAACTTATGCTCTCAGTTTATCTCTGTGTGTTAATCATACTGTGGCAACCGTGATGGAAAGTTCTCGCTGCCTCGGGAGTCGAGCGCGCGTCAGGCAGAAGGGAGGGTGCGCGGGAAGGAACGAGGCGGAGAGGGAAGACGCAAGTCGGTGGGCGCTGGGCCGCGGCAGAGAGGGGGATGGAAATCGACTGCGGCGGAAGTAACGAAACGTCTGGAGACCGATTGTTGTAGAAACGTCGGGAAACAGTACATTCCAGAAGTGTGATCTAACAAATAACAGCGAACAGCCTTCGAGTCGGTCAAGTTCAGTTCCAGTTGAGCCTGTGTAGTTACACAGTCAGCTGCGAGAAAGCTAGACGTATCCAGTGGAAATCTTTGGTTCGAAGTACAGTGAACGTAAGTACTGTGGCAGCGTCCAGGCTAGGGTAACTCGTCCGGATGTCGTAGGTTCGAAATACAGTGCACTGACTCTGGACGTCTTGGATTCGAAGTGCAGTGGACTGTTATCTGGAAGTCTTGGGTTCGACGTACCGTGAACTTGAGTGAGTGAGCTAGAAGAACTAGCCAAGGCGAACGAACTGTGAACTGAGAACTGACAGTTTTGTTTTGTAAATAGTGCTTTGTGAACATTACTTGAAATTAGGAGTACATTGTTGTTTTTCTCAACAATAAATGTGAATAGTCATTGTCATTCTGTGGAGTGCAATAACGACTACTTTGTTGCAGTGTTGATTGGAATACCCATTGTTGACGGGTGTGATTAAAGATAGAAGTAAAAACCACATTGTTGTTATTATTATTGAACTAATAAAAGTAACAATCCAGTACATCAACATGGTCCCTGGCCTTGTGTGGGATTTATGATAAATAAAACGACTTTGGGATTGGTTTCGTCCAAAGACTTCTGTGTGGTATAGCCATAATTTTCTTATACCGTTACCATCTCCACATCGATCGTCTGTTTTCAATAGTCTATTCTACAGGGACATCACTTTATTTTTACCATCATTTCTAATATTAACCTGGCTATACCTTTGGATTAATGGTTGAGAGCCGGAAACACCGTTTGCTACCAACTTTCACGACTGGAGTTCGATGACACCGGCGTAAAATACAAACAAATCACTTTACTAGGTATAGGAGGGAAGAAAAGTAGTTCATCCATTTACGTAAAGTAGGAAATATCGCGATTTTCAGTTTGATAATTTTCATTAAGTTTTCTTTAATCAAAATACAGTACTGTATTAACAATAAGTGTTTTTACTCACGAACTGAGCTATCCATTCGGACGTATTCATTATGCAGTGTACAGTCTACTGTCTACAGCACATTAGCGTACAATATAGAGAATGAAGTGATATTGAAAAATAATCATAATATGGATATTTAAACACAAACTCGAAAATGATGGCCTTTCATATCAATATAGGCTTCAATTTTTTTTTTTTTTTGCAGATTATCGAACTATAGACTAATCTACCTAATTCCGATTATCAGTTTTGTTCTTCGTACTAGTAACTCATGTTGAAATAATTCTTTACCTGCTCTATAAGAGATTACCGTATGTACTGTAAATTCAATCTTCACTTCCACCCGATCCGAAAAGATAAAATTACTCAGACATGCTATATATTGTCCTTCCAAGTGGTTTTGTCGCAGGATCGTAGAAAGGAGGGAAATAACGTGACAGTTAATTAATTAACGAGACCCTTTTATTTAAGTTATTTTAAACACTTGTATAACATTACGTACTGGTCCAATTCCTAACAGAAATTAATGTTTTCAGAAAAGCGCTAAGACAGCCCAGCCACTAGACTTTACAGAGGGGCAAGCAGAAGTGAGTGGCGAAATCGATATGTGACATAGGCAAAAGGACGTCAATACCTGTGTGCAAATATTATTCAATATTGAAAGTTTTTTCTTCACTGGAAAACGCGAACACTTTTGTGGAACAAACTATACTCACTATTACAGTGCTGTTTGTGTTTACTATGACCGTAAGGCGACTTTGACTGTATACGCTTGGTTCTGTATGGAGAGCGGTTGGAAGTTTAATACTAGAGGGGATGGGAGTGAAGTACATTCAAAAACGCAGGTACAAAAAACATTGAAGTAAAATAAATTGATGTCACTGTATAAGAATGTATGAATACCAACACACCATGTTCTCGACACCAAGGTAGTTGTGTATGTAGAGAAAATTTTTCCACATGTTGTTCTGACAGAGATCCCCGTGGTGTTTTATCACCTGGTTCCACAGAGGACCCGACCCCAGGTGACTCAGAATGTACGTGCTGAACAAAACGATGGCCAAATGGCATGGCGTTATCCTGAAACAAGATCAGCGAGTCTAAATACAGGACTAAGTAAGGCTGGTATTCATAGTCATTTGGAAGACGCAAAGTATCACTTTTCCGTTGCACAGTCAACACTTTGGTGCAAAGGAACACTTTGGATGATAGTGTAATTCCGACCACAGTTTGAGCCGAAAGTGTCACTTTGTAGAAAAATGGCGGACGTCTTGGAAGTTGTCGAATTATTTATTAGAACGTGCGGAAGAGGTGGCACAATTAGTGGACAATGTACGAAAGCGCTACATTAGGGTTAGACCTAAAGAACCCCGTGGAATTTTATAATGATATAGAATAAAAAAAAAAAAAGTTCCGATTTGATAAAGAAACTGTTATTGAGATGGCTTATCTTTTCCATGACCGGTTGACAAAAACGAATAATAAAGGTTTGCCAGTGCCTCCAATAATACACTTCTTGATTGCATTAAAATTCTATGCTACAGATATGTACCGTACATTAATACCTATAATATTATAGTTCAGGTATTTCTGTAGTAACATTCGTATATTTTTAACCTCAATTCGATGAAGTGATATGTAGGTATATAACCTATTTTTTATTACTGAAACGAATTTTTTAACTTAAATAACATTAAACTAAGTTCAATCTATGTAATGTAGGCATAACTATCTTAAATTAGCATTAAGAGATCTACGTGCCTGCCTTCTAAGCAGATTCCATAATTATATTGGGTTTAAAATGATTTTGATTTTTTGTTGACTACCTGTATTTTTGAGATAAGATTTATCTTGATGTTGATATAATCATTACTGTTTTGATAATATATATTCTCACGCTGGTAAGCAATACATCAGATATGGCTGCTTCTGCTGAGATACTGTCTCTAGTTCATTTGCAGTCATAACCTCACCATGAAAAGAGATCTCATACTATTACGTATATTTTGTTTTGCATTGTAGAAAAATTTGGCATTAAAAATATTCCTAAAGAGCAGGCAATAATAGAAACGAGAGATAATAATAATAATAATAATAATAATAATAATAATAATAATAATAATAATAATAATAATAATAATAATAATAACAGTAGTAATGTGTTTATTTCATTCTTTTTTTTACGTCCATTCACTATTCACGAAAAAGACAAAAATAAAAATAAAGGAAATAAAACGTTATATCAATGAAGCAGATACGTATAAAACATAACCTAACGATATAAATTTAATTTTTTATATATGTATATAACAAAACTTAACCTACTCAGTCCAACTTAACCTAACTATATAAACTAATAGAAGATATGTACAAAATCTAACCGAACTATATAAATCAGTGGAACGGATATATACAAAACCTAACTTAGCGACATAAATCAATGAAAAAGATATGTACAGAATCTAATCTAACTATATAAATTAATGGATCAGCTACGTATTGTACAAAACCTAACCTAATTTCACCAGCAGTATCACTACTTAAAATATTATACATCTGAACTGACTGAAATAATCTAAACTATCGGCAACAAAAACTAGAAACTGAAATAAAACAACCTTAAATATATATTTTCTTTCTCGCGCGATCAATTAGGCTCCCAATTCAAATCACAAGCATTGTAATTTGTAGGTTACACATTAATTTGTTATTGTTTGTTCCCTTGTTTTGAAAGCATTGTGGGACTTCTGTGGCCAACCAAATTGTAACTCTGCACTTTGCTGGCGTAAAGTGAGACTTTGTAAAGTGCACTTCTTCAATCGTCTATGAATACCACTAATATGAAAGAGCCACTTTCGTCTAAAGTGTCACTTAAAAAGTGGTGATATAAAGTGTCGACTAGGAATATCAGCCTAAATATGAAAGTTGGTTGCATCAGATGACACAAACTTTTTCAGTGTACTCATTATGTAGCAATCAATATAACTATTACATTAAGTAAAGATATAGGCCTATTTGTCTTATATTTACGTATCTAACGCTCAAAATTAAACAAAATCGTCCCGTTTACCATTCCATTGATTAAGCAAGATTCTGTATAATAATAATAATAATAATAATAATAATAATAATAATAATAATAATAATAATAATAATAATAATAGTAATATCATTATCCAAGACAAGTTTACCTACATTATAAGAAAAATAATGAACCGTCTTCAAATATTTCTCTTTCTGACGGAGACCTCGACTATATACATTCCACAGATATATTATCCTGTCAATGAATAAGCTAGGCACTAAGATATTCAATAGAATTTCCATAAAACTCACAGGAAACACTAAGATATTCTGTTTCGAAATAAATATCATCTCCTTCTAACGTAGCTAAAAGTTGCTTAATTCATAACGGAATAAAATTATTTTCATTCCTGAAGTTCAATATTTCTTTTAATCTTGATAACGATATAGAAGTCTCAACTGCTGTTACTGTCCTCACTTTCAGTTTTGATTGTGGCATCATGAGAAAGAAGCAAAGTTGCATTAGGAAAATTCATTCACAACAATGCCTAAAGGTCATTAAACCATATTAACAATTAACACTGAAAATCCGGGAAATTTGAGGATACATAATTAAATCCGGGAACATTCTGGAGAAAAAATGTTGTCTGGGGATAAAAGCAAAATCCAGGGACCGTCCCAGGGAAACTGGAACATCCGGTAACCTTACCAAATAGGCCTGTAATAACTATTTATATCCTTACCTGAGATAAAGAATATATAATTATTCTATCATAGTAAAAAAAACTGAAAAAAAAAATACAATTACTATAAATATAATAATCATGTCATACACATTAAGTCCATTTATATTTTCAACTTCTCTCTCTAACAAGTTTTCTTACAAAAGACTATCCAAGACCTGTATTATTTCCGTTTTCACTACGAGACACAGTTTCCATACGATTCATACCTGAAGTAGCGGGTTAAGAATTTGTCCCATAGTGGAATCCTCTTGCTCCTGTCAAGTTCCCTCAGGAAACTGATTGATGTCAGAAGTCCGTCAAACAATACGAAAGAATCTGTGTAGATAATCGAAGTTCTTAAAACCATAGACAAAATATGCGAGTGTGTCTGAAACAAAGGTTAATAGTGAACTATTTGCCAACATCTCCATACTAACTTATTACAGTTTTGAGAGTCCATTCTTTGACAGTGAAACGGCACAAAAGTACTTTTTCAAAGCTGAAGATCTGAGTGAAATTGCCGGTGAGTCTAAGTGGAAACTCTAGAAAGTTTCCTAGAACAGGCTCTGTGATTTCACACTTCTCTGCTCTCGAGCTCCTTGAGAGGGGAAGCATAGCTATAAGAGCAAAGTAGGGGGAGTGGCAGTGGAAGGGATGGAGATGTTTAAATAACGGAGAACACAACACTCGACTCTACTCGTATTGCGAAAGGACAGAGCACATTTAAATTTGCAGACTTACAACTCGCAACGTTTCTTCCGGCGGCATTGCCTAGCCTTAGTTCCAAGTCCAATGTTGTTTGCCCAAAGGGCAATCTGTTTTAGGGACTTATATCTATGCCCTCTTCAGGTTATGATATTTCCTGGACTGCGACAGTTGAGGCGTGGTCCCGGCTTGGCTTCACTCGTTGGACTCTGCACGGGTCGGCGTCCTTCTCCGCTCACACCAGGCTGCTGCGGTGGCCTTGGGTGTTGTTATTCTTGCAGATTTTAGTTAACTGGATGAAGCTGCTCTCGGTATTGGTTGTAGCTTCCGTTTGTCGCGTGGCCCTATTAAGGGCCGCTGTTGGTTGTTTGTCTGTGGTTGGTAGTGTCACGTTTCAGTGGTACCAGGGATAGTTGCAGTTTGTTGCCCACAAAGTGGTGAGCTACTTGTCTTCGTAAGAGTCGTCTTGCTGTCTGGTTAGCTGTTGCTAAAGTCGTCCGTCTTGTCTTAGGTTGGGCGTCTGTCGTGAGAAGTGAAATTGTGAACATCACAATTTCATCTCGCAGCCTGTTAATTTGTTCGTCAATGTAGCTTTTTAATTTCTGCATTGAAGATTTTAGTGCTGTTGCTACGGGTTGTTCGGTGTTAGTGTGTGTCGGTTCCGTTGTTGTTTCTGTCTTCTCGGTCGTTGTCGGGTTTACCGCACTAGCGTACGATAATCCAGGTCTTGGTTCGGGAAGCTGGGTCGGACTGGATTGTAAGGATTTAGGAATTGGTGGAGGGATCTGTTGAGGTATTTGTACCGGGATGTGGGTTGGTGTTTGTTGGGTTGGGTTATGTCGGGGGTAGTTTGGACAGCGTGCTTGGCCCGTATAGTGGGTATCGCTCTTGCAGCTGGCGCAGAACTTGACTTTGCTGTCTGGTGGGTGTTTGCATTTGACGGGATTTTTTCCGCAAGTGAAACAAGTCTTGTCGTTTTGGCAGTCGGTGTTGTTATGTCCATACTGGGCGCAGTTCTGACACGGTCTGTGGAATACTGTCTCGTGGGCGGGCTCGACCTTGTAATTACGTCCGGCTATGTTGATTCCACATAGAAGTTGGTCGGCTGTGGTTACGTCCTGTACTATAAGTCGAACGATCTGCGTCGGTTGGTTAGTATGGGCGGAAGTTATTCTTGAAATGCGCTTGATTCCAGGAAACTTTTCTCGTAGAATCTGCAACAATTCGTCCTCCGGGATCTGGGTGCCGACATTCTTCATGACGACACTGATCTCTCGGTTTCGTGGACGTCTTTGTCCTTGGTGAGTTGGTGTAGGGATTATGTAAATTTGTGCGGACGGTCCAAAAGTTCTGGCCGGTATGGCTTTAACAAATTGTTCCGCCTCGTTGATCGTCGGAAAAGTGAGTGTTGTCGTTCCTGTTGTGTGGGCCCAGTACTGTCTAGGTGTTTCCATGTTTAAGTTGTTTTGTCGTATAAGTTTCTGGATGAACAGTGGGTTATTGTTGTCAGTCGTGTATCTAGTGATTTTTGCAGTCGTTCTGCTCTCCGGCTGTTCACTTGCGCCTGTGGTTTCTCGGTCTGGTGGTGGTGTGGGTGCACGTGCATTCTGGGGAGCAGGTTGTGGAGTGGGCGTGACCTTCTTGGCTGCCGTGGTCGAACAGGCGCTCGCGGTTGGTGGAGTCTTCTTGCGCCTTGACTTGACCTTCAGCCAGTCTGGATCTTCCTCTCCTTCGGAAGAGGCCGATTCACACGTGGTGTAGAAGTATGAGTGCTGGATGTGTTGCATTGGAGGGGTGTCGGATCTGGTGGGTTCGGAGGAAGGACCTTCTGAGGGCCGGTCTGGTTTCACAGATCGGGATGGTGCAGGAGGGTTCGTCGGTAGTGTCCAAGGTCCTTGTAGTGTTGCGGTCGGTGGCGTAGTATAGTGGGCTGATTTCCCAAATTGTTTTGGGTCGGGTTTCGTAGATCTCTGCAGTTTCTGTCGTGACGAGAATGTGAACACTCTCATTCTTGGTCCAAGCGTCAACGTGTCGGCCCGATGAGGTGGTTGTAGCGTCGCTAGTAGGTCTGGGTCTGCGTCTTCGACCATTACTGATCGGTCTGCTCTTTCGGATGGCCAGTTCTATAGTTCAGTCCATGGGTCTAATGTTGTCAATTTAGTCGGTCGCTTAGTTGACTCATGCGAGTCTGTTGTAGGGTGGTCGTGCGTAGTCTTGGTGGAGTCATTTGTCGTAGTATGGTCAGTCTTCTTTTTCTTCTTTCCCTTCTTCGTGCTGGTTGGAACGGTGAAAAGTTGAACACCATCAATTGATCACGGAACGGGGCGAGGAGGAGTTGGCTGGTGTTTGCCGTTAGGATGGTAAGACGCCGTCATCTGTTGTTCGATGACAAAGCAGGTGAAGGCCGTCGGAAGAAGCGCCGTGAAATCTAAGCTGCAATTTGAGAGGTCCCTGTCCTTGAGTGACCTCGTATGTTTAATAGACTATTAATATTATCTGAACTAGGGCATACATAATTTATAATAAAGGTGGAGTATATATGGGGGAGGGCATATAGGTCCGTGGCCCATTTCTTATAGGGCTCATCCCGACATTTGTCTTACGCCTGAGGAAAACCACGGAATACCTTAGGCAGGATGAGTTGTCTCATATAAGAGACTAGCCAATTTGGCTATTATGTAGGAGGTCATGAGCCTTGTTGATTTGTCTCAATTTCGAGACCAGCCATTTGGCTATATGATGGCTCAATTGCGAAGAGGGGGGGAGAGATGTAATTGTTAATTAGGGAGATTCATGGGGATATGAGTGCAGGTCCGTGGCCCATTTCTTTTAGGGCTCATCCCGACATTTGTCTTAGCGCCTTAGGAAAACCACGGAAAAACCTTAGGCAGGATGAGTTGTCTCAATATCAGAGACTAGCCAGTTGGCTCTTAGGTTGAATGACTCTATGAATCGATGGATATATACTAGCCAATTGGCTCTATTAGATTTCCATCGATCAACAAAAGTAGATAATGTTATGGAGGGATTTTGTTTAGCCCAGTTAAGACAAGGTCATTTTACAGCGGTTGCACTATCCAAGGAGTCTCATGGAGTTGAGTCGTGGCTACCAAAACCTGGGAGTAACGCCAGCCTCCCTGTCCTCCTGTCTCAATAGTATAGCTAATGGACCTGTCTGGTGTCTACGCCGTAACCTAGGATCATACTGGCCGAGGCCAGATATGAGCGGGTTGGGGTTAGCACGAGCTTCCGCATACAGGTTCCTAGCCAGTCGAGCAATGAACTCGTCTATGGTTGGCAACTCTAGTTCATCATGGAACTTTCTTCTCGAGGCGACTCGGGGGAGATGGGTAATGAGTCGAATCACCTGGTTTTGGACAACTTGGAGTTTACGGAGATGGGACACTGCCGCAAACCCCCATGCGGGTGAGGCATAGGTAATGACAGAGCGAATGAGGGCCTTATACATGGTAAGTCCTACCCTCAGGTTGTCAGGAGTTAAGGCCGCCAGAATGGGATAGTGTCTAACTATCAGCCCGTTGGCCTTACGGAGAAGGGATTGGATGTGATTTCGGAAGTTGAGATGAGAGTCCATAATGATCCCTAAATATTTAATTTGGTTCATCCACGGCATTTCTCGTCCGAAAAGTGTGATCGTCCCTGACGACTGCTGTGTCAAGTGAACGTCGCGGCGGTCCGCGCCCACCGCTGCTGCTGCTCATCTCAAGGCCACCTGGAGATGATGCGTAGCGACGAGTTCTCGGTGATGCTGGAAGAGCCTCAGTAGCACGTCTCTGTACCTAGTCCGTCGGCAGAATGATGATGATCTAGCCTTAGTTATCGAACATCACACCTGTTATAGTAGGACCGTCGGATCTGTGCCCCTTCAGCGCTGTCGTCTTTCTTGGAAAAGTTAACGCCTCTACTCACTCCATTCCACCAGGTTTTCTCCCACCACGTCAAACTTCAGGCCACGAACCTTGCCGAATAGGGGTGTTGCCAAACTTCCGTCAAAAAGTGCCATGTCTCATGAATATTGCTTATTAATAATTTGAAGTTAATTATTATTGATTCATATTTTAATTTAAGTAGGTCTAATGACGCTGATTGCTTCTACGTTTATGTGGAGATAATTATATCATTACAGTGGCTAATTGTTGGCTAAATGGAATTTACGTGAAGGGAATCTATTTCATTTCTAGAAAGAAATGTTTTCGTCACAAATACTTTTTCTTCACCTTATTATCTTATTTTGTTAGGTTTGGAACGTGATCTTGAAGGCCTAATAAAATTATAAAATTGTAGGAATGAATGAACACATAGTCATGTACCCTCTTTCTTTCTCATCCGGGCTAAGGACCGCCTATGGCGAAGTTAATACTTACTACGATCTTATTTACATATATACGTACTGTATAACATAAAATGCCGATAATGTGCAGAAGTTATAATTTATTCTTATGAAATTAATTTATATATTTACAAAAGACCAAGACTTGTATTATGCATCATATTACAGAAGGCATATCCCGGACATATCTGAATCTGAGTCACTACTTTTGCTGCTGCTGCCTTCACCCAAGTTGATAACAAACCTAGCTACTTCCTCTTCTATTAATCCGTAACGTTTCTTTCCCACCTTGGAAATTTATTGCTTTCCTCGCAACCTTCAATAATTTCTTCAAAGTCGGAACTTCTTTCCGCATGGTATAAAATTCTTGTATCTTTCTTCTTAAAATACATCGGTCCATATCATCTACAAGAATTAAAGGTTCACTTGGACTGTTCCTCCCTGGTGATTCTAGCTTTTCATCTCCTGCACAGACTCCTTCTCGCCTGATTTTCTTTATTAGGCGCTCTGATTATAAATTAAATAAAAATATTGTATTTTATCAGTATTAGTTAAGTAAGTAATTTTGATAGGTAATCAATTGAAATAAAATAAGCTTCATCTGTGATCGCAGCTGCTCTTTTCGTTGCCTGATTTATAGGAAACAGATATTGACCTGTTTGTTTCTCTTCATCACAAAATGCTATTACTTGCTTAATAATATTTTTTTCATCACTCCGTGCTACAGTATTGATGTTGAGTTGACAACACTGGACTGCAAGTGCAAATAAACTGAAGGAGGTTCAAAATTGTGAGCAGTGGGGGAGAGAAAGGGAGAGAGATAGAAAAGAGAGAGATAGGAATGCAAGGAGGGAAATGAATTACCGAGGCTGAGAAGGAATTAGGATTCAGTTCGCATATCTTACGGGGGCACAGATCCGATGGTCCGACTATACACGGGCGAGTTTACTCGACTCCACTTGCACTGCGAAAGGACAAAGTTCCTTTCAATGTGCAGACTTATGCTTTCAGCCATTTCTTTTTACATCCTGCATTCAGCTTTTCGTTCCTATCCCCCTCCCCGCCGTATGTAGTACCTAATAGGATACGTTCGTGTCCGGCTTTTCCCCTTCCAAATTTTCTAGCGCTCCTTCAGTGGTGCAGCGAAACCTGGAAGAAGACAAGTACCCAAGATTTGGAGCTCACATATTCAGATTCCCTCAGTTCAGAATTCCCATTTCAAGGATGCGTTTCCGCGTACGTTCTAAATTTCTTCTTCCAATTCCCCTCTCTTTCAATTCAATTACCCTCCCTCACGTGCTCTACTAGCTCTGCTCCGTGACGAGAAACGCGCTTCGATGTCACAGGTTGACCAGTTGAAATTGAATATCCTAGATGTACAACAAATTCATTTCCCCTGTCATCATTTCGCCGTCTCTCTGCTATTCACTAGTAACTGATGCAGTCAAGCATATCCTACAGGAGACCTATTCCTTGTGATTCCTTCGGCGAAAGATATATTAAAAACCTAGCCACGACAATGTAAGGAGTTAACGTCAACACTTACGCATGTGTCCAAAGCATACAATATGGGCAGATCACAATCATATAAAATTTATTCCGTGACGTCAGAATCCCAAATGCTTGAATTTGAAACTATTTGATCAAGAACTACAGCTATTCTCGAGAAACGAACAGTTGAAACATTACGGATGATTGGACATTAGGTAGAGTGGAGTACGTTAATCTTTCCTGTTTGTCAGTTCATGAGTGGGAGAGGCATTATACCGCATTACTGATGTAAACACACAAGATAATGATGCCATATGTAATGTAATGAGTGCTTTATGGAGGCCATGGGATAAATACCAGACGTTAAATAGAAGTGATAACCAATCCGCTTGTATAAAACTTGTCAGAATATTCTGCTTTATACAAAAAAACACTTCTGATTTTTTTTTATTTCAAATAGTAACCCATTAATATTAATAAATATTATTAGGCCTCTATTTAATATGTATAATGAATAGAATTATTATTATATTTAATATCTTTAATAATAGGATATCAATTCGTAGACACTGTTATGAACAAGGCCAGTATAAGCGGATAGATATACGATATTATTAGAAACCATTTCTTCGGCATAAGAAATGCTAACATCGTATACTTCCGTCAAAATTTCAATTATATTCTTTACTACAACCCATCACCGTAAAAAAAAGGCTGGTTACGAAACCTAACAAGAAGCCTCGATATTGTACGAAATGGAGCTATAAAAATTGGAGATTTATCCTTCGAAGAGGTGGAAAAATTCAAATATTTTGGAACAAGAGTAACAAATATAAATGACACTCAGGAGGAAATTAAACTCAGAATAAATATGGGAAATGCCTGTTATTATTCGGTTGAGAAGCATTTGTCATCTAGTCTGCTGTCAAAAAAATCTGAAAGTTAGAATTTATAAAACAGTTATATTACCGGTTGTTCTGTGTGGCTGTGAAACTTGGACTCTCACTTTGAGAGAGGAACAGGATTAAGAGTGTTTGAGAAGAAGGTTCTTAGGAAAATATTTGGGGCTAAGAGAGATGAAGTTACAGGATAATGGAGAAAGCTACACAACGCAGAGCTGTACGCATTGTATTCTTCTCCTGACATAATTAGGAAGATTAAATCCAGATGCTTGAAATGGGCAGGGCATGTAGCACGTATGGGCGAATCCAGGAATGCGTATAGAGTCTTAGTTGGAAGGCCGCAGGGAAAAAGACCTTCGGGGAGGCCGAGACGTAGATGGGAAGATAATATTAAAATGGTTTTGAGGGAGGTGGGATATGATGGTAGAAACTGAATTAATGTTGCTCAGGATAGGGAGCACTGGCGGGCCTATGTGAGGGCGGAAATGAACCTGCGGGTTCCTTAAAAGCCAGTATGTAAGTAAGTACTACAACAGATTTCCATCTCTTGTAACGTTACTCTGTACATATGATACGCATACTATGTATTATTGTATTTTATCAATTTTGTAGAATAAATTCTGATGTCGCGATAATACCAACTGGTTAAAGTGGGATGACTTCTCCTGAATTCAAATGTCCTACCTCTACCATGTAGTTTCTGTTGACGAAGGGACTGAAGTACAAAACGACGGATTTATGAAACAGGAGTAGGGCGAAGGCATTGAGTGAGCGGATCCCGTGCAAGCAAGGAATGTCGTGCTGGTTCGAGTCTGTGTTCAGCAGCGTCCGCCAGTTCTTCCTCAGCGAGAACGCCTTCACCAGCGCCACACACTTCACTGCGAACAGATAACAACATTTAAGCTAACACTATTACTTAAGTATTTACTCTATTCAAGATGCTCCTAAGTTTTGGGGTATTTGCACAGTGTAAAGACATTCAATGCTTTTGGAGCTACACGATTGCTACATCCTCATGGAAAGAGGAAAGGAAAAACCTTTCTCTAGGATCTGCTACTGAAATCTACTCCCTAGTCCTAATGGACTGATGCATGTTTGTCACCATTTTTCAAACAGCATTAAAAATAGTGAAGTCTAAATATGTGTCATTATTTCTATTCTTTTTTTCAAAAGTACAAAAAAAAATAACGAATGAAGAAATTCTGATTTTTTTTTTCTTTATTTCAATATGATGCTATATTTGTACAATGGTGCGCACGAAGATTTTCCATGTTCAAATAATCACGTCCTAACGGACAGTTCACATGTGCTACGAGAAATTGCACGTCAGATAACACTCCCATGTTTAACTATTAGTTTAGACAGACTAAATCGATTCTTAGATCTTTTATACGAGTGCTATAAATCTCGTAACTCTTTGCATATCATTGTAATATTAGAAATATTGAATAAGACACTCGCAAAACACCGAAAAAATACATTTAAGTAGGATGAAAACATACTCAATACGAAAGAAAGATCCCACTAGGATTTGAGCCCGAGTTATTACACGTTGTATAGTTGCAAATGTGTTGAACGTTAGCTCTTGATCTAGGCATGCGCGATGCTATATTCTGGGTAATTCCATGCAAAACAGTATGACGCAAAACATTGATATCTCCAAATTTGTTAAAAATTGCACATTCAACTCTTTATTTTATATATATTAATCATGTACAAAATTTTGTTTGAGACACCTACCGTTTAAATGTTATGGACAGTTAAAATAATTTGATTTGAGTACATAGGCATATTTTCAACGTGTTTTCTGATCATAAGAATAATTACAAAAAAATTTTTAAAGATATCTTTAGATAGCTTAAAAAAGAGGTTATTAAGATACTATAATTCAGTGCAGCTTTGAAATTTGTGTTTAAAGAAATTTAAAAATACATTTTAGAAAACGCCATTACAGTATATCGAATACTTCAATTCACATAACAAATATATGGTAATTTACAGAGCGTTTTCATTAGGCTGTCAAATTTTCATAATGCGGTCTTCAAACGTAATTAAGTCATAAATTAAAACAACTCACCGCCTAAAGGGTGATCTATGCCATGCGCCATCACTGCTGCTGGTCACTGCGAGAAACGTCTCCGCGTTGACGACTGGTGCGCGTCACACGTCTGATTTCAACTAGTTTCGGTGCTTCTGGTGAAGCAGAATGGGGTTTTATTGCTAACTTTCCATTAACTGGAACCACACAGTGAACACGTCTTGTTCCGGGAACAGTCATGAGGCCGGCAAATCTTTGAGGATTTAGATTTGTAACTACTTCTACAACACCACAGATGACTCCAACTTTTCGTCTTTAATTTAGGCATATTGAACACTTACAACTTACAATGACAGTACAGAACAAAATCACCCTCTAAACTGAAGGGGACAAGTTGCGCTGAGATTAACACAGTCCAAGAAAACAAATCCCCACGTGAAAGCTATTAGAGCGGATGTCGTAACATCTGGCAGCACACAGGAAGATCTCGAAGAAGGAGTAGTTTCGAATCTGCAGCGAGGTTCTAATACGACATACACTGTTCGCAACAAATATGTGGACTTCCTTAACTCCCAAATATAAACTTGAAATTGATGTCATGATCTCGGTGGTTCTAGAAGAATTTATATTTATTGGTTTTTATTGCAGAACATATGTAGCGATTAGTTCGCCACAATATCGCGAACATGCAGTATTCATTTCAACAGCAATAATGGCAAAATAGAACAGCTCTTTTGGAATGAGTATAATTACGTATACTATTAAACACGATACATTTATATTTTGTCATTCTATGCCATTAATTGTTTATGTTATTTGTGTTTAGACAGTCTTTTAATTGTTAATTTTAAAAATATAATGATAATACTATAATAGTAGCAATAATAATGTTACTGTATACCTGAAGCATTCATTTCCTGAGATATTTCTTCCCAAAGCCAGTCAATAGTATCTCTTTTAGCATGTTATTTTAATTTAAACTCAAATAATTGTATATTGCAGGTCTTGTCTGAAGCAGAATAAGAAGTTTGTATCTAATTCCACTGTAGTACTGGTGCAAGACAAAGATACTGAATTCAAATTAATCTGAATCTCCTCCCAATACTCGACAACGCTGATAATTATAATACGAAATAATGAAAGCAGAAGTACGCGCATGCAGACACTGGACTGTCTCTAGTTTCCTCGAGACGAGGCATAATTCCAGACACCTTCATTGTTTTCCCTCAGACAGTCTGAGAGCCTGAGGCAAGCGTCTCTTCCTATGTGCCTGCCTACCTATCTAACTTAATCCTCGAGTCGGTCTCTTCTTGTGTACGCCGAGTCTAAGCACGCGTGTGGATCTCTGATATGAGCGCGTGACGTAATACATTGCATGCGACTATGAACCTTAACAGCAAGATTTCCTATTATAGTTTATTTAATAGTTCCCAAAGTTTTAGAAGTGACATCATATTCTTTTTTGAAATCGATAAGAAAATTGTTTGTCTCACCGTAAAAAGCATAACATAGAATAACAAAATATTCGATTTGAAAATATTAACATTTCTTTATTTTACTGTAAGTTTTAATACACACTCGAAGTAAAAATCGATAATAACTCAAAAGTAAGTGTAAATATTTATAGTCACCATTATATTGGGACAATTTTTACGTTGAAAGAATGAAGCATGTAATTTTAATAATATTTTTAACAATAGTCTACATATCAACTCTCCGAATATTTCACCCTTCATTACCTTTCAACCATTGATGATATGAGGTTCATATTACGCCATTTAACTATTTATTATTATGATATTCGTTTACTAGAATAATGGAAAAATCCAGAACTTGACGTTACATAACTAAAAATCTTATATGGAATTACTCTTCTTTCACTTCGAATTATTCTAGTAGGGCAATATTTTTGCCTACCACTATATTTTTCATAACACTGTACAAAATGTAAAGACGATAGTTCAATGTCACAAGTTAATTCATAACAAAAAAATACTGAACTCCATATAAATAATTAATACATCATATCTCCAAAACTAAATATCATATTCCAATGCTCTTTATATAGACCTAGATGTACTTGAGCTGAAACCATTCACAGAATATTCATGGAAACGTTACAAAAAAAATGAGAAATTAGAAAATGTTTATTTCAAAAAAGCAAGTGGTCTTACATTTTTTACTTACTGTATATTATTTATACAACAAATTTGCAGGATTTGAGACTAGTACACTAATTATAAATATCACAATAGATAATATTTATTTATTTGTCTACTTACTTAATCTACTTACTTATCTAATTACTCATTTACTCAATTACTCATTTACTCATTGGGACATATTAATAAAACTGAGAAACTCCTAGTGAGTAAGACCTGATGAGCACGAGCACAGCGTCGCTAGTTTGTATTAATAAAAACATCCTCAAGTGGCGGAGCAAAAGATCAGCGACATGAGCATTTGCTCTGTATTCGTTCATCTTTTGTTTTTGCTTTATTTACATCCTTCCGCACTTACGAGTCTATTTCAGATCAGAGGGTTGGCAATAGTAGATAGGCTATCTTAACAAACACAACGTGTTCGGCCTGAGGAGTGGCTTAACAATTTAGTTTACGTTCCACAATAGAGGAAAGCACAAAAACGTTTTGTGCAAATTATTGAAGTCCATGAAAAAGTGCTTCAGAAATCACAACTCGCTGACAGCAAGGGCAAAAAACATGTAGGGAACGTCCATACAATTTGGACCACTTCATCCACTGCAATGAATTCTCTATAAATATTATAAACAAAAATTAGTATAGCGCAGTGAATGCTTTGGTGAAACTAAACATTAATACCAGTATAATTGTCATAAATTGTTTAAAAACAATGTTTATAATAAAATGTGTTTCCATGTAATTTAGACCGGGAAATCGTGTAATTTGGACTGGTATATATAAACTGCCGTAATGAAATTTAATTTACTTAAGTAATTCTAAACAATAAAATGGAACATTATGATACATTGTACGTACCTTTGCACACGTGGCATAATAATAATAATAATAATAATAATAATAATAATAATAATAATAATAATGATGATAATGATAATAATAATGATAATGGTAATAATAATAATAATAATAATAATAATAATAATAATAATAGTCGGCTTCGGTAACGTAGTCGGTACAGTGCTGGGCTTCTCTGCCCGAGATTGCGGGTTCGATCCCGGCCCAAGTCGGTGGCATTTAAGTGTGCATAAATGTGAGAGGCTCATGTCAGTAGATTTACTGACATGTAAAAGAACTCCTGCAGGATAAAATTCCGGCACACCGGCGGCGCTGGTATAATCTCTGCAGTTGCGAGCATCGTTAAATAAATCTTATTAAAGCTATTTTAATAATAATAATAATAATAATAATAATAATAATAATAATAATAATAATAATAATAATAATAATAATAATATTAATAATATAGTTCATCCCGAATTTCGGCACAGTCTTCATGGGCTCGCTTTTTACAGCTATTGCACTGCGAGGTCCACAGCCAGGCTTTCAGAACAAATTAAAAATGGGCGAAAGTTTTTTACATTCGTGTTTATTAGAGACTATTTCAATATAAGAAACTTACTGTATCTAAGTTTGTGAATATGAAACAGAATTATGGGGTTATTGTATATGTCTTTATATAATATTTATCTCTCTGTCAAATATTAAAAGCTTTTATTCAATATTGTCCTTAGAATCACAGGTAAAACCACCCACTAGCGCAAAACTTAAAATATTGCTTCAATGGTCCAAATTACACAGTCGCGGTCGGTTCAAATTACACACCGTGTAAATATTTCATTTATAAACAAATATTACAAAAATATTGTAAATAGACGAATGCAGCTATGGTATAAGTTATCTTTATATTTTTGCAATACTTGAACAAGCAAAACATCTAAATAGTAACTACACAGCACTCAATCACGACAGAGTGTAAGGTTTTAAAGATCGTGATTAATAAACTTATTTTCTTCTCACCCCTCACCTTTGAATGTAACAGCAAAATAACTTGCAGGCAGAAAATTACTCTCAACGGTCTTGCTATCCCTACCTGAGACAGGAGTTATCCAAACTTGCAAATACCAAAATCCAAATCAATTCAAATTACACGCCGGTCCAAATTACATGGACTTCCCCTAGCTGTCGAATCCATCAGGGAAGTAATAAAGCAGGAATTTGGCATGGAAATGATAGAAAACCAGATTATGAAAAATATTAATAATATGAGAAGCCGATTGAAATCGAAAACAGACCTAAAATGGACTGGAAACAAGAAAATCACTTTAAAGAATTTCTCCATATACGGGAATCATGCACGGAACCAGGCCACCTGACGTTAACGCTAGTGAATCTCTCATTTCCATTGTACGGAGCCTGCATGTTAATACTGGGGACTCCTTTTCTATTCATATAGGCTATTCATCCCCATGTATAGTTTTTTTATTAACACGTGGGTACAGTCCACTGCCCCTATAATATCAGGGAATGTGTCGACTTCAGTAGCGCAGTGGTATAGTGCTGGCCTTCTGCACTCGAGGTTGCGGGTTCGATCCCGGCCCAGGTCGATGGCATTTAAATGTGCTTAAATGCGACAGGCTCATGTCAGTAGATTTACTGGCACGTAAAAGAACTCCTGCAGGACAAAATTCCGGCACACCGGGGACGCTGATACAACCTCTGCAGTTGCGAGCGTCGTTAAATAAACCATAATTTAAAAATTTATCAGGGAATGTACACTTGTTTGACCATTGAATTTTAGCTGCCTCAAGAGCAGCACTGGTAATTGTATCCAATTGTCTACTTTTTCCTTAATTGCAAGATAATTTCCCAGAATGCTAAGGACACAGTCCTTTGTAAAATACAAATATCTTCTACTACACCAACCTGAAAACCAGGGTCTCCTACGCACCTTAGAAATATTATCTTTTTTTTTCTGCATTCCTTCCTTGTTTCGTTCGATTCGGGTAAGAAATGTTCCGTAAGCCACTACACATCATTTTCCCGTTCAAATCTGTACAAATCTTAGTAACTATGCACATCAGAGTCCCTCGTCTTTTATAAATCTTTCTTCTTCGATCAGTAATCACATTCATGAATGTTGCCATCATGTTTATAAACCTCATTCGAGTACGTTGAGTCTGCTAATAAGCTACCTCAGGATATCATAATCATTTGCTCGTAACAATGAGCATGACCTCTGCTTTATTTATACCAAAACATGAGCACTTGCTCTGTGGCCGAGGTGATTGAGCACGACCTCGGCGAATAACATGAGCAAGATCTTATTATTAATATCAAACAGCGACAATGCTCAGATTCTTGAGTAACTTCCTTTTATTAATATCTCCCATTTTTTCTAATTCTCTCATTCACTTATTCACTCATTAATTAATTAATTAATTTATTTATTTATTTATTTCATCATTCTGTATTCACGTCATTCCGGATTAGATATACGTGTATTCCAGTTCTTAATCTGCCATCACCCACTATGATTACAAATGAACAAACATATGGCAACCCAGAAGTCCTACTAAATTTCTTCATAACATTTATTATTATTATTATTATTATTATTATTATTATTATTATTATTATTATTATTATTATTATCATTATTGTTGTTGTTGTTGTTGTTAAAAATATAGTATATTGTACTATTACTTTTACGTATGCTAATCTAATATCATTTATTTTCCTAACAAATTCATATAACTCACCTTCAAAATATAATAATAACAATAGTAGTTGTATACTTACTTACAAATGCTTTGAAGGAACCCGGAGGTTCATTGCCGCCCTCGCATAAGCCCGCCATCGGTCCCTATCCTGTGCAAAATTAATCTAGTCTCTATCATCATATCCCACTTCCCTCAATTCCATTTTACTATTATCCACCCAAATACGTCTCGGCTTCCTCAAAGTCTTTTTCCCTCCGGCCTCCCAACTAACACTCTATATGCATTTCTGGGTTCGTCCATACGTGCTTCATGTCCTGCCCATCTCAAACGTTTGGATTTAAAGTCCCTAATTATGTCAGGTGAAGAATACATTGCGTGCAGTTCTGCGTTGTGTAACATTCTCCACTTTCCTGTAACTTCATCCTCTTAGCCCCATATATTTTCCTAAGAATCTTATTCTCAGACACCCTTAATCTCTGTTCCTCACTCAAAGTGTTAGTCCAAGTTTCATAACAATACAGAACACCCGGTAATATAACTATAAATATCTGGCTTTCAGGTAGTAGCTCCCTGTAAAGCAGGTTTGAATAATTTCAAGGAAAAATTGTTTCGGGGCCGGGTATCGATCCCTATAGTTCCTGAGGTAGCTCAGTCGGAAGAGCGTTCGCGCGCTAAGCGAATGGTCCCGGTAATATAACTGTTATAATAATAATAATAATAATAATAATAATAATAATAATAATAATAATAATAATAATAATAATAATAATAATAAATAAATAAATACAGCCAACTTTGTATTTAAAACCATTAACTTTAACTTTTTCTTTTCTATATTCAAACTACTTAAAGACTATTTTGTTAAAGTAATTATAATATACTTTTCGTAGCTTCATATTGGGTCCGAATACTCAACATCTATAATCCCAGTCCAGTCAGAGCTTTGACCTTCTCTTCTCACTAATTTTAACTCTAAAAAGAAATTTTCTTAATTTATGCAGACTGCTAGCGTTTAAAAGATCATTCATTTTTTATATGTCACTATAGCGTTTATTTAAAAAAAAATTATACACCCAACTATTTCTCAAATCATTCGTTGACGCACAATTTGAAGCAATATGCATTGCGTCTTCCGCTAGTCCACATAAAGGATACTTATCCTTCTCTACGTTCCCTCTCTTATTCTTGAGCCTCCAGAAAGCTAATCTCCACCATGCCATTCCAGTTCTCTCTGCCCTTGAATTTTAGCTAATATATTCTTCCTGCTCCCAAAACGTTTTAACATCTCTATAGAGTTTTAGTGATCCTAGGTCCTTAATATTACGAAAAATATCTCATCTCGAAATTTCGTTTGTTCTCTCTTTGACTATCCTTCCAATAGTTTTCAATAGATCAATATAATAATTCGTAGCACGACAACTCAGAGAACAGCAAGGGAGGCACCGGAGTAGCTCAGTCGGTATGGGTGCCTGCCTACTGATCTGGAGCTGTGCTCGGGCGTCGCGTCGGTTCGATTCCCGCTTGGGCTGATTACCTGGTTCGGTTTTTTCGAGATTTTTCCAAACTTCAATGCTAATGTTAGGTAGGCTTCATCTCGCCAGATACCATCTCACCATCACTAATTCCATCGACATCAATAATATTGTAGTTGAAACAGTGTCGTTAAATAACCCACTAAAAGAAAAGACCAAAGAGGATCAGTAAACTACTGGCCTCACGTTCACATGCTTCAGGAGAGGTGAACAATCATGCAACCAGTACGGTGATAACGTGTGGTCAGAAAAATAATCCATCTGTCGGTATAGATGCCGCACGAAATCTGATTACGCCATTTAATGCAGCTCCCCAAATTCATTACGATATTGGTTGGAACGTGAATCGTAACTTTCATTGTAGCATAGTCAACTCGTTCAATAACTAGCATTGGACAGGTTTTCAGCTGAAAAACAAACAAATGCGAACAAAAACAAACTTTAAATATAAAAAAACACGTGTTCAGAAAACTTCCGAAATCAACACTAGATTGTCTCATTTAGACAATCACACGCAACGGAACAATTGATCAAGTGATCTGTATCTATCTCAAAGTCATTGCTTGAGACAACATAGAACAAACACAGTATTAGTAGTACGAGTATAGCCCATTCGTTTTCTTATCAAATCTACTTGCACATAAAGGAAGGAAAAATGTGGACTGAGGAGCCTGCCTTCCTTGCTATGCTTTCACGTGCAGCTAGCTAGTCACTTGTCCCTACTACAAGGTCTTCACGTTGAGCTACGGCGCACGCGAGCATTTGGTTTCATGGGATAACGAATAATCTATAGCAGTAATATTTTATTTAACGACACTGTCAAATGCATAGGTTATTGAGCACCGAATTTCAATGTGGGCCAAAATTTGCTAAGAAAATTCGTCTGAAGTGTATTTTCCGTATGTAAAGGAATTATCACGTACTAAATCGAAGTCTAAAAGCTGGAAACAGTATCAAATAGACTGAGACCATTTGAGAATAGTCAATGACTTAGTTGTTGAGTGTCCTGCATTAAGAATCAATTAACTATATTGTACGACAAATAATATTTGAAAAACATGTCTTACCATCTCTTTCTGTCTCTTTATCCCCATCGATACACGTTCCTGCCAAAACGAGGCCAAGAAGACAGATGAATATAAGTCTGTAAAATAAAAAATTCATTGATGTAATTAAATATCTCCTTACTGAATCATTATATCAGAATAAGTGATCCCGATTTATTTATTTATCTTTGATTTCCAGCTACAGAATTCTTTTAAGAACTATTACATGATAACAGGACGTTAAATAGGAAATGGTGAAATGAGGCGTTCCGTAAGAGAAGGGCGAACCCGCCAAATGTACCTGTAGAGATAATAGATGTTCAAAGTATTTTTTCTGTAATCGAGATAAGGGCGAAGCCGCCAAGGGCACGTCTGCAAATAATTATAATTAGTTTGTACACTGAAAAACGAATATCTTTATTGAAAATTGCAATTAAATGTTCTAACTTAATAGTGATCATAGATGACATTATGAATTCATTAATAGGACTATTATGCGAATAATTTGAAAATAGTATATTAGAAAAAGCAAAGGGGATAGAATGAACTCTATAGTGGCAGACATTAATAACAATATAATAATAATAATAATAATAATAATAATAATAATAATAATAATAATAATAATAATAATAACAGTAATAACGATAATTAAATAAATAAATAAAAACACGTAATCGCACTGTAATGCGACATTTATAAAGTGTCTGAAATTATTAATAAACAAAAATAAGTATATGCTTGTCATGTTATTACTAGGCCTGTGATATTGGAGCATGTTTACAGTGAAAGGAAGCTAATTCACTACAGGATATACACAGAGTACGCAAGTGTATGTGTGTACGGAGAGACACAACCGCCGCGGTACAGTTCATTCAAGTGTAATACAAACTGTCGTGAAGTGTAGTGCGCTCCGCAGTATGGCTCAGAAGAAAGAAACACGTCTCGAAACTAGACGCAACGTTTTTAAACTAAACAATGTAATTTTATTATCTCAACAATAACTCTTCACTTTCTACACAGTAACACAGTATTCGTTAGTACACTCCACGGACGACAATGACAATTTACTTGGACTATTACGAACAACAATAAACTATTAATCTTAACTAATATTTACAAAGCACTATTTACAAATCAGAACTGTCAGTTCTCAGTTCACAGTTCTTCTAGCTCAGTCACTCGAGTTCACAGTATCTCGAACCATAGACCTTCAGAGACAGTCCACTGTACTCGAACTCAGGTCCCTCCAACTGCGGTCCACTGCACTCGAACTCCGGGCTTCAGGCTCCACAGTTACGGACACAACTCAAGTCGCTCTCTGGTCTCGAAGCTGGCTTCACTGCTACACAAGACTGGCTGCCTTGCTCTGTTCACTGGCTTACTGACTGAACTATTCATGAATCATACACTGTCCGAGTTCACTCACGTTTCTTCTTTTATAACCACAGCGACGTAGCCTGGAAAGTTCCACGCGTGTCCAGAGATAGCACTCCAGACATAGCACTCTCGAACAATCCAGATCCCTCTCCTCTCTGCCAGCACCAGATGCGCGCGCAACCTCCCCTCGCGCGTCGCAGTAGTACACCGCCCCTCTACCCTCTCGGTATCCAGATGCTCCCCTCGCCACCACACCTAAGCAACCAACGGACACGCGTTCGAACCCCGGTGTAGCTGTCACAATATTTAGTTTCACAGTATGTTGCAGTTTGCATTCTAAATAAAATCTGTATTGTAAACTTTGCAATGTCAGCATTATATCTGCTAAAAACAAGGGATATAATTTTCAAAGGCACGTAAGTACAATGAAACATAAACGGCTGGAACAAGGAAATGTGCAGAACGTTTTTCCAGCGTAAAGAAGGTGATAGAGATGTTCGATAAGAATGATGCAGCTTTTATAGATATGGTACAATTATCAAATATTGAACAACAGTGTCATTTTATTGTATCAAATTTTGGATTTATTCCTCATCCGATTCAAAGTTTAGAAAAGAGTGGAGTTAAACTGGTGGAACAAATTTCAGTAATGAATAATATTGTGTCTAAACTAAATAGTACACAAGACGACGTAGGCAACAAAATCTGAAACAAAAATGAAATATGTATTACAAAAAATAATGGGTTCAGTTCACTCTGCTAGGTAGCTAGTTTTCTATCGGGTGACAGATACACAGTAGATAATTTAGATGTCAAATATTTCACGTATGCACCTGTCGTTTCGCAGCTTTTCTGCATTCAAATCCATAATAGGCAGTAGTAGACACTCATTCGTTTTCGAACTTTGAGAATGCATCTTGTTGTTCACTGTAATTACAAACTAAACACTCAATAGGCTATATATCTAAGCCCATGTATGTTGAATGGAATTTTCTAATAGTTGAAATAAGTTAAATAAAGATAGAAAGTAATTCAGAGGGATGTGTGTATTATTCTATTCTGCAGACTGTACTGTACAAGACGGAGCGGTGCAGCGTATTCTGTGTACCTATATATTCTGGAGTGAGTTGGCTTTCTTTCACCGTAAACATGCTTCAATGTCACAGGCCTAGTTATTACCCTTGCTATCAAAAGTGGTCTCATTTGTTCTGCCGTCGCTGGATGGCAGCACAGTGAAATTGATAAAAGTTGTTATCTTGAAAGTCCATTAAGCTGATCAATCTGTTACATGTGATCAAGAGCTATATCCATAAAACTGGAAGAGCAGTCACTAGCCAAAGGAAGTGATTTGACAGCAAGTCTTGGCGTTTCTAGATCCATAGTTCGTCGCCATCTCCACCAATTAGGGAGTGTGTGTAAATGGTGAAACTTATATCCGTTTGAACTGACCGCAGCACACATATGAGAAAAAATAACTTTTGACACGACCTAGTATACTTATATTTTAATACGGTTCATTGTGGTTAGAAGACAGTCTTACACAGTGAGTTTTGTTCCCATGGAGAAGGATCGCGAGTCCTGGATGTAGCACAGATCAGGATCCACTTTGAGGCTGTACGATACATCTGCGTTTCCTATCAGGGCCTCGAGAGATTCTGTCAAGGAAACCGTCAGATCCTCCGACGAACAGGATGCTGGGATGCAGAACCCCCATGTCATTGTCGTGAACTTCGAGATAAAATGTCCAGGCTGTAAGAATATCAATATTCATCAGGGTTTAGACTTACTTGCCTTCTTCAAATTTCCATTTAATAGAGAACAGGCCTATAACTATTATGTCTCGAAGATTGGGTATACCTTAGTTATAATGTAAAAACCGAGGAAGATATCCTACTCTTTGGAGACTTTACAAATTAATAAATTCAATTGAATATCGACGACCGGGGGCTGGAGGCAAGAAATCATAGACAAGCAAAGAGAATGGCCGGTGGTTTCATTGTGACACACTATATTACAATACTAGTAGGCCTATTCCTCTTATAAAGATAAGACATAAAACATATGTGAATCATCAGAATCTTTGTGATAATAATCCTCTTATTGTACATACAGGGCTTTTATTTCAAAACTTTCCAGTATAAACAACTAATTATTTAAATTGGATTCAATTTTAAAAAACACGTCCATTTAGATATTGAGGGGGAAGTCTAAAACCAGACTTACATTTTTGATTGCACTGCCACCCCTGCCATTCCCACTTTGAAATTTCAAATGGCAGCACCAAAAACAAAATCGAAAAATCGAAAGAGGAGAATTGGGAGGACAAATTTAAAAGGTACGCAAACGCGTCCTTGCAAGGTGTTGGGGGCTGTACGAAACTAAATATGTGAGCTCCAAGTCTGTTGGCCACTAGTCTCACTCCGGGTTACGCTACTCCACTGAAGGAGCTCTAGAAAATTTTGAAGAGGAAAACCGAAAATGGACGTAACCTCTTAGGTACCACATACACGAGGGGGACGGAAATGTGATCAAGTGATCACGGGACGGGACGAGGAGGAGATGGCTGGTGTAAATCTGCACATTGAAATGAACTGTGTCATTTCGCAGTGCAGGAGGAGACGAGAAGACTCTGTCGTCTGTTATTCGATGACAAGGCAAGTGAAGACAGCCAGGAGAGACGCCGTGAATTCTGAATCTGCAATTTGGAAGGTTTCCTGTCCTTTCGCATTGCGACTACATGAGTGACCTTGCACATGTATTTAGTAATTTTATCAACTCTGAACTAGGGCATTAAGTCGTTTGTTAGAAAAGAAAAAGGAGTATTTTATGGGGAAGGGCATATAGGTCTTTGGCCCATTTCTTTTAGGGCTCATCCCGAACATTTGTCTTAACGCCTTAGGAAAATCACGGAAATACCTTAGGCAGGATGAGTTGTCTCAATATAAGAGACTAGCCAATTTGGCTTTTAAGTAATAGGTCGATTGATTTATTGATTTATGATAGATGTAATTATTAATTAATTTAGGATAATTAAGGTGTCATGGGGATGTGAATGCAGGTCAATGGCCCATTTCTTTTAGGGCTCATCCCGACATTTGTCTTAGCGCCTTAGGAAATGGCACCCTATATTTGTATTCTTAATATGAAAGAGCATTCAATTGTTTATACACTTCATTTATTTGATTTCGCATCTTTTGTTTTCTATTGTCGCCCGGCAACGACTATTATAGTGCGACTATTTTATCAAAAGTGCTTTATTTAGATTTCATCAGAGACAAATTTTCAATTCCAAAAAGACAATCTCAATAAAGTTCTGCGTTAGATGACAGAAGTGCTAATTCAAATAATCCAAGCGAAAATTCCCTTCTGGGTTCCCAAAAACGTACTGCTTTTCGTAAAATATAGTGAAAAAGACTTACAAAAATATGGTTTTACTTGGTTTGGACATGAATATACGAGTAAAAAGTATCCCGAGTGTCTTATATACGGAAATGTTTTGTCAGATCAGTCGATGGTGCAGATTAACTAAAATGGCGTTTAGAACTGCCGTTTTCAATATCATACTTGTGTGAATCAGCATTTTCTACCTTGAAAATAGTGAAATCTAAACAAAGGAACAGACTGCTGCATCTTGAAGATGATTTACGTGTTTGCCTGTCCACCGTAAGACCACGTATAGGGAAACTCTGTGCAACCAAGCAAGGACAGACTTCACATTGATTTAAATAGGCAAGTTTTCAAAAACGATAAAAATCTTTCATTGGACATCTAGCATAGATAGGTTGGAATTTTTGACACATACCTTTGTTTTTTTATCTAATGCCATTCAAGTTGCTGTTTACTTTTTTTTTTTGTTAACATCGTCCTAAGTACAACATTGGATGTACGACAATACATACAAGTTATCAGTATTTTTTTCTCTTGGACCGCTCTGGAACGGCATTCCGCCACCTCTTTGTTCCATTTTTCATCATGAAACAGAAATAAGTGTGAATAACCTTGTTTTAATATAATTTTTCTTTGAATTCCGTTTAGACTTCGAAATTTTTAGTTGGACGAAAGTAGGCTAGAAACGACAAAATTTCCGTGTAGTGAACAGTAATCATCTCCCCGTCCGCTAAATAAAATATACTACACAGAGTTCCACCATTCTTATAAAGGAGAAAAGAATTGGTTATTATTATTATTATTATTATTATTATTATTATTATTATTATTATTATTATTATTATTATTATTATCATTCGAGATTTATATAAGTGTATAAAGGAATTTAAAAACGGATATCAGGCAAGGGTAAACGTGATCAAGGATGAGAATGGTGACTTACTTGCAGACTATCTTTCAATCCTGAACAGATGGAAAAACTATTTTGGGCAACTACTAAATATACATAGGCCAAATAGAAATGATTAGGACGAAATTCAAATAAAAACTCCTGAGCCATTCATACAGGAACCCACACTTTCTGAAGTCAAAATTGCGATAGAGAATCTGAAAAAGTACAAGTCTCCAGGTATTGATCAAATTCCAGTAGAATTACTACAAGAGGGTGGAAGGGCTTTATCTAGCGAAATCTATAAACTTGTACTTGCAATTTGGGAAAAGGAAATTGTACCAGAACAATGGAAGGAATCCATAATCTTACCTATTTTTATGAAGGGGGACAAGACTAACTGTAGTAACTTTCGAGGAATATCACTTTTGTTGACGTCGTACAAAATTTTGTCGAATATCCTTTTGAGAAGATTAACTCAATATGTAGATGAAATTATTGGGGATCATCAGTGTAGTTTTAGGCGTAGTAGATCGACCATTGATCAGATTTTTTGTATTCGACAGATATTGGAGAAAAAATGGGAGTATGAGTACATTAGTTATTCCTAGATTTCAAAAGGGCGTATGACTCGGTTGGGAGAGAAGTTTTATATAATATTCTTATTGAATTTGGTATTCCCAAGAAACTAGTTCGATTAATTAAAATGTGTCTTAGTGAAACTTACAGCACAGTCCGTATAGGCCAGTTTTTATCTGATGCTTTTCCAATTCACTGCGGGCTAAAGCAGGGAGATGCACTATCACCTTTACTTTTTAACTTCGCTCTAGAATATGCCATTAGGAAAGTTCAGGATAATAGACAGGGTTTGGAGTTGAATGGGTTGAAGCAAGTAAAGCGATAGGGTTGGAAGTAAATCCCGAAAAGACTAAGTATATGATTATGTCTCATGACCAGAATATTGTACGAAATGGAACTATAAAAATTGGAGATTTATCTTTCGAAGAGGCGGAAAATTTCAAATATCTTGGAGCAACAGTGACAAATATAAATGACACTCGGGAGGAAATTAAACGCAGAATAAATATGGGAAATGCGTGTTATTATTCGGTTGAGAAGCTTTTGTCATCTAGTCTTCTGTCAAAAAAACCGAAAGCTAGAATTTATAAAACAGTTACATTACCGGTTGTTCTTAATGGATGTGAAACTTGGACTCTCACTTTGAGAGATAAACAGATATTAAGGGTGTTTGAGAAGAAGGTTCTTAGGAAAATATTTGGGGCTAAGAGGGATGAAGTTACAGGAGAATGGAGAAAGTTACACAACGCAGAACTGCACGCATTGTATACTTCACCTGAATAATTAGGAACATAAAATCCAGACGTTTGAGATGGGCAGGACATGTAGCACGTATGGGCGAATCCAGAAATGCATATAGAGTGTTACTTGGGAGGCTGGAGGGAAAAAAAGACCTTTGGGGAAGCCGAGACGTAGGTGGGAAATAATATTAAAATGGCGTCTGGTTGCGAAACCAGGTGGCCCGGGTTCGATACCCGGTCGGGGCAAGTTACCTGGTTGAGGTTTTTTCCGAGGTTTTCCCTCAATCCAATATGAGCAAATGCTGGGTAACTTTCGGTGCTGGACCCCGGACTCACTTCACCGGCATTATCACCTTCATCTCATTCAGACGCTAAATAACCTAAGATGTTGATAAAGCGTCGTAAAATAACCTACTTAAAAAATATTAAAATGGATTTGAGGGAGGTGGGATATGATGGTAGAGACTGGATTAATCTTGCTCAGGATAGGGACCAATGGCGGGCTTATGTGAGGGTGGCAATGAACCTCCGGGTTCCTTAAAAGCCAGTAAGTAAGTAAGTAAGTAGTATTATTATTATTATTATTATTATTATTATTATTATTATTATTATTATTATTATTATTATTATTATTATTAACACATGAGTGTGTCGCGATATTGTGGGTTTTCAGTAAAGTGTGTCGTTAGTCAAAAAAAGTTGGGAACCACTGTGATACGATATGATATTCTTTCAGGTCGATGAAGAACAGTGACCATGTCGGTATCAAAGGAAACAAGTTAGAAGGCTGAAATGATCAGCACTTACATCGTGCACGGTGCTGACGAAGGGACGGTGGGAATGCAGCAGATCGTCCACCTCCTGCAGGACACCATTCCTCGCTCTACTTGAAATGCCCAGGTCCAAGTCGAGGGCCGCGAGACAGTAGCGGCCTGCCAGACGCCGCCCCTGCACCAGCGCCGCTACGCCCAGACACTGGTCGAAGTCTCCATACTGGTTCACGTTGCCGCTGAGCGCACCCGACCCCAGCCGCGCCGACGAGTCAACCACTGCACAGCCAGTCAGACTTGTTGTGGACAAAGACCGTCATTCAATGCTGCACTATTTATTGCTTGAACAACAAGTAAAGAATTCCTCTAATTCTGACAGGAAAGACTTTAAGGATCTATTTAATTCCTCGAACAACCATAAACTACTGAGAAGACGTGTTAAGGCTCGTCCACAATAAACCGGGAATGATAACGAGAACGAGAACGACAAAGGAAAAATTATTATAATATACTTGTTTGAGGAAGGTAAGGTAGTACATTAATTGTAGGATGTGATTCCTTGAAATATAACGAACAGAAAAGTATAATGCCATTTTGCTCGTTTTTGCGAAGTTTTGAAAAAATAATTCTTTAATGCTGACATTTCGATCACAAATTTTACGATACTGTTTACAATATCATTTAATTTCTTATATAACAATGAAGAGAATGTTTATTATGTTCACTTCGCAGCAGTATTTCAGTTAGAAAATTCACAGATTTTGAATTAATCGATTGAAGATACATAGGAAACATTGATTGTCGGGTCACGTACAGAAGTCTAAAAATCTGGCATCGCTGTCCGGACGGCAGACAGTTTGCCTAGTACTCGCAACTGATCAGCTGTTGTGATGTTTACATTGCATTAGTGTGCATTTGGGCGTGCAGTGATGCAGTTAAGTTTACTTCAAAACTACGAGATGCCAGAGTTTACAAATCGTGAGTACTTAGACATGATCCAGGCCGCGGAAGAAATTCGGAACTGGCCAGAGTTCGTCCTAACTGGACTAGAAGATGTGAAAGCTGCACGCACGCTTATGGTGGACGTTTTGAACAGTACCTGTAAGATGTGAGTGGAATGTGGTTTACAAAGTTCATTAGTCGTTTTTTCATTATTAACACCCAGAATTAGTAATTCGTAAAACAACAAACTGTAATGTTAATTACATATTGTTCACAAAGTTACATCAGTTTTATTTTTTCATTAATTGTAACTGAAAATTCAATCTTAAGTGTTTTCACTAATTTGGACATACTTTTATGATTTTCACGTTATTTTTTGTTATTGCTGTACGTATTTCTTCCTTACATTAAAATTATTGCGCTATACTTAATATTGAATTGTTAGTGTATTGCATTGTAAGTTGATAATTCTGCATTCATTGTTGAACTGCGCCCGGACTCGAGCTACTTTGTTCACTCGGGTTATTAATTTATATTTTCAGATATTAAATTACACAAACTAAACAAATAACAGTTACGTCCCTATCCGGAGTGTACGTAGGTCATTTTTGTGCGAAGATTTATCCCCAGATTAGCTCGCGAAGTATTGCACCGAAGGTCTACATTTGTAAGCTATCGTCCTCCCCTCACCTGCTGCAAGATACACGGTGAAAGGTAGTTCCACTTAACCCACCACCTTCAAGTCGCTTACCGCATGGGGTGTGGGGTACTACTTATGCGGCGTTGAGACATCTTGCAATTGCCGTCAGCGCTTTCGAAACACTTGTAATTATCTCACTATCCGTAAGTACTATAATTTATTTTATTTGACAAAACTTATTTTAAATAATGAGATCTATGGCTCCTGTCAATTAATGTATTACCTTACCTTCCGACTTGTATTTAAATGTGAACATTCACAATTAACGAGAAGCTTACCGGAACCCGGGAACGGGAACGTGAAGATCAGCGATCTTTGCCGTTCTCGCTTCCGATCACAGCTTACGAGATTAATTCTGTTGCCATCAAAAAACTATTTGGTCGTCGTATATTTTGTAGCAAGAAGGCCGTGGCATATTTTGCATACTTTCTTCTTCATCTATTGCTCGCAACTAACACAGAAATTCAGTACCATCACTTTCAATAGAGCCTACGTGCTGAGTGACCAGAGTACCGCCTGAATTGAATTGTTAAATATACTGTGCCATAAATTTTGAAGTTGGTTAACTTGTCTTCGTGTTGGCTGGCTTAAACTCATGAGAGAACGTCATTGGTCATTTATACACAAATGATATCAGATGTGTTTAATCGAGCCTGTGCAATTTTGTTGTCCACATCCTTCTCAGTATCGTATGAATTTCATTCCCAAAAAAAAATAAAGGATTGGACTCTTAATTGTTTATTACTCGGAGTTGAAGCGTGATCACTGCTGCTTATGATTAGGTTTTTCTCCGGAGCGGTTGTTTGTGCGCTTGCAATCGGAGACCTCCGGTTACCTCCGATTGATGCCGCGCAGGTTGTATATGTGCTGTGGCGCAGACATACATTTTCCGCTGAGCATTCCTTTAATCGGATCAGGTAGTGATTCGAGTCCGCTGACGTCCGCGTATCTTTTAAAATAAGTGTGTAATATTTTGTTGTTTATTTTCTCTTATTTAGTAACCTCTCTCTCTCTCTCTTCCTTTCTTCGGCTCTTCTTTTTTTCTTGTTTTGCTTGAAGTGCTACTTTAGCTGACAGATTTTTTTCTAGTTTTCATATTCATAGTATACACTGGTGGCCATAATTCTGGAAACTTTTTGTTTTTGTACTGAATTATTATAACATCTGCATTGATTCACACATTTATACAATTGAAAATGTTACTCGTGACTGATTCGTTAATTATGGGGTTATAATAAAGGTATTATATGAAATCCTGAATATTTTAACAATGAATAATCATTACTATGTGGGAAATTATGTTCTTGTCGTTTAAGATCTAAATATTAATTTCAGATTTCATTATAATTTCCCATTATTTACTGCAATAGAAACTAGTCCATTGTTGATTTTAAGATTATTGTTGATCGGTAGAAGCATTCTTGAGCACTGTTAGCATAAAATGTGGACATTATTAGTGTGTTTCTATCATTTTTCTGACTTAAGATTTCGTTAGGTTAACACCTGATTGCTTTACAACAAACTTTATTGATCATTTTATCACACTGGCTCCACGAAAGGACTGGACACCTTCTATGGCAGTCACATTTCGAGAGGAAGGTTACACAATCAAGGAAATTGCAAGAAAACTTGGTAATGGTGCTACAGTGTCTGGCGTCCAGAAGGTATGGCAGAGGTATAAATCTACAAAATCTTGTAAAACAACGCCTAGGACTGGTAGAAAAGCTAAATTAAGTCCAAGAGATGTTAGGCAGATTTGTCGATTAGCATTGAAAGATAGAAGGAAATCTTCTAAAGAGATATAGAAAGTTCTACGTAGCAGTGAACTTTGTATTTCTGCGAGGACTGTTCGATGAGGCACTCAGGATTCAAAGCTTCTCCATTTCGGCGACGAACGTATTTCAAATATAGAAATCCTTGTTTCTTCGCTACATATCACTTTCGTCCAGTCATCATTGGTCCATGGTTGATGATTTTTGCACCAATTTACACGATTTTCTCGTTGCCCTTTGATGAGAAATGGCTTTTTTCTGGGTGATCTTGCTTTCAGTCTGCTGTCAAATAACTTCCTTCGAACATTCCTTGCAGAAATACTAAGTCAATTGCTGTGTAGAACTTTCTGTATCTCTTGAGAAGATTTCCTTCGATCTTTCAATGCTAATCGACAAATCTGCCTCACATCTCTTGGACTTGCTTTAGCTTTTCTACCAGTCCTAGGCGTTGTTTTACAAGATTTTGTGGATTTGTACTTCTGCCATACCTTCTGGACGCCAGACACTGTAGCACCATTACCAAGTTTTCTTGCAATTTCCTTGATTGTGTAACCTTCCTCTCGAAGTGTGACTGCCATAGAAGGTGTCCAGTCCTTTCGTGGAGCCAGTGTGATAAAATGATCAATAAAGTTTGTTGTAAAGCAATCAGGTGTTAACCTAACGAAATCTTAAGTCAGAAAAATGATAGAAACACACTAATAATGTCCACATTTTATGCTAACAGTGCTCAAGAATGCTTCTACCGATCAACAATAATCTTAAAATCAACAATGGACTAGTTTCTATTGCAGTAAATAATGGGAAATTATAATGAAATCTGAAATTAATACTTAGATCTTAAACGACAAGAACATAATTTCCCACATAGTAATGATTATTCATTGTTAAAATATTCAGGATTTAATATAATACTTTTGTTATAACCCCATAATTAACGAATCAGTCACGAGTAACATTTTCAATTGTATAAATGTGTGAATCAATGCAGATGTTATAATAATTCAGTACAAAAACAAAAAGTTTCCAGAATTATGGCCACCAGTGTATGTGGAAAGGCGTATTAGTTTTATGTCATTGATCAAATGAATAACATTAAAATTAACTGAAAATTAATGCAAAAGTAAAGCTTTTCAGAAGCTAATGTAAACATTCATAATTTTCCTGGAAACACTCGTTTATTCACAAACAGTGTTTATCAATTGTTATTATAATCGGTTTAGTTTAACGTAAAATATATTAAGGGAGTTTCAGAATGAAACAAAAGAACCTTGTGGTATCAATGGGTTAAAGTTTACTGTCCAAAATAATTTATTAAGATTCTTCACCAGACAGGATTTTGATCATTGTGAACTGCCTCTTCTAAAACGCGTCACTCTTCCTCTGTAATAAAAAATATAAGCGGATATCAACTTAAGGATAATTGTAATTATATTATTACCACACGTTTCTTTATTTTCAGAATGAAACTCAATATTTTAATCTAATAACTCAAGTTGCCTTTTAAATATTCCATATAAGTTATGTATGATTTTTATTGCCTCGAAAGTTACGTTTTATAGAAATTTCAAGACTTTTTTTCTAGACTGTGGGCCCTTGGAACAATAGCACTAAAGCAGAAAAAAAATCGTATCAAATGTTTTGCGTAATTTTAAAACTACGAAAACGATGATATCGCTAATCAACCGTCAATGTGTATCTGAATGATAATAATTTATTTTTGACAGCAAGTACCAGTACCACAACCGCGGCTCTTAATGTTAGCCTAAACACTTACATACCTACATTTTAAAATTTAGACCTACTCAGAGAATCTATCTAACTTGGTCCACGCCATAGAGATTTCCAAATACGGACCTGTTAGCGTCCTAGGAACGTTTGGCTTTTCTGGCAACTCAATCACCAACTCATATTTCATTTCAAGTAAGCGGCTCATCACTGAAGTTTAGAGTTTCATCTAGTAACAATAAGCTGGATCAATCTTAGAGTATCCTTTTTTGCTGAAATTCTTCTGCTTTTCAGTTTTTCATTCACAATGTTACTCTGTCTGCACACAAAACCACGAAATTATTTATTAGAACTTTTATATATAAATCAAAGTAAACACGCTTTTTAAAAGAGTTCAAAAGTGTTCTGAACAGTTAAATTTACTTAGTTTCTTCAAGTTCGCGATTGTGCGATCGCTTCAAATGGATTGACAAATTCGAAGTACCGCCACCCTTAGAGTAAATTCGCCGACAAAGTTAACAGAGTGCGACTTCATTATTATCTCCAACTAAATTAAAGAACTTCCAAGCGACGGATATACGATTTGGTGAGATTCTATTCCACTCACAACTTCCCTCAGTTCGTACGCGCCGGTCGTCCTTGAGCTCTACGTCCTCCAAATTCGCTTCGCTCCGAACCACCGCATCCCTCCGTATGTTCTCTGTTCTCCTACGATAGTACCGGGGATCACCGGTGGAGAGCTTTATTCGTAATCTCCGATTCCTCCGCGGTAGTAGTCACTCCGATGAGCAGCACTAAGCGTGATTCACAGACTGTGATTCTCAAAAAGAAAACACAAAATTAACGATAAATAGGCTATACATGTTTTATGCCGTAACATTCAAGTCTAATGCTTACTTTTAAGAGCCCACATCTCCAGATGCTGTGCAGCGTCCAGGACAGCTCGGCTCTGCTCGCAACACAGCGAATTGGTCACGCGGGCCGAGGTGGGCACGTGCACCGGCAGCTGCGACACCAAGCGCCTGAGCAAGTGGGATGTCGCCGCTGTTGCGAAGTCTTCACCCTGAAGAAATTCGCTGTCTGCACGAGATCTGTTTTCAGCTTCGGAGCCATTGTCTGAAACAACACAACACGACTAAGCTGTTGCTTTGGGGAACACATGGTACATAATTGATTCCTACCGCTTTTGTGAATAATCTTAATTAACAGGTGTAATATTTACTAAAAATTAACTAATATTACAGTAAAACCTCGTTAATCCGGACCCCGAAAAGCTGAACTTCAATTAATCCGAGCAGACAAAAAAAACGATGAGTTTGGAAGAATTAAAGAACCTTGTTTTAAGACTTACTTTTATACATTAGAATTACGAAATTACAATAATTACAGTTCCGTCGGGCACATTATGGATATCACGTATGTACTGCATTGTACGTATTTCTTTACATTTTACTGTATCGTATAGTGTATTTAGTTCTATGCCACAGATGGGCATCGTGCCTCACTTGAGAATTTGTGCCTCACTGACCTTCACAGAGCTTATCGCTCTGAGTGACATCATCTTCACAGTACCCGTTTCTCCCTCACGTAGCTCCTAGGCGTGGGCAGGTTTTTTTTTATCAATTTCATAAGCAATATCAGTGGTGGCATAATGGCATTATCAAAGCAGTGTGTACGCGATAGAAAACGATTATTTCATGAGAAATGGGAGGAAGAGTTTTTTTTGCTGTTTAGAAGGGGAAAACATACGATGTATGTTATGCTCGAAAATCCTATTAGCATTAATAAATTTAATATACAACGACATTACTCCTTATGTCATAAAGAACATGCTGAATTAGAAGGTAAGACAAATTAAATGTTATTTTTCGTACTATTCCGAAGAAAATTTATGATCTTAACATTTGCATAGTATACTAAATACGACATTATACCTTAAACACGCTGCATTAAAAGGTACGAAGAATTAAATGTTGTTTGTACGTATTATTTCCAAAAGAAATTTATAAAAAGAAATATCTAATGTGCGTAGAAAACGAAATATGTTTTTCTGAAATTATTTTAGGTCGAGAACGTGCAAATCTGTTAAGTAATCTTGAGAAACGCCAGATTATTCAAGAAAATAAACGTAGACAACGTGATGGAATATTATTGGCTAGTTACGCAATTTCTCGCCTGCGATTTAAATCAATTCAGCTACGGAGAAACAGTAAAGAGGTTTATGATTAAAGCTGCCGAATTAATTTGCCAAATTGAATAAAAGTTTTCGAGTCTCTCACGTTAACCAAGCGATTTCCAATAATTCGCCACTGACCGCCTTAGCGATTACGATAAGGTGACGCAGGTCACAGCAGTTTATATTTCCCATCCTACTCTGCAGTCTCCCTCCTAGTAAACAAACTATTTCAAATCAAGTGCCTCACGTAACCGAAAATTGTGCCCATGTATGGTCTATGCCCTTTAAATACACCGTAGTAAACGTGTTCTGTTTCTATAGACGGTGTTTTAATCCACTTCCTACTGTTCTTCTAGGTTATTTCAGATTATTTATTTATTTATTTATTTATTTATTTATTTATTTATTTACATTTAAATATGCAGAATACTAAATATAATTACAACAATAGAAATGGAAATAAAATAATACCGGTACAATCAAATGTAATGTTATGTTTTATTTAACGACCCCCGCAACTGCAGAGGTTATATCAGCGTCGCCCGATGTGCCGGAATTTTGTCCCGCAGGAGTTCTTTTACATGCCAGTAAATCTACTGACATGAGCCTGTATCATTTAAGCACACTTAAATGCCATCGACCTAGCCCAGGATCGAACCCGCAACCTTGGGCATAGAAGGCCAGCGCTATACCAACTCGCCAACCAGGTCGACGGTACAATCAATATGAAAAGAAAGATACTTACTTACAAATGGCTTTTAAGGAACCCGAAGGTTCATTGCCGCCCTCACATAAGCCCGCCATCGGTCCCTATCCTGTGCAAGATTAATCCAGTCTCTATCATCATACCCCACCTCCCTAAAATCCATTTTAATATTATCCTCCCATCTACGTCTCGGCCTCCCTAAAGGTCTTATTCCCTCCGGTCTCCCAACTAACACTCTATATGCATTTCTGGATTCGCCCATACGTGCTACATGCCCTGCCCATCTCAAACGTCTGGATTTTAAGTTCCTAATTAGGTATGTCAGGTGAAGAATACAATGCGTGCAGTTCTGTGTTGTGTAACTTTCTCCATTCTCCTGTAACTTCATCCCGCTTAGCCCCAAATATTTTCCTAAGCACCTTATTCTCAAACACCCTTAACCTATGTTCCTCTCTCAGAGTGAGAGTCCAAGTTTCACAACCATACAGAAGAACCGGTAATATAACTGTTTTATAAATTCTAACTTTCAGATTTTTGGACAGCAGACTGGATGATAAGAGCTTCTTAACCGAATAATAACACGCATTTCCCATATTTATTCTGCGTTGAATTTCCTCCCGAGTGTCATTTATATTTGTTACTGTTGCTCCAAGATATTTGAATTTTTCCACCTCTTCGAAGGATAAATCTCCAATTTTTATATTTCCATTTCGTACAATATTCTGGTCACGAGACATAATCATATAGCCTACTTTGTCTTTTCGGGATTTACTTCCAAACCGATCGCTTTACTTGCTTCAAGTAAAATTTCCGTGTTTTCCCTAATCGTTTCTGTATTTTCTCCTAACATATTCACGTCATCTGCATAGACAAGAAGCTGATGTAACCCGTTCAATTCCAAACCCTGCCTGTTATCCTGAACTTTCCTAGTGGCATATTCTAGAGCGAAGTTAAAAAGTAAAGGTGATAGTGCATCTCCCTGCTTTAGCCCGCAGTGAATTGGAAAAGCATCAGATAGAAACTGACCTATACGGACTCTGCTGTATGTTTCACTGAGACACATTTTAATTAATCGAACTAGTTTCTTGGGAATACCAAATTCAATAAGAATATTATATAATCCTTCCCTCTTAACCGAGTCATATGCCTTTTTGAAATCTATGAATAACTGATGTACTGTACCCTTATACTCCAATTTTTTCTCCATTATCTGTCGAATACAAAAAAATCTGATCAATAGTCGATCTATTACGCCGAAAACCGCACTGATGATCCCCAATAATTTCATCTACGTACGGAGTTAATCTTCTCAAAAGAATATTGGACAAAATTTTGTACGACGTCAACAAAAGTGATATTCCTCGAAAGTTACCACAGTTGGTTTTGTCCCCCTTCTTAAAAATAGGTACAATTATGGACCCCTTCCATTGTTCTGGTACAATTTCCTTTTCCCAAATAGCAAGTACAAGTTTATAAATTTCGCTATATAATGCACTTCCACCCTCTTGTATTAATTCTGCTGGAATTTGATCGATAGCTGGAGACTTGTACTTTTTCAGATTTTCTATCGCAATTTCGACTTCAGAAAGTGTGGGTTCGGGTATAAATGGCTCAGCAGTTTGTATTTCAATTTCGTCCCGATCATTTCTATTTGGCCTATGTACATTTAGTAGGTGCGCAAAATAGTTTTTCCATCTGTTTAGGATTGATGGAGAGTCTGCAAGCAAGTCACCATTCTCATCCTAATCACGTTTACCCTTGGCTGATATCCGTTCTTAAATTCCTTTATACCCTTATATAAATCTCGAATGTTTTTATTCTTACTATTTGTTTCTACCTCATTCAGTTTTTCCTTCAAGTAATCTCTCTTTTTATTCCTAAATGTATGACTTGCTTCCCGTCTTTCATTGAAATAATTATCTCTCTTCTTCTCAATTGGATCCTGTAAGAATTTCAATTTTGCCTGTTTCCTTCTTTCTACTACCATGCAACAATCTTCATCAAACCACGGTTTCTTTTTCTTAGTTTCATAATAACCTATGCTCTGCTCAGCTGCAATTTTGATACTATCTCTGATATTTTCCCACACGCTATTAGTATCTAATTCTTTCTCAACTTCGTCGGAACTTTCTAAAGTGGCAAACCTATTCGAAATTTCGACCTGATAATTTTGCTTAGCTCCCTCGTCCTTTAATTTCAAAATATTGAATTTAGTAATATTGACTTGTTGCTCTACTCGCTTGGCTACTGATAATTTTTCTCTTAATGCTCCAATCACCAAGTAATGGTCACGAATTACAGTCTGCACCCCTGAAAGTTCGAGATATGGAGGGTAGCTGCGAATATATTGAATAAGCAGTCGTGGACAGCCGATAAGGGGTGGTCCTCCAGCTTGGGGGTTGGGCGAAGGGCTAACAACCCATCACCGTAAAAAACAGCTTGTTACGAATCCCTACAAAAGGAAAGATACAGTAATATTAACAAAATTTGAGCACCGAATGAGCAGCGCTCGTGTTCGGTCGAAGTTCAGATATGTTATTAATAGGCCTATAAGAGAATTACTTACATATTTACTTACTTACTTATTTTCTTACTTACTTACTAGCTTTTAAGGAACCCGGAGGTTCATTGCCGCCCTCACATAAGCCCGCCATTGGTCCCTATCCTGAGCAAGATTAATCCAGTCTCTACCATCATATCCCACCTCCCTCAAATCCATTTTAATGTTATCTTCCCACCTACGTCTCGGCCTCTCCAAAGGTCTTTTTCCCTCCGGCCTCCCATATAAGAGAATATACAAAATAAAATAAGGTTAATTCGGATTATCGTTAAACCGGTCAACTTATCCCCCCCAATTAGTCCGTATTAACGACGTTTTACTAAATTTCCTTTTCTTGAACGTTGCATAAAACTGACACTAAAATATTGCATGTTTAATAATTTTTCCAAAAAGAATAATATGAAGCAATAGTAAAGAAGCCTATACAAAAAATCAAAAGCGATCTTTACATACATAAGAACTATAGTTGTGAATGTATTAAACATATTACTGGCTTGTAATGTGTGACATTCTGAATTCACAATGTCGATCTGATTGGCGAGTTTGTATAGCGCTAGTCTTCTATTTCCAAGGTTGTGGGTTCGATCCCGGGCCAGGTCGATGGCATTTAAATGTGCTTAAATGCGACAGGCTCATGTCAGCAGATTTACTCCTCCGAGACAATATCCCGACACATCCGGCGACGCTGATATAACCTCTGCAGTTGCGAGCGTCGTTGAATAAAACATAACATTTTTCTGAATTCACGGTTCGCAACTTAACTTAATAAAATTTGTTTAAGCATTCAGTGGTAATGCAAAATAAATTACATACGGGATGATTCGGACCACCCGTAACTGGCATTTATTTCGGAAACTAATGCATTAAAAGTTTCGAGACAAAAATATTTGTTACTAAAGCACATATGAACTTTCACTTGAGCTTGATTTCATCAATCAACCATAACAGGAAGTAGGGTCAGTAGTGTAGCACTTTAAAATTTCAGATGGGAATCGGGGTCAAATAAGGTACGCCTACCAATTGATAGAGCTCTTCAAAAAAAAAAAAAAAAAAAAAAAAAAAACTTTCTGAGGAAACATTTTTATTAATTCCTACTCTTTGAATGAGAAAACGTACGAAAAGACAATGGCTGATTCAGACCACTCGTAAGTAATTTATTTCGGAAACTAGTGCATTAAAATTTTCGAGACAAAAATATTTGTAACTAAAGCACAATCATGTGAACTTTCACTTGAGCTTGATTTCATCAATCAGCCTTAACAGGAAGTAGGGACAGTGGTGTATCTCTTTAAAATATCAAATGGGAGTCGGGTTCAAATAGGATACCATTTGATAAAGCTCTTCAAAAAAAAACAACTTACATAAGAAACGTTTTTATCAAGCCCTACTCTTTCTTGGTATGCAGGACCAAGGACCCGGGTTCGATCTCCGGTGCCGTAGCGAACTTTTCTCCTCTAATAACTATTGTTACCGTTACAGATAGAACCAAAAATCAATGTTTACGTATATTTAATTAATTTTAACAATACGATGAAAGAGTAATGGAACGGAGAAAAATTCTCTCCGGCGCCGGGACTTGAACCCGGGTTTTCAGCTCTACGTGCTGATGCTTTATCCACTAAGCCACACCGGATACAACCCCGGTGTCGGACAGAATTGTCTCTGATTGAGATCCAACTCTTGGGTTCCCTCTAGTGGCCGCCCTCTGCACTACGTCATAGATGTCTAAAATATGTAATAAAATCGAATGGCGGGTTGATTCTAGATACATCAGGGTCCTTGAAGAGTGAAATAATAATAAAATTGATAAATACAAAATCAACCGGAGCGAATATGAACAGTAAAACCAAGTATTATGCCGAACTGATATTACAGTCACAGTAGCGTAAGTCGTTACGGCATTGGTCTATTGAACAAGTTGATACTAGTAGCTCAAGATTCGAATCTCCCCCCATCTTTTTTTTTCAATTACAAATTTGCCATCATCTGTGTCTCGCAAAGCTATAATTATGTGGCGATATCGCTTAGAATATGCCCAAACTATAATAAATAATAAACCTCCATCTCGCTTTCAAGCAATATTGCTATCTGTTAATACAACGTTCTGTCTCGTCATTACGCTTGAAGATGGCACAAAAACTATAACTCATTGCCCTGGTTCGCATAGGTTATTCTGCGTATGCTACTCTCCGACAGGACTTCGATTGGAGAAATGTCATTTTCTCCGACGGGTAATTGTCTCCAATAGCAACGATAGTACTGCCCTAGTTTATTGTATGAATGGCCACCGATACGATGAACGCTTCGTGAGACGAATTATTAACAAGTCGGGTTGCGAGAGGGTAGCGTGTTGGGGGGTAGATGTCATACGATGGGGCAGGACTTCTGGAACGCATCCACGGGCGGTTTACGGCAGAAGTCTACGAACACATTTTGGCAAATGTAATGATCCCTTCCGCCCGAAAACGATATCCAGAAGGAACACTTTTCTTCCAGCATTATAATCATCTGATACACACCGCCAACCGGATTCAAAGATGGTTTACGTGGAGGCGTGATGGCGACCCAGTCGACTGGCCTCCAAATTCACCAGATATGAATCCGATTCAAAATTTGTGGGCTGCAGTCAAAAGGATCCTACGCTCTAATTGGGCAGAACAACCACCCGTTCGGACACCTGAGGAATTGTGGGACAGAGTTCTAGATGCGTGGGAGGAGATGGCCAAGAATGTAAACCTGTTCCATAATCTTGTGGACTCCATGCCGCGCAGAATGAGGGCAGTTGTTGGCGCTGGTGGATTGTGGACGAGATACTAGTCCCCACCACAGGTCTTGTTTTATTAATATATTAAAAAATTGTTTGTTTTGTTAACTTAATTATTTATTTGTGTTTGATATGCGACCGGTTTTTTTAGGATGTGAAACAACTATTTTTGTTTAGGCCTATACAGGCCAGGTCTCACCTATTAATAGCCCACATGTGATGGGCTATAATATTTTTACAAGGCAGGCATAACGAAGTTTATTAACAAATGCCATTTCACATTTAAGCTAATAAATTAAGTAAAACTTAAAATAAAAAAATAATTTCACCGTACCGGGAGGCGAACTCAAAACCTCTGGTACGGATGTCAGACTTCTTACCGCTGGGCCAAACACTGCTCGTAAGCTTTACTACATTATAGACGGAGGACTTTCAATGAAGGGACACCACAGCAATGCCTTGCAGTGGGTTACGTTTACACGAGTGAACCGCGCGATAGAACTTAGCATTTCTAGCGACCAAGATTCGGACCATTCTTTTTGCCGCGAAGTGTACATGCATGAAAACTACAACCAGTGGTGGTTCGTGCACTAACATTTAGCTCTTCATCAACCCCTCGAATAAAAATCGCAAGCTTTTCTGTAACAGTAATGTCACTACTGTCATCAAGAGCCAATAAAAATACATACAAATTTTCTTCCTTTTTTTTTTAATATTCCTCATGAACACAATCAGAAATCTCCTGAATTCTCTTTGGGATATTTAGTCGAGAAATATGCAGTTTTGCAAAATTAATTAGCAACTTTCATTGGACAAAGTATTTCAGCCACCTTGATCATTACGCTTATAGAAAAAAACTCTCTTTTGTTGGAAGGCTTAAGAGAACGAGCTATTTCGTTCGCCACTAGATAGCTGGCTTCCTTAGATTTATTTATGTCTTTTTTTCTCTTCATGACGATGATTTAAGGCTGATTTAAGTTCTTGGAGTTTAACAGATCGTTTCATTTCTACACTAGCACGTAAGTTAATATTAAAACAGTTTATATTATTATTATTATTATTATTATTATTATTTATCATTATATTATTATTACTACTATTACTACTACTACTGCTGCTACTGATAATGCTAGCAGTATTATTATTATTATTACTATTATTTTATTAAATGAATAACTAGTAAATAACTGATAATAGTTATCAAAATATTTTTAAAGAAATTGAGATAAAACGTAGTAATTATTTTATTTTTCAGAGGAAGATGTAGGCCTATATATTCAGACAGGTATATAAGAATTATGGTACCACTTGTTGATAAATAATAATAATAATAATAATAATAATAATAATAATAATAATAATACCTGTTATGTCTGTGTATTCAGCGTAATGCCCTGTAATGTCGCTTCTGTTTTATATACTACTACTAATTGAACCGTTGAGCAAAGCAACATATTACATTTTCTCCGACAGAACAGCGAATAAATTCCTCTTCCAATTCTGTACGAAACCTTCTATTCCTGCTCGTAGAGACAGAGGGTTTGTACAGCGACATGGTACCGACACTGCTTACCATCAGTACGTGAGCGAGACAGAGAGCAATGTACAGGAAACTCCCCTTACTATTATGAATGTATTTGATTACAGAATGTAATCACGATACCCAGTTTGGTCACCGCTGTTATACAGAAATATTGTAGACACTGTGCATATAATAATGAACATTGCGAGAATATAGCAGATACTACGATAGTGCTCGATAGTAAAAGGGCACTGCACATTTAACGTACACTGGTCACTGCGGCTCAGGGTATCCGGCAAGCTGAAGTCTGCACTGCGATCCGGCGGCACTGAGGTGCAGGCCGCAGCTGTGAAGAGCGCCAAGCAACACAGCAGCGAGGTCGTCGTCGGCATCCTGTGTTATACCATCACGTGGAGCACCCACCTGTTTATATAAACTTACGCGACCTACTGTACTTGCTTACTGCGACGTCGGAAACAAGAAAAAGCCCTAGGAAAATTATGAACAAATATCATAATAATCATGACATCCTGGGTGGCCGAATGGATACCGTAGACGCCATTAGGTCAGAGATTTCCAAATTATTCAAACCCGACTGAGCAAGATGAATTCTTAAGGTAATTTTTAAGCTAACTTATAATTACAGGGACATCACTTTATTTTTACTTGCATTTTTATTGTATCTGCGTTTCTGAATGTACTTGACTCCCACCCCTTTCACTAATGTTCTTGCTCCCGTCAGCCACACAAACTTACGGCCGAAGTCTGCTAGCAGTGAAGTAAATAGTACAGAGTATAGTGTTCAGAAATATGGTTGCGTTTTCCATAGAAGGGAGAGCCTATATTATTAAAGCTTATTTCCAGAGGCAGGTATTTACGGAAATTAATTTTATCATTGTGTTTTTTAATATTGGTGTCGGCGGAGATTGTTGGAGATTGATTTGTACTCTTGTTGGATATTAATGGAAATTTTGGAAAATACAACTATTTTGAAATTGGAGTATTAACTCAGTATGACTATTACTTTCCAAATAATTAACATTAAAGATTCATTGATTTCTGGTAAAGGTGCGGTATGGCCAATAGACAATATTTTTGGATTGAGACTGTATCTAACACACAGTCATTGAAAACGGAAAAAAAACCTTGCAGCCCTCAAATAATACTTTCAAATTATTAGTGAAATGTTGAATTCTCCGTCCCTTGAGTTCACTAATGTAATTAGAACATCTGGAATACCATGTAATGTAGCCTACTTGAATGTGCAACAAATCCAAATGAAAAAAATGTCCGAAAAAAGAACTCAGAATATGAAATTCGCTATAAAACGACATAATAATAATAATTCGCGAATGTGTTCATATTTCGCTATTAGAACTCTTTTTCGCGATTTGTCGTTATTGTTTTATCCACATATTATTAATCAGAATCACTTAATTCGTAAAGATCAGCAAAAATCTACTGTATATCTATCCTATTAGGCCTATGTCGTGATTTTCGAGATCTCCGTAAATACCCGCCCCTGCTTATTTCGCACAGGTACTGTGTGTAGCATGACTGAATAACTTTATCTGTGTGGACTGTTCAGAAGTGACGATTAGAGTTACGGAAAGTACGGTAATATGCTGAATAAAGTAGCCATTATATAATGAATAAAACCGCCTGAGGAGTTGAGTTTGTGGAAAAAAATGGTACTACTCTACTGTATTTTGATAAAATACCGTAAAAATAATGATAAAACTGAAAATCTAATATCGTATTTCCCTATAACATAAATGGATACACTACTTTTCTCTCCTCCTATAACTAGTAAAATGATTTGTTTACATATTGCACTAGTAACACCAAACTCCTGTAATGGAACGGGGTAACAGTGTTTCCGAGTATAGCCAGGTTAATGTTAAAAATGTTGATAAAAATAAAGTGATGTCCCTGTTTTATTTGCAGTAAGTGAGTTTTCCTTCGCAGAATTTACTCATGCACGACTCTTCAAGGGAGGCTTGTACCTGTTGATATTGAAAGGTTGTCTAATACTAAGACTAAGAGGACGTGGAAGTTATATTATCTGCGACGTAGTGTTGTGGTTTTTAATTGGTTACTTTACGACACTTTATCAACTGCTATGGTTATCTAGTGTCTGAATTAGATGATGATAATACCAGCGAAATGAGTCCAGGGTCCAGCGCTGAAAGTTACCCAGCATTTGCTCTTAAAGAGTTGAGGGAAACCACGGAAAACTTCAACCAGGTAACTTGTCCCAACCAGGATTTGAAACTGGGCCTGCGAATTTCACGGTCGGACATGCTAACCTTTACTCCATAGCGGTGGACTAGTGTTGTGGCTTAAGACGTCATGTCTGGAGTCGCTTTACGGAGTGAGCTGGTTCGAGTTCTCATGAAGAATTTTCTCATGAAATTTCGACCGATGCCCACCCAACATCGTAATGAATCTAGGGACAAAATAAAGGTAGCGAAAACCAGCTAGAACAGCTCCATACTCATCGCGCGTTACCTCCATTTTGGGGGCGATTGTAAATGGCACTGGAAAATAATAACTATTATCAACGTACCTTGTAAATCGAAACATAAATTGAACACCTTCATTTCATTTCACTTCAGTATCACAAAAATATTAAAAATTGTCCATATGTAATACTTACAATGGAAACTTTTCATCACACCCCTTTCACATTTTTGTGGAATATAGCTCATTTCGAAGCTAAAGAAAACGAGAATAAGGAACAACCTTGAAAATATACCAAGTTTTTTTCTAAAGGTCGTAAATCCTAGTTAAAAGTCACTACATGCGAATAGACATATTGCAATACTTTTTCATTATACCATCGTTTGCGTAGCTTAACCAGGTAGTGACGCGCCTTTCGAGTAGAAGTTCTGGGTTCGATTCGAATACTTTTAACTTTTTGTTCTTTTAAAAATAAAAACTTGTAGGGGGCAGGTCTTCTGAATACCGATAGAAATATACAGATCCCTCTTACGTTGGTTCTAGCTGAACAGTCAAAAAGATTCTTACTGTGAATCTACTTGATCCTTCAGTTTCTGTATTACGCACGGTATATTAGATCTTGAATTGGAGACGATTTTGGTGGCTAGATGAATTCGTTAAATACAGCTCGTGACTTTTGAAAACTAGTGCATGATAATTTCTGAAATTTTGAAGTGTTCGAGTTCCCCAAGACACAACGCTATTGCTAGTACTTGTATAAGAACTTATATTGGGCCACACACAGATCGTAAGGTTGACTGCATTGTAGACGGACGATTTTCAATGAAGAAACACCACAGCAATGTCTTGAAGTGCAGTGCGTTTACACGAATGAACCGCGCGATAGAACTTGGCATTTCTATCGGCCAAGAGTCGCCCATTCTTTTTGTAATTAAGTGTACAATTAGAGGGTGAAGATATCATAAATGTTATACGGAATGAAAACGGTGGTAAAAATGAAGAAAATGACGATAAGATGTCGGTGCTGATAATGTTGTAGAAAAGAAAGACAATATTCCTAGTGTTACTAAAGTGATATCTCATCTAAATGATGTAAAGTCTTGGTGGGAAAGGCAAAGTGAATCAAGCAGTGTTCGTCTCCTCCATCTTGCTAATATAAAACGATACGCGTAGAAAAACCGCAGTGATTTAGTCCGCCAAACAAAACTTACAGACTTTTTTTAAGTCAGTACAAAATCAGGCTAATTTATAATCAGTGAAGTGAACTATTGCTAAATACAATACAATAACAAGTTTTATGGAATAAACCGCGTAACCGGTGAGTGTTTAGTTTATATTACAGTAAGTATTACAATATTTATTTACTTAGTCTTACGTTAAAAAGAGTTTAAAAATTATTAAAAAAGGTATATACCTTCAACAGACGGCCCGTTTCGACGCTATGTCACGTCATCCTCAGTGTCTCTTGAACCACTGGTGATCTTGACTCTATGATGTGCATTTGTCGATGATAGGGGTTATGCAGACCACATTATCAACAATAACCCTGACTACAATAATATAGAAACAGATATGGATATTTTACACATCACACCAAAAAGTTCACAATTAAACATCCTAGAACAGTACCAAATATATAAGAATACAATAGCATACCCACAATATACACTTAAAACACAATTGCAGTTCAATACACACACATTATTCGACGTCATAATACATCATAACACACAAACAGCCAGCCCCCACCATAGGAACAACACACCCCACCCCTACCATCGACAACTGCACATCATAGAGTCAAGATCACCAGTGGTTCAAGAGACACTGAGAATGATGTGACATAGCGTCGAAACGGGCCGTCTGTCGAAGGTATATACCTTTTTTTAACAATTTTAACACTTTTTAAAGTAAGACTAAGTAAATTTTATAGTTTTAACAAAGTGTTAACGAGAACTTTAATCAATGAATATTTATTTATTTATTTATTTATTTCATTCCTTGATTCCTTTGATTTCCTTGATTCGCTTGATTACCTTGATTTCCTTGATTCGCTTGATTTCCTTGATTTCCTTGTTTTCCTTGATTTCTTTGATTTCCTAGATTCGTTTGATTCGCTTGATTCTCTTGATTTCCTTGATTTCCTTGTTTTCCTTGATTTCCTTGATTCGCTTGATTACCTTGATTTCCTTGATTGCTTGATTCCCGTGATTTCCTTGATTCCGTTGATTTCCTTGATTCGCTTGATTCCCTTGATTTCCTTGATTCGCTTGATCTTCTTGTTTTTCTTGATTTCCTTGATTCGCTTGATTCCCTTGTTTTCCTTGTTTTCCTTGATTTCCTTGATTCCCTTGATTTCCTTGATTCCCTTGATTTCCTTGATTCGCTTGATCCCCTTGATTTCCTTGATTTCCTTGATTTCCATGATTCCCTTTATTTCCTTGATTTCCTTGATTCCCTTGATTCCCTTGATTCCCTTTATTTCCTTGATTTCCTTGATCCCCACGATTCCCTTTATTTCCTTGATTCCCTTGATTTCTTTTATTCCTTTATACCTTGATTCCTTCATTTCTTCATTTCTCATTTATTTATTTATTTATTTACATAATCTGACAGGATTAAGGCTATAAGGCCTTCTCTTCCATCCTACTAGATAGTACATGTAAATACAAAAAAGAAATACAAACAATGATGAAAATAATACAAATTAAGTTAAAGCCCTATAGAGGGTCAACTGGGTCATAAAAACACTATAGAACTCTCATCGAGCTAAGAGAAAAAAAAAAGAAAACAGAGATAGCAATGATGATAGTGATAACTAATAATAATAATAATAATAATAATAATAATAATAATAATAATAATAATAATAATAAATACATTACATATTAATTGTCAATTTTATAACAGCATAGTTACAATATTTATTACAGTAGAACTTGGTTATAGCGACCTCGTTTTGTGCGACACCTCGCCTATAACGTCAAATATTATGTGGTCCCAACTAAATCCCCATAAGACATATGCTTTTCTACCTTGCTTAATACGACAAAGGCATATACGTCTACCACGCATATAACGTCATTTTCAACCTCAGTTTGAATACAATTTTCTAAGAACCGAAGTATTTTGCTGAAATCTGGCAAATCCTTTACTGTTCCCTTCTATCATAGACCTCTGGAATGCAGGCAGATTCCCCATCCCATTGTAACCTGCCCGAATTCATGCGGTATTAATGGCACCTGCATGCGGTGAGTTTCGACCAACGAGTTAGATACTGTGACAGCGACGTGAGATTCGAACTCACGACCAGCGTCCCGCAAGAGGGCGGACCGCGCGTGGGCCGGCGCGGGCTTCACGGAGCGCTTTGGGATGGCGCGCGGCGGAGAGAAGTAAGGGGAAAGGGCGTACGTGGCGAGGGAGTTTGCGCGCGCATCTTCTGCTTGCCTAGAGAGGCCGAGAAATCCGTCGAAGTGGAAGAATCGCGAATTCGAACTTTCGAGGCTACGTCGCTGTGGTTATAAATTACGGACGCGAAGGAACGACAGCAGTTTTCAGTTGATTAGTCAGCCAGTCAGTGAGTAAGCCAGAGCAAGCAAGCCAAGTTGTGTACCGGAGTTCGACTCGAGTGTGCGTCCGCAACTGTATCAGCATCCGAAGGCCTGAGTTCGAGTGCAGTGGACCGCAGTTGGAGGGACCTGAGTTCGAGTGCAGTGGACCGCAGTTGGAGGGACCTGAGTTCGAGTACAGTGAACTGTCTCTGAAGGTCTGTGGTTCGAGACACTGTGAACTCGAGTGACTGAGCTAGAAGAACTGTGAACTGAGAACTGATAGTTCTGATTTGTAAATAGTGCTTTGTAAATATTAGTTAAGATTAACAGTTCATTGTTGTTCGTACTAGTCCAAGTAAATTGTCATTGTCGTCGGTGGAGTGCTATAACGAATACTGTGTTGAGTGAAAATCCAATTGTTGACGAGAGCGTTTAAGGCGAATTGTTGAAAGGAATCATTGTTGTGACGAATAAATTACATTGTTGTTACTAATAAAATTCACAATACTATAGAGAGGCTAAAGACCTCTGATAAGCGCTCCCTGCGGAGGCCAACAGTACTATGGATCATTCCCTAAAAGACATGGCGGTCTATAGTACCGCCAGCCTCCGCAAGGAGTGTTTATAACTGTAACGAGTTGGTACATGTACTATATTTTTCAGATACAGCAATATTTAATTGAAACATTTCGCTATAGGCTTTGTAAAAAGCTGATTTATAAATGAAAAAGTAATAATTTAGACTTTAAAATTTCCAAAAATGTCTCATTCCCTCGGATTTAAATGAAATGTACCGTAAATCATAATATTCGTTGCTGGATAATTAAACCCTCTCAATACAGGTACCATTGCCGCAGAGAATTATAAGATAAGACGGACTGAGCATAAGCGAAGTATCTGTAGGCTATTAATAAGTTTGTACCATCAAGAGTTTAGTATTTATTGTATTTATAGGGGCTACTCCAATTTTCTTTTTATTAATGCGTAGGACTCTTTTTGTTACCAAAGAGGAAAGTTAGCACTTGCATCACACATAATTTGTCATTATTGTTCAAAATAATGTAAGAACAGTTTTATTCTGCAAAAGCCTCTGCTTAGTTGCGAGACACGTTTGAGATCTTTGCTTGTTTCAAATTATATTAGACTACACGATGTCTCCATCACGCGACAATATTTGTTTCAAACTATATTAGACTACATGATGTCTCCATCACACGAAAAGAAGTGTACCTAGCTGTGGCTCCTGTTGTTTCTGATAACAATGTTAATCGTAAGTAACTTATCGTTTCAATAAATGTGGTGAGTTATAATCATGAGTAACTTTCTATTAGTGTCATTCTTTAATTATTATGTTGCATGCTAAGAGATTATTTGTAGTTTTAATAATTTCAGTTTTCAAAAGTTCTCTGTGTTAATTCCAATTTCAAATGAATTTTTCTCAATAACTTAATTACTGGATTTTTTTTTAATTTTTGCCACTACCTTTCCTATATTTTACTATTAGTTACATACGTCGTCTCTCTTGATATCACCTGGTGAGCACTGAATTACATAATTTCATATTAGGTTAGATTAGCTGTCAGGTAATTAAATTTGTGACGAAGTCAAAAAATTATTTATTTTTCTTCTGCCGATTAAATTCATCATCTTTAGGTGCTTTGCTTTGGTTGCATCGAGTATAGCTTGTCATTTAATATCTGGGCTATATTTAGTGAAACAAATAAAACATAGGCCTACAGCTGTTATAAAACGTAAAGTTTTGTGTGTATTTTACTTTTTACTTATTAACAGAGTCTCAATATATAACTCAATTCACAATAATACTAACTTCATCACAGTCATTTCCTACAACATCCGAGCCACGCCCCTTTGTTTTGACTAACCGAAACATGGCGGACCAATGTTCAATTGTCTTAAACTTTCTGAGTCTTTGTCCTCTCTATAGTATCTAACTCGTTGGTTTCGACAGGAAGTTTTCACAAAGTACACGCATTTTAACGCAGTATGGCCACTAAAAGAAGTGAGTGACACTTTAGAAGCCATTAGAATTGTGGACATTTCTATGAAGCTAGAGGAGGGAGTATGAAGCTAGGAGAAGGAGCAGTGAAATTGCAACTGAAATAATGAACATAGAATTTAATTTAGAAAGTGTATATTGGACAAGTAGGAGACAACAGAGTAAAATGACTGATTACTTCACTTCTCAGTAAATAAGTTTGGTGAGTAATGAACAAACTGTTTTAACACAGAATACTGTATTTATAATTCTACATGTATTTTATTGTGTTCATGATATGCTTAAAAGTGAATACATAAATCTAAAATAAGCCTAATTATGTCTATTATTTTTCCACCTCACTAGACTGATAATATGAATCTCGGTTACTACGACACTCGTTTATAACAACATAATTTTCAAGGTCCCTTGGATGTCGTTATAACCAAGTTCTACTGATATGTCATGGGTTAAGCCGAAGTTGCGCAACCTGACAGATGTTCAACAAGCAATGTCATTTAAATTCATTTATAAAGATGTAGTGCATTAAATTACCGGCTTCAGCCATCTCCATGTGCCTTGTCATTTCCTTATCACATGGACTACAGTGTAATTACTAAAGCACGGTCTTCGTTGTCCGCGTTCTTAAGTTACCTGCGCTTGGATAGTGTGGTATATGCCTAGCTTGATGTGTGATGGGAGAGGAAGATACGGACGTTCCCTCCGCTGTACAGGTTAAGTGCGGTGAAGGACAAAGTTGCACCTTCTTTACATTGTAAATAAATGCATTGTAACACATCCTTAGAACTTCAACAACATTATATTATTAATAGAATGCAATATTGTACAACAGTTTTCATTTATGATTCACCTATTGATGCGTCCACAGTTCCATTACAATAAAGAACAATACATTTCCGTAAAATGTCGAAAGAAAAACCTCTTCGCCTATCACTTAGAAACATTTTGAACTGAGAAAATGTGCGTTCCACATCGCAAGACGTGAGTGGTGCGAAACGAAAATATGAGCTGTCACATGTATCATCTGAGTGCTCGCCATTAACCGACAAAGTATCTCTTATTTCACACATTGCTGAAAATCCACAGTTCTTTTTCAACACGGTCCCAAATTTCGTCTTAGCCGGTTCCAAACTTGGATGTGGTTTTGCTTCACACAGACTTTGGTACAAATGTCCTACGAGTTGGAGGCCACTGGACATTTCGAGGGTTGACGATTCTAGTTGTTTTACTGTTGTGGGAACATCTCTGTGAATATCGTTTATGTACAACAGATCTTCATAGAGTGCTTCCGAAAACAACGATTTTGCAACCTTTATTGACGTACTCGCTTCATCATCAAATGTTTGTATTACACCACGGACTTCCTTGTAGTGTTCACAGTAGTACAATGCCGCCTTCAACCAAGTTCCCCACCGAGTTAAAATGGGCTGTGGTGGCAAAGAAATTCCTGGTATGATATCTTTGAATTTCTGTTTTCGAGACGGGGACTTCAAAAAGATTTTCTTTCCGTTGGAGATTAAGCTGTCAATATCAGGTAATAACGACGTAATTTCTTCAGCTACCCTATGCAGAACATGGGCCAAGCAAGTTAAATGTAGCAGGTTTGGATATCTAGTCCGGATTTGGCGTGCTGCTTTTAATATGTATGCTGCAGCATCGGTCACAAAAAGGACATTTTCTCTTTGTATTCCATCAGGCCACAAAAGATTCATAGCAGTCTCAAAGAGAGTATCAACTTTATTGTGGAACTGTTTACTGCAGTAAGCACCTCGGTTGTTAACAAGTATTTTTGTGAAGGTTTGTCCGGAGATAATATTCCAACAATAACATTGCGAATAGACCTTCCTTCCACATCTGCCGTTTCGTCTATAGAAACCCATATTTTATTATTTGCGACAGATTTCCTAATGCCGTTGATGACATGATCATAGCACGGGTATAAATATCTTTTGCGTAGAGTTGACTCGCATGGAACGTTTCGCCCAGTGTGTTTCTGCAGAAATTATTTGAAAGTAGCATTTTGTAACTTGTGTAACGGAATATTGCAACTTACCATCATATTACAGAGGTCGTTACAAAACTCTCTCTGAGTAGGCTTATATGAATTTGAACTCGATGGTGTATCATGTCTGCCAAACAGCATTATACTTTTTTATGTTGTTTAGACTCACAGTGCCTCTGGATGAAAATTTTTCTGTGGCCTTTAAACTGTATATGGCATACTTTGCAAAATATATTTGCTCCTTGTATAGTGAAATACTCACGGTCAAATTCCTCCACATATTGTAACAACTTCTGTTTCTTTACGTCTGACATTACTGGTTACTGACACTCTTGTTTACAACTCTGCACGGTCTACACGTACCCGATAATAAGATTAAAACTATTTGGGATATTATTAAAAATGAAACTAATCGATATTCAAAGAATGAAAATATTACTTGCATTAAAGTCAATGATACTAAATAGATAACCCAAAATCAATTGCAAATCATTTTAACGACTTCTATATAAATATTATTCAGAACTTAAACATTCAAGATTGTGCAGAAGATGCTGCACTTGGTTACCTAACTGATGCATTTAACACTGAATTTTTAGGTCTCAAATTTATTCCCACTACCGCAGCAGAAATCATGCATGTGATAAAACAACTAAAAATAAAATATTCCTCTGGATATGATGAAATTCCAAGTAAAGTTCTGAAAGCTTGTTCTGAAATATTATCCCCTCCGTTAAGCTATCTATGCAATTTGTCAATGCAATGTGGTATTTTTCCAGAAAGACTCAAATATTCAATAGTAAAACCAATATACAAAAAGGGAGATAAATGTACCATTGCTAATTATAGACCCATATCATTATTAACAACATTCTCAAAAGTGTTTGAGAAAGTTATGTATAATAGATTATATCATTACCTGGAGTCCAACAATATATTAGTTTCAGAACAGTTTGGATTTAGAAACCAAAAATCGACAGAGAATGCTGCTTTTAGTTTGGTGGATGAAATACTAAATTCATTAAATTCGAAACTACATGTAGGTGGGATTTTTTGTGACTTGGCTAAAGCATTTGATTGTGTAGACCATAGTATATTAGTAAAAAATTGAAGTTTTATGGTATTAAAGATGAGACGTTGGGTTGGTTTACATCGTACTTATGAAATAGAAAACAAAAAGTAGAAATAAATGTACCAAATAGTCATAAAGTTACTTATTCAGAATTTAGAAATATTAAACATGGTGTTCCGCAGGGGTCAATTTTAGGTCCATTGTTGTTTCTAGTTTATATTAATGATTTAGCCTTGACCATAAACAATTTATCTCATGTAATTTTATTTGCAGATGATACAAGTGTAATTATTTCAAGCAAATAATACGATCATTTTATAAACACTTCTAATACAGTGCTGAATCTAATGATTGAATGGTTCCATGCAAATAAACTAGCACTTAATATTGATAAAACCAGTGCAGTCAAATTTAGTACACACAATAGGGCTCAGGTTTCCTACAGTATTCGATTAAATGGAACTCATCTCAAAGAATCTATAAGCACAAAGTTTCTTGGTGTAGAATTGGATAATCACTTGAACTGGAAAACGCATATAGAATGTATTACTCGTAAATTGAGCTCTGCCTGTTATGCATTAAGATCCTTATCTACTATTAGTGATATAAACTTACTTAAAATGTCAAACTTTGCATATTTTCACTCTGTAATGAAATATGGATTAATATTATGGGGTAACTCATCTGAAGCTAAACACGTTTTTTCAAAAGAAAGCTATAAGAATAATGGCCGGTGTGCATAAAAGGACATCATGTAAAAATATTTTCCGAAACTTAGAAATCTTGACTTTACCTTGTGAATACATTCTTTCCCTAATGATGCTGTATACTAAGAACGAAGATAAATTCAGTACTAATCGAGACATTCATCATTTTAATACAAGACATAAATCAGATCTTCATCTAACCTCTGTTAGTCTAAGCTGTTTTAAAAAAGGAGTTCGCTATTTATGTATAACAGTCTTCAATGCACTGCCTAATTATCTTAAAGATTTGAAGAACCACGAGAAAAGGTTCAGAAAAGAATTAACCAAATTTCTACATACTCATACCTTCTACACAATTGATGAAATGGTGGGAACACGTACAACGCATGAGCCAATAAAGAATCTCGAAAATAATCGCTATGTAACCACTGAAAAAGAAGTATTATCCGACCAGCAAAAGGTAGATACAGAAATAAAGGAGCCGCAACTGTCTTAAAGCCTACAGCTTGAAGCAGAAGAAGAAGAAGATGATGATGAAGACGTCTATCAAAACTAAATACCTAAACAGACTGGATGCAGAACCAGTCATGAGCGACTTCAGCTTTTAAACATTAAACCCGATATTAAAAAAATATGCAGGCGTAAATAACAAAAACACTCGTCCCACTGATTTATTTCAAACCGGTGTTTTTTTTTCTGAAAAAAAGATTAAGTACCTGAATTTTAGTGTAAGTTACAAAACAGTGTTAATCAATTCAAGTGGTCTTAATTTCATTTATGCTTGTTATATATTTAGGCTACTGATCTTTGTAATAGTAGCAAATATATTACAGAAACATTTATAATTTTTAAATACGAGTATTATAATCTGTGAGTTCAAAAAACATGTTTAATGTTAGTGGTAAAAATAAGCCAGGATTACTAATCTTTGTAATAACAGCAAATACAATTCAACAACATTATTTACAATTTTTAAATATGTAAATATCTGACATCAATAAAAATGTGTAATGTTAGTGGTAAAAATACATTTGGTAATTTAATGTTTGTCTGTAGTATATATATATATATATATATATACACCACTAATATTCCGCTGTGTTCCACAGTTTTATTTTGGGTTTAAAAGGGTTCCGTGGATAGAAACGTTTGAGAAACGCTGGTCTAGAAGATCGTCAATACTTTGTTAATTTCATAAGTATTGAAGTGTAGTCACTGGAGTACAAATTTCTAAACTAACAATGACAAGCAAAGCACGAATATTATAGACATGTTAATTAAGAATCTCCCTGGAACTGAAGAAGAGACTTTCAGATCATTATAAGTATGTAACAGTTAGAGCTGGGGACGGAGCGAGTAGAACTGTTGAGTTCGGTTCTATCGGTTTATGTGCTTCGCAGCGGAGCACCGAAGTTACTCGGTTAACCGTAGCCGTTACCGGTCAGTTCAAACAGAGTTCACGTGTTTCGGTTAGTTCTAGCAGACAACAACGTAGGTACTGTTGTATATAAATATTTTCTGCTGCTGGACAAATTATTTCCTTATTCCAAAGGCGGGCTGAAAGGCCTCTAGCATTGAAGAGGAGTTAATCCTATTATATGATCTGTCAAGTGGGCCTAATAAACACTGACAGACTGAATGTATTACTGTAAATAATAATAATAATAATAATAATAATAATAATAATAATAATAATAATAATAATAATAATATATTATGATTATCATTATTATTATTATTATTATTATTATTATTATTATTATTATTATTATTATTAAAGTCCAGGATAACAGAGAAAGTATGGAATTGAACGGATTACATCAGCTCCTTGTTTATGCGGATGACGTGACTATATTAGGAGAAAATCCACAAAAATTAGGGAAAACACGGAAACTTTACTTGAAGCATGTAAAGAGATAGGTGTGAAAGTAAATCCAGAAAAGACAAAGTATATGATTATGTTTCGGGACCAAAATATTGTACGAAATGGAAATATAAAAGTTGGAAATTTATCCTTTGAAGAACTGGAAAAATTAAACTATCTTGGAGCAACAGTAACAAATATAAATGACACTCGGGAGGAAATTAAACGCAGAATAAATATGGGAAATGCGTTTTATTATTCGGTTGAGAAGCTTTTATCATCCAATCTGCTCTCAGAAAAGCTGAAAGTTACAATTTATAAAACGATTATATTACCGGTTCTTCTATATGGTTGTGAAACTTGGACTCTCACTTTGAGAGAAGAACAGAGGTTAAAGGGGTTTGAGAATAAGATGCTTAGGAAAATATTTGAGACTAACGGGGATGAAGTTACAGAAGAATGGAGAAAGTTACATAACGCAGATCTGCATGCATTTTATTCTTCACCTTACATAATTAAGTGACCTCATCAGTCACAATTTTATTTTTATTTATTTCTGCGAATTATGTTACCTAATTACTTTAATTTATCAATAATATTACTCTTCACCAAAGAGAACATAGTTGTATTGAAGGCTAGTAATGTTATAAAATAAATAAACATTATGTTCTCCAGTTTAAGATTCCACGTTTTATTGATTATTTTATCCACTTTCCGTAATAGTAAATAATTATGTGTGTTATTTTTAAGTGTTTTAGGCAGCGCTTCATGGAGCCTGTTTCTATCTTTTTTTTTTACTTAGCTGCAGCGTTTAACGTTTACCTCACATGTTAATTTATTAGCTGTTAGTATTATAAATTATTTTATCAATTTGATTTCGTCTGTCATATATAACAACACTGAAAATTAAATGGGCCTTTCATACAAAATAATTCCGCAAATAGTTCTAATCACGCAAATGAAATTTGCAACCGCCATTTTTCAATGAAGAGAAGCTCATTTTTCGGGAAAATTTTAGAACACGGATTGCACCTACCAAATTATGCCTTAAAATGCTAAGAAAAGAGCAGATTTGTCTGCGTTTGTCGAATGCGCATCATTATATTTACGAAAAGGCACTTTTCAGTGCCAATAATTTATTTTGTGTGCACAAGGTTGGAAATTTGAAGTAAGAGGGAAAGGGTGCAATCCATGTTCTGGAGTTTATCCCATTTTTCTCGTCAATTGGAAAAGCGAAAGCGCTTTACTACAACGCTTTTAAAACACGCTTGGTTCCACTTTCAAAGTACGTTCTAAAATCGACTCTATCTAATTTTTAAATCTGCCGCCACAAATTTGTACTCTGTACTGTACTCGGTTCAACCGAGTAATGACGTCACAGTAACTGCTCCGAACCGAACCGCTCCGTCCCCAGCCCTAGTAACAGTGCAATTATTACGTATAAATTGACATAGTTTTCCGCTACGTGAGGCACAGAATATGCACTGGGCTCTACTTTGTTTACTTGGAAGGCAGAGTAGAATGGGAAATATGCACTGTGACCTGTGCCACCTTATCGTAATCATTAATGCAATCAGTGACATTTTATGAGCTCGCCAGGATATCGTAATACTCTAGAATATTGTTTATTTCACTTCGACAGATTAATTTGGCAGCTTTAATCATGCATGTATTGTTTCTCCGACAATGAACTGTTTTGGATCAAGGACGAGTTCTTAAGAAATTTCATAACTAGCCAGTAATGGCCCATCATGTCTGCATTTATTCACTGGAATAGTATGACATTTATTAAGATTACTTACGTCCTGGAACTAAAGATAATTACAAAAAAAATCATATTTTCTATTCTACATTTCATGTTTATATATTTTCTTGGGAAGTTATATGTACAAACAATGTTTAATTTATCATACATTTTAATTCAACATGTTCTTTATGTCATACGGAACATCGTAATGTAGTTGTTTCTTATTAAATTTACTATTTCCCAGAAGGACTTTCGAGAATAACATACAATGTATGTTCTCCGACTCTATACAACAAAAGAACTCTTCATCTCATTCAACATGATATACAGGGACATCATTTTATTTTTACTTCAATTTTTATTGTACCTGAGTTTTTGAATGTACTTCACTCCCGCCTCTTCTACGAATGAAGTTCAACCGTCTTCCACACAGATCCAAGTCATAGTAGCCTTACCGTCACAGTACGTTCGAAAAATATGTTCGCGTTTTCCAATGACGAAAGAGCTTTCAATATTGCATCATTTTCGCAAAGGTACTGTCGTCCATTTGCCTACGTCGCATTCCAGTTTTCCCCACCAGCTTCTATTCGCCTCTCGGTAAAGGCTAGTGGCTGGGCTGTCTTAGCTTTTTTCTGAGAACATTAATTTCTGTTAGGAATTGGACATATACGTAATATTACACCCATACAACTGTTTAAAATAACTTAAATAACAGGCCTCGTTAAGTAATTTACTGTCACATGATTTCGCTCCTTTCTACGATCCTGCGACATAATCACTTGGACGGACAGTAGATAGAATGTCTGAGTAATTTTATCTTTTCGGATCGAGCAGAAGTGAAGATTGAATTTACAGTACGTAAGGTACTCTTTCATAGAGTAGGTACAGAATTATTTAAACATGAGTTAGGCCTACTAGTACGAAGGACGAAACTGGTAATTGGAATTACATACATTAATCGAAATGAACCGCCACCATTTTGAAAAATGTGTTCAAATATCCATATTATGATTATTTTTCAATTTAACTTCATTCTCTATAGTGTACGCTAATGTGCTATACACACTCTAATATACACTGCATAATGAATACGTCCGCATGGATAGCTCAGTTCGTGAGTAAAAACACTCATTGTTAATACTGTACTGTATTTTGATTAAACAAAAACCTAATGAAAATTATCTAACTCAAAAGCTTGATATTTCCTAATTTACGTAAATGGATGAATTACTTTTCTTCTCTCCTATACCTAGTAAAGTGATTTGTTTGTATATTACGCCATCGAACTTCAGTCATGGAAGGGGTTAGCAACCGTTGATTCAAAGGTATAGGCAGGTTAATATCAGAAATGTTAGTAAAAATAAAATGATGTCCCTGTAGTATACCTTGTTTTATTTCAAGGAGTGCAGTTCGGTGGCTCCTTTGAACATCGAACTGCACTCCTTGAAATAAAATAAGGTATAGTTTTTAGCTCGTGTGTAAACACTGATTGATAAGTCATGTCGTCGTGTGAATGCTAGAACTAGGTACCGTAACTCGAAATTTAAGTTTTTTAGTTACCTCTTTTACAGCATAGCAAAAATCGCACAAAATGTAATGCAAGAATTTGGTAACTGAGCGAACGATACCAGCGACATCTATTTTCGAATATACCAAATAGGTAAATGAAAACGAGACATATTCCTTAGTTCAATAAATAAGTAAATAGGCAATGTCACAAAATATGAAAAATCAAGTTACCTAGTTCTTGCATTCACACGATACATTGTGTCACCACTAATATTGAATATTCTAATCTGCCCACACCTATTGTTTTATAAGAGTTGGTAAGGAGGTAGAATTAGAAAGGAAAGGGGAGTAATAAATTGATTTCACACAGGGCGTAAGGTCTGTCAGGTCAAGGTCCTTAAATGACACACCAATGCAAAACCCAAGGCTGGAAGAATGCAGTAGAGTGTTTAACATAGGAAAGAATGGGTTGCGAGTGCATAATAAGGTCATATTGAGTGCAAAGGGGATTGAATAAAATTACTTATGCATAATAGCTCAAGTGGTACGCCAGTGGAAATGCCACTGATGTGAGACTTCCTGTTATTTAAAACTGATAGTAATACGAGTACATTCTACAGGGACATCACTTTATTTTTACTTGCACTTTTATTGTATCTGCGTTTCTGAATGTACTTGACTCCCACCCCTTTCACTAATGTTCTTGCTCCCGTCAGCCACACAAACTTACGGCCAAAGTCTGCTATAAGTGAAGTAAATAGTACGGACTATAGTGTGTTTCAGAAATATGATTGCGTTTTCCATAGAAGGGACAGCCTATATTATTAAAGCTTATTTCCAGAGGCAGGTATTTACGGAAATTAATTTTATCATTTGTGTTTTTTAATATTGGTGTCGGCGGAGATGGTTGGAGATTGATTTGTACTCTTGTTGGATATTAATGGAAATTTTGGAAAATACAACTACACTGGTCAAAAAAAGTTAAGCATAATTAGGCATATAACGGTTTTTATTAATTAAAATAAAATAGATAAATTATAATTGGGTTTCTTGGTTCCACCGAATAAACTTAAAAGTATAAATACACTATTTGTTAACAATGGACTCAATATGAAATGAAAAAGTTGCATTGTTTGGAAACAACGGAAAAGATAAGGGAAGTTGGAATTCGTACATCATCAAAGAAAAGGAAATGGTGCTTTCAGTACCATGTTTAATAACATGTTGGTCCTCCACGAACCCTGAGGCACTCTTGTATGCAACGAGGCATACTCAGTACCATCGCATCTAAGATCTCCTGAGGCAAATTGTCCCATTCCTCCAAGGCAGCATTCCTGAGTTCTTGAATCGTTAATGGGTGATGTGGACGATTGGAAATGTCTCTCCTGAGAAAGCTCCATGCATGCTCTATGCAGTTCATATCCGGTGAGCATGCTGGCCAATCCATTCTTCGGATCCCATGTTCTACCATATACCGCTGCACTCTATGAGCACGATGAGGCCGAGCATTATCGTCCTGTAGAGTGAACCCTTCTCCTACAGTCTCTGCAAAACCACTTACTATGGGTTGGATAATGTTGTTCTCATACACGGCAGCAGTCATGTTTCTCTCTATTGAAACCAGTGGTGTGCGGCGGCCAAACATGACATCTGCCCAAAATAAGATTGAACCACCAAACTGTTGGTGACGTTTCACGGTCATTGTGGGATGATTTCGTTCCCCTGTTCGTCTCCATACGCGAATAGAGTTGTTGTCAGGGTGTAGGCCCATTCTCACTTCGTCTGAGAATAAAGTTCTGGTCCATTGGTCTCGTGTCCAATTCTCATGTGCTCTAGCCCATCTTGCACGAGCACCCCTGTGATGTGGACGGAGTGCTGGAGTCTTGAGTGGTCTTCGAGCATACAACCCTATGTCATGAAGTCTATTGCGCACAGTTTGGCTACTTACAACACCAGTGGCTTCGTGCAGGTCATGGCGCAGAGTTGTAGCTGAGGCTATAGGTTTCCTACGTGCAGATAACCTTAGATACCGGTCCTGACCTGGTGTTGTTTTGCATGGACGGCCCTCACGAGGTCGATCTGCTATTGACTGGGTTTCCTGGAACTTTCTCCACAGTCTGGAGACAATACTCTGATCCACATGAAGGATGTTGTCACGAAGTTGACATCAACTTGTCTCATGTTTTGTTCCATCAAAGTGATGATTTTGATGCGGTCTGCCATTGTAAGGGTGTTCCGAGCCATTGTACTATACTATGTAGCACTATGAAGCAAAACGACACTGATTGAACTTTGCTCGAATTACAGACTTTGTTTACTAGCCGTGATTTGGACGTCACCTAGTGATACAGAATAAAACAAATGAAAGAGTTTGAATTGGTGAACATAGTACGTGCCACATAAAACCAAAAGAAACATAAATATCAGGTATTATTGGGTAAACTGGAAATATGCTTAACTTTTTTTGACCAGTGTATTTTGAAATTGGAGTATTAACTCAGTATGAATATTACTTTCCAAATAATTAACATTAAAGATTCATTGGATTTAGGTAAAGGTGCGGTATGGCCAATAGACAATATTTGTAGGATTGAGACTGTATTTAACACACATTCATTAAAAACGGAAAAAAACTTGCAGCCCTCAAATAATACTTTAAAATTATTATGAAATGTTGAATTCTCCGTCTTTTGAGTTCACTAATGTAATTAGAACACCTTGAATACCATGTAATGTAGCCTACTTGAATGTGCAACAAATCCAAATGAAAAAAGCCCGAAAAAAGAACTCAGAATATGAAATTCGCTATAAAACGACACAATAATAATTCGCGAATGTGTTCATATTTCGCTATTAGAACTCTATTTCGCGATTTGTCGTTACTGTTTTATCCGCATATTATTAATCAGAATCACTTAATTCGTAAAGATGAGTAAACATCTATTGTATATCTAGCCTATTAGGCCTATGTCGTGATTTTCGAGATCTCCGTAAATACCCGCCCCTGCTTATTTCGCACAGGTACCGTAATTTGCCATAACTATGGTCCAGGCATCCAACTATGGTCCAAAACGCATTATGTACTACTTAGTCCCCCAAGAGTTCGGTGTTTGCCATTTAAGGCGCCACTGTGATGGAATTATGTTCCCCATAGATGCTTCTATCTACCATTACACGTGGCAATGATATGGATGCTTAACAAGGTCAGTGTGCATCGTTCTATTGAATGTGTAAAGACACGAAATCATTCAGTTTGTGATTTTCTGTTTTATTAAGCTCTCCTCTGTAGAATTGGTACGTTATAAATAATGATTTTTTGTACAATTAAACCTGGCTATATAGTGTTTACTTTCACGTAATAATTAGACTGGCAGAGGTTAAGGACTCTGCGTGAAAAATGTTTAACCTCAAGGCTACAAGTCAGTCCTCAACTATGTACCACAATTTTTCGTGGACCATAGTTGTATTTCATTTTGAAATATTTGTTTTAATGAAATGTGAACAATTTGGTTATTTAATTCTGCAAATACGGTATCTCAGTATATTCTAAAACACCATTTAACATTATAGTCCAGTAAATAAAGAAACAGGCTGTTTCAGCATCAATGGTACTAGCACGGATAATGGTCCGGTAAAACTAAAACTTCAGGATACAAGGATCACAACCGTCCCTGTAAGTGACTATGAGAGCGATGAAATTGAATTGAATACAGATTATGATGTTTCCGGTGTACTCTCCATATTTACAGACAGTGAGTCAGATGTGGAAAAGAAGACGAAATCTGTTAAAAAATGCTAAAGGTACATAAGTTAGTTATATGGTAGTTACTTATGAGCAGGGAAAGGATTTATATGTAAATACATATTTACTTATAAAGCTAATATAATTTATATTTTGCATTATCTTTATGTTTCACAATGTGTAGGGTTGAAAAATCCTACTTTTATTTTCCATATTTTTCCATATTTTAGAGTTTAGTACATATTTTCGTTAATTTCCATATATTTTCCATATTTCATATAAAACAGTCCATATTATATTAGGTTTTACAATAAAACAAAACAAAATTCCATTAACTTTTAAAAATACATTTCAACAATAGAGATTTAAACACATGTTCAGTAATCCCTTTAACATCAGAGTTATTTGAAAATTAGCAGTCCTATCAACAATGGGAAAGTAAGTTACAAAACTGTATTAATTTAATTTAAAATTTTTAACAGACTTCAGTTGTGCAGCTCAACAGTTAAATGCCAGTCAGAGTACACATAGGTTCAGTTTTGTAAATCATACTATAAAGACGGTAAATATGCCAAAAGTACGTCATTCAGTCAATTTAAAATCAAAACTAACAAGTTACATTTCAGAATTTAAAGAAGATGGTTTATCAACTGACAATAAAATATTATTTTGTAATTTGTGTCAGTGTGCAGTATCATCTACACAAAAGTTCCTGGTGCAACAACACATTACAACTAGTAAACATCAGGCCAACAAACAACTAAATTCCAAGCAGAGACAATTGTTTTTAACACAACCAACAACATCGAATGTAAGATCTGAGTTTAACATCGACCTGTGCCGTTCTCTCATCTCTGCTGATATTCCTCTCTACAAACTAAAGAATAAGGTCTTCAGGGAATTCCTTGAAAAATATACTCAACACACAATCCCGGATGAGTCAACACTTAGGAAGACGTATGCTCCATCCATCTACGATGAGACAATACAGAAGATAAGAGATGAAATTAAAGATAGTTCAATTTGGGTTTCCATTGATGAGACTCCCGACAAAGAAGGTAGACTTGTTGGTAATGTAGTTATCGGTTTGTTAAGTGAACAATATTCTGAACGAATTCTTTTACATTGTGATGTTCTAGAAAAGTGCAATAACAAAACTATAGTTAAACTGTTCAACGAAGCTATGGGTATCCTGTGGCCAAAGGGTATTATGTACGATAATGTGTTATTCTTTATTAGCGATGCTGCCCCTTATATGGTCAAAGCTGGACAAGCATTATCTGTTGTATATCCTAAATTGACTCATTTTACTTGTGTGGCGCATGCATTTCATCGTGTGGCAGAAGTGGTCAGAGACAATTTCCCTAAAGTAGATTTGTTGATTTCATCAGTGAAAAAAGTATTTCTCAAAGCTCCCAGTAGAGTTAACGTGTTGAAAGAAATGTACCCTGAAATTCCATTGCCACCAAAGCCAATTTTAACTAGATGGGGTACATGGCTAGAAGCAGTTGAATATTATGCCGAACATATAGACTCTATTAACAATGTTCTCCTTGCATTGGACTCTGAAGATGCAGTCTCAATTGATACTGCGAAAACAGTTACCTGTGACATAAGTGTGAAGAATGACTTAGCTCACATTCAGCATACATTTTCATGCATCATAAAAACGCTCAAAAGTCTCCAAAATAGGCACCTTTCACTATCTGAAAGTTTTGAAATTATAAATAGTACTGTGGAACAACTGAATCGTGGTAGAGGTAAAGTTGCAGATGCAGTAAGAGCTAAGGTGGACACTGTACTTTCAAAAAACCCTGGATATGAAGAACTACAAAAGGTTGTTGCTGTGATGAGTGGTGAATCAACAGTGAAGATTAACTTGGACTTATCCCCAGCAGACATTGTGAAATTGAATTATGTACCAGTTACTTCTTGTGACGTCGAACGCTCTTTTAGTCAGTATAAATCTATCCTCAGAGACAATAGAAGAAGATTCACTTTTCAGCACTTGAAAGAAATGTTTGTAACCTATTGTTATGGTAACAGACAATAAAAATTGTGTTTTGTTGAAACTACATTGGAAGATAAGGTACGTCCATTATATTTTTTGTTTAGTTTGATTAAAATGTACCAATATTTAACGTACATAGTCATTTTTTTATAATTTTAAGTCCATATTTAATTCCATATTTTGGTAAAAATCCATATTTAATTCCATATTTTGGTAAAAATAACTACATATATATTTACATATTTCATATATTTTTAGTCCATATAAATCCGTTCCCTGCTTATGAGGAAGAATTGTGATCAGGGAAAGTTTTGGAAGTGAAGAACAATGGAGCTGTTGTTTCATGTATAGTAAGAAGCGGCAATTACTGAGGGGAGGCAATATCCGCTATTAGTAACATCTGGGTGGCCACAAAATCAGTTGAACATTTGGAAGAAAATTGAAACAATTTGTAAGTTTTTACACCTTTTAATTATATCCATTGTTTGGCGTTGAAAATAATAGCGCAAGTGATAATAAAAAAGAGTTTTTTTTTTTTCTGGGAAGCAATGTTTTCTTCATTTCATAATGGGTTTTCTGATTCTCACCTCATAAAAAAATTGAGAAACTTGAGGTGGCCCGGTATTTTTGCCGGTGAGTGTAGTTGTTCATTATTGCAGGAAAATGACTTTCAGATTTCACTTGTTTATTGTGTATTTATGCAATGTGTACTAATAAAAAGAATCCATGTACTTTTCATTTATTTTTAATATTTCTGTGCTAGATTATGTTTCTACCCTTAAATTAGAAACTCAGTTTATTGATTTACGAATAATTACAGATCCATTTACAGCCCATTCATGTTTTCAAGCATGAATATATGAGTGGACCATAGTTCGGCAACTCAGAATACAACTATGTACCAATGCTTATTATTTTTTCAACACTTGTAATTAAATAATTTCAAACACATATGTCAATTTTTATTTAATATACACTTACAAGAGTCCGAAGCCAAAATTTCACTTAATCTGGATGAATAGTATTGAATATACAAAGAAAAATGTGACAAATATGGACCATAGTTAGGGGAAACTACGGTACTGTGTGTAGTATGACTGAATAACTTTATCTGTGTGGACTGTGCAGAAGTGACGATTAGAGTTACCGAAAGTACGGTAATATGCTGAATAAAGTAGCCATTATGTAATGAATAAAACCGCCTGAGGAGTTCAGTTTGTGGAAAAAAATGTTACTACTCTACTGTATTTTGATAAAATACCGTAAAAATAACGACAAAACTGAAAATCCTAATATCGTATTTCCCTATAACATAAATGGATACACTACTTTTCTCTCCTCCTATAACAAGTAAAATGATTTGTTTACATATTGCACTAGTAACACCAAACTCCTGTAGTGGAACGGGGTAACAGTGTTTCCGAGTATAGCCAGGTTAATGTTAAAAATGTTGATAAAATAAAGTGATGTCCCTCTACTACGATTATGTTGATTTGTTTAGTGGAAAATGGAGAAAATAGAGTGTACAGTTCGTTGGAACATAGTGTGTAAGTTGCAGAAAATAATATATCGTAAAATATTTCATTTATAGGCCAATAAAAAGTATATATTATTTTAATGTACCGAAGTACATATGATACTTCCATGCAGATATTCTGCGTCATCATACGATGAAAGAGAAATGGAAAGGAGAAAAATTCTCTCCAGCGCCAGGATTTGAACCCGGGTTTTCAGCTCTACGTGCTGATGCTTTATCCACTAAGCCACACCGGATACAACCCCGGCGTCGGATAGAATCGTCTCAGACTAAGCTCCAACTCTTGGGTTCCATCTAGTGGCCGCCCTCTGCACTACGTCATAGATGTCTATGAACGTAGGACCGAAGTCCACACATGTGCTGAGGTGCACTCGTTATGAGTGACTAGTTGGTCGGGATCCGACGGAATAAGCGCCGTCTTAAATCACAATGTGATTTACGCGTATCATATATGTTATTTTAATGTACCCAAGTACATATGATATTTCCATGCAGATATTTCGTGATTTAAGACGGCGTGACGGTATCCTGTGTGGCTTAGTGGATAAAGCATCAGCACGTAGAGCTGAAAACCCGGGTTCAAATCCCGGCGCCGGAGAGAATTTTTCTCCGTTCCATTACTCTATCAAAAGTATGTTTATAAAATTATTCACAATATTATACTATCCATATTACTGTTTCAATTACTTCGTATAAAGCTTATTGCATTATTAAAGTGTATTTGGGCATTACCTTATTTATTCTTTATATGATTAAGTATATTATCTCAACCATATACACGTCCTTTATCGGCGTATGACTGATGCGTATCAAAATGTGCCACAGTAATATATGCATCAACAATGTAAGCGTCGTATCTTGCCGCTTAACCGATTGATGCGTAACTATAATGCGACCGTTTCTATTTCGACTAAGTGCAATATTGGAATATCGTCTATAATAGTGCGTATAACTCACTTTTATGCACATAGTATGAATCAGTACATGAAACTTTATTATACAGAGTGTCCCATTTATCTTGTGCACCTATTATAACTTTTATGTTTGGATAGATATTGGAATTTTTGTTTTTGATCGTTATGTTAGAACGAGGGGCTAACATGAGTGTGGAGATTTGGTGCATGTAACTACATTATGGTACAAGATATACGTAACGTCATCAATTTTTCAAATACCACTACATACTTTAATCATATTATATTGATTACACATATTAAGATGAGTTTAAAAATGTATCACAATGTCACCTTCCTAATCAATAACAACAAAACGAAACAAAAATGTACTTCCAATGTGATAATGTTATGCTTCGAGAGTCACAGAAGATGTTCCAAATGGTGACCATTCACATTAATGCACATTAGAAGGCGTTCCCCGAAAGACCGTGTAACTGTCCGGCATGTTGCTGGCTGAATGGACACACAAGCCTGTCGAATGCGTTGCTGCATGTCGTCTGGTGTTGTCAGAATGTTCTGGTACAAACTATCCTTTACAGTTCCTCACAGGAAGAAGTCGAGTGGCGACAGGTCCGGAGAACGTGCAGGCCACTGTACGTGGATTGTGGCGTCGACAGTTGTTGTGGTTTACATGTTATACAGCAAACACACAACACACGACGTGTACGGTTGTCAGTCGTCTTTCGTTTTGTGTAATGCACAATATGAATGGGGCACCACAACAAACGACACATTCTAATGGCATTTATTTTGCATTTTGTTGTTATTGATTGGGAAGATGACATTGTGATACATTTTTGAACTCGTCTTAATGTGTGTAATCAATGTAACATGATTAAAGTATGTAGTGCTATTTAAAAAAAATTATGACGTCACGTGTATCTTGTATCATAATGTAGTTACATGCACCAAATCTCTACACTCATGTTAGCCCCTCGTTCTAACATAGGGAAGAGTTGGGTAGTATCGGACATCGGATAATATCGGACAGTGATGTTTCTTTCATCTACCACCAGATGGTAGTACAGTGATGTTTCTTTCATCTACTACCAGATGGTAGTAGCAGTGTTCAGATGTCGCATACAGAAACGTAACCATGTCACTTAGGTAGTACCACCTGGTGGTAGACGAAAGAAACATCACTGTCCGATATTACCCGATGTCTCATACTACAAAACTCTCCCCTAACTCTCAAAAACAAAAATTCCAATAGTTATCCATCAAAGAAGTTATAATAGGTGCACAAGATAAATGGGATACCCTGTATGTGTCATTATCAAGTCCACCAGAATTAACTATATGTCTCCAGGATTTAAAATGTTTCAAAATTTTCTAACGCGTTTTTCTCGAAACTAATAGAATGTCGCATAGCCGGTTGATGCATATTGCCGTCCATTTATGTCGTTTCAAAACTGCAATATCATCAGCAAAAACTACAGAAAAAGCAGGAACGTTTCACATCAAATAATTAACCACAAATAAAAACAAAAAAGGCCCAATACAGGACTATAACAAGGGAAGTGTATGGAGCGGAAGATGATCTGAAATCAACAAGGCCTATGCATATAGGCCTAATACAGAGCGTTCGAGCCAAGATTCCACCACTACCATGAAAACTGGTTGGCGGGCGGAAATGATGCAGGTCTCACGGTTCTCAAGTTAATATATTTAGTGCGTTTCTGTTGTGCGCGTTTGTGTTGTAAAGTACAGTATACAACAACGTATTTCGTGAAATATACGTAAATTCAGATGTCATTTGCCCGATGATCCTATGCTAAATAAGAAAACAATACACAGACTCGTAAAGAAATTATTTATTATTTATTTATTTATTTAACCTGGTAGAGATAAGGCCATCAGGCCTTCTCTTCCCCTCTACCAGGGGATTACAACTACAATATAAAGAATACAATTATAATTATAATTACAATTAATATTGAATTTACAAATAAAAAAAAATCAAAGTACTAAAAGAATTAACAGAGTAATAAAAGCTAGACAGTTCATTGCAAAAATAAATAAGAGAGAAATTTTTTTATTAACTAAGTAGAAATTAAACCTACTCTACGCAGTAAGAAAATGTTTAATAAGTTTGCTTTTGAACGCTACTAAATTCCGACACTCTCTGATGTCATTGGGTAGGGTATTCCACAAGCGCGAAAGCGAGATAGTGTATGATGATGAATACGATGAAGTCTTATGTGTTGGTATGGCTAGTATGAGGCTATTTTGCGTGCGTGTGAAGAGATTATGATATGATGACAGGTAACTGAAACGGGAGGCAAGGTAGGTAGGTGTAGAGGTGTGAAGGACTTGGAAAAGGAGAACAAGAGAATGAAAATTTCTACTTTCGTTAAGCCGTAGCCAGTTTAGAGTTTGGAAGGATGGGGTAATGTGGTCAGCGCGACGGACATCGCAGACGAAGCAAACACAAGAATTATGAACACGTTGTAATCTTTGTGACTAGTTGACATTGAGGTCGGTCAGTAGAGATTCACGATAATCGAAGTGTGGCATTACTAGTGTTTCCACTAGTATTTTCTTGAGTGATAGCGGGAGGAATTTTCGAATGCTGTTTAAGGAATGTAGTATGGAAAGCACTTTTTTGATAATATGGGTTTCTTGATAATTCCAGTTTAAATTCAACGAGACAGATTCAAAATAAGAAGCGTCGAGTGAATAAACAGATCTCAACTGAGGAAACATTAGGTAAAATAGATTTTCAATTAAAACGAAGCCCTCAGGAATATTTGAGTAGGTTACCCCAGGAAGTAGAGGTGTCAAAAACCTCACTTCAACACGCCACTAAATTGTTGAAGTTAAAGCCGTATAAAACACATGTAGTGCATCACGTAAGTAAAAATGAACTACAGAAAGTGTCCGGGAATGTGTTGAAGCGATGTCAAGCATGCTTGAATGCCAAAGGACACCATATGCAGCAATTACTACGATAAGGTAAGCCTTTTATTTCAGTATTATGAGTTTTATTTTGCCGCAAATTACAGTCATTGTTTGGCGGGAGGCGGACGACACGCACAGCATGCAAAGTCCGCGCGTCCACCGGTAGTGAATGGACATCTTGGCTCGAACGCTCATAAATATGACGAAAAAGCACCTTCATGACTACCTTCAAGATGGCTTCTTTCAGACTGCAAAGGAAGAAAAGATTGTTCTAATTGTCGACTAATGGTGTGGCTATAATAATAGATAACACCTTAACACCTCTTATTCCAGATAACATCGGCTTTTCATTGGAACAAGTGCCTGAAAAATGCACTGTACTTGTTCAACTTCTCGGTGTTTATTTCTTCCGTCCATACAGTAATGTTGTCAAGCATATTACAAATATGTCTCTCATCCTTGCACCAGATTACATTATATAGCATAGGGATAACATTATCAAAATGTAAACACTTTTTTCACTTCCAGTTTTCCGCTCCTCGCTTCCACTCTTTAATCCAACATGCCTTTACAAATGTGGATATACTCGTACATATGAAGCGCTTACACCATTCTTGACTCCTATGCAGTACTGCTTTGATTGTATTGGTGATAACTGTGACACTTGTGAAACACTTGATTTTATACTGTAACTTTTATTTCAAAACAACAATGAAATTTTATTGTTTCAACAATAGTCACTTCCAATAATTTAGTTTAAACTCTTCCGTCAACAATGGGATTTCCACTCCACACAGTATTCGTTATTGCACTCCACAGACGACAATGACAATTTACTTCGGTTATTGAGAAAACAATGAACTGTTAATCTTAACTAATGTTCACAGAGCACTATTTACAAATTAGAACTGTCAGTTCTCAGTTCACAGTTCGTTTGCCTTGGCTAATTCTTCTAGCTCAGTCACTCGAATTCACAGTATCTCGAACCCAGACCTTCAGAGACAGTCCATTGAACTTCGAACTCAGGTCCCCCAACTGCGGTCCACTGCACTCAAACTCAGGACTTCGGACGCACACACAGCTGCGGACACACTCAAGTCGAACTCCGGTCTCGAAGCTGGCTTCACTGTTACACAAGATTGGCTGGCTTGCTGGTCTCGAAGCTGGCTTCACTGCTACACAAGACTGGCTGGCTTGCTGTCCACCGACTATAACAACAACAACTGCTCAAGTTCACTCGCGTGTCGTATTTATAACTAAACCATAGTTTCCGGAAAGTATGATCTCGCGAACAATCTTCAGATACCGAGAGGGTGACGCTTCCTGAAACTTCTCTGGATTTCTCCCCTCAGTCGCAGGCGCCGTCTCTCCTCTCCTCTCTATGCCACAGCACATGCCCCAGGAAGCAGATGCGCGCGCAACTTCATTGGCGCACCGAACCACCGCCGACCTTGACCTCCTTCTGCCGGTCGTCAGATCGTATCCCGGCTGTCACAATACGATATGCTCATTGTGCAAATTCGTATTGATACCATCTTGCTGTAATTGATTTACACTATTGCAAACCATAAACTACAGACATGCAAATACCGTAAATAGCTCATAGGCCTATTTATATATGACACTGTATTGCTACATGAATTTTGAAGCCTCACAACTATTAAACGTATCAAAGTCAACCGAAATCGTTTTCAGTTATGTAGTCTAGCTTCCTTCTTTCTATGATCCAAGTCTCATTACACAACTCAACTTATATCCCGGACAATTCCTTGTAAAAAAACACCATGTTTAAGAAGAAAATAAATTAAATTCATAGCAACTTAAGCTATAATACTGCAATTTAGTCAATAGGATATCATGAGAAACAAAATCAAAAGCATTTCTTAAATCGCAATGGTTATGAACTTTGGATTCTGAAAAAGGTGATAGGGGCTATTTATTTTTATTCAAAATAATGATTAAATTATATTTTCAAGATAGTAGGATACATAAAGTGTACATGCAACTTTGAATAAGACCATACTTTGCCACACTTGCGAAGTAAAATGAAAACCACAAACAGCATAATTATATTACTAAGATCCTAATTTATACTCCATTATAGTAGCCATTACTTAAGCCTATATTAGGACAAATGAGTACCTAACATTCTAAATGTGCTACGCGCCAAAAAGAGCTTTCTCAGATATTGATGAAAAACACGCTTCGAAATGCATGTTGAGATACCTAATAGATTGGGGTTTAGAACTAGTTTAGATTCGACCGATAAGAGATACAACCGGCTAGGTTGAGCAACCGACCGAATATTCGATTTACAAGCGACTACCCCTGAAATATTGCAAGCTGGACAGAACACCAGGCGCACTTAATCATACATGAAACTGACATTTTTCGAGTACACAACAGGAGTAACAATTGAAGGAAATATACGTTGTCTTATTTTAAAAAGTTGTTGCAAGTACTCCTACAAATTGATTCGACACTATAACACATTATATATGTTCTTTATTATTTCGAACTTGGAGCAACTTCATAAGTATCGTTTATATTTTAAAATTTTAGGACCGTATTCATAGACATTCTTAGCGCGGGCTTTCGGTGGATGATCAGCGAACTAACGTTTTTCGTATTCATAAACCAGTGTCACCGATATGATATGATATGATATGATGATATGATATGATATGATATGATATGATATGATATGATATGATATGATATGATATGATATGATATGATATGATATGATATGATATGATATATGATATGATATGATATGATATGATATGATATGATATGATATGATATGATATGAATCCTGTTTAGCACGCTCGTAGCCCGGGCTAGCGAAATGTCTATGAATAGAACCCTACAAGTCTAACTAATAAAAGTTGCTTATAGAAATGTTAAATAATAGTACAGTTTTACACAGAACAAGTCGTGCATAAGCCATGTATATTTTTCTTACCACTAAACGCTATATAGCTGGCGTTTCACTATACCAATGTTAAACAGTATACGTCATAACTTCGTCATCAATTTATTTGGTCGTCACTCTTTCTCGTCACATATCGACTGAATCGATTTTTATAACCCGATAATCGATATGAAATAAGTGTTTAAGGTTCATATGAGATCGCGTATGGTTTAGAGCACAAATCTCACACAGAAAGGTATGGGAAGGGGGAAGAAAATACGATCTCCAAATTGGGTCTGTAAAGAAAAATTAAGTACTCGTACCATATACAGTACTACAATACGTCATTGTCTATATCAATAAACTTTATCATAATAGATAGTCATTATATTAATAAGCCACGAGATTAATCAGCTAATATTTTACAACATCATACACGTATGTTTTGATCATAAGTAGGACGAGATAACATCTCGCGGTTATTATATGCGGTACTTATTCTAGCTATAAGGACAAATGGAGATATTGTAGATTATTCTTTAGTCAACTGTTCGAAGACAGGTCTGAACCTCTCAAGTGATACCAAGAAGGCGTTACTTATTGGACATTATCGAAAATAATTTAGACTGTTTTACGGTAACTACTATTTTGAATTTATATCAGTAAAACTGTTACAGTACTTATTCTTCAAATTAAATTTTTTTATATTATTACAACTCTACACCATAAGGACTTTATTAAGTTTATCTACAATAAATTAAAAGTAACGTAACGACAGAGTATCTTAATAGGATGTAGACTCTTGTATAGAAGAGTAATACTTAAAAAAAATCACATCTACATTAGTAGACGTAAATTATTGCCATTGTTAATGTTCATAAAATGTGGTTTGTGATTAGCAATTTTAAAGGAATTAGGTTGTTAAACTAAAGCAACGTCATCATGAACACTAATAAGTGAGTCGATTATTTGTATCATTTTCCGTGTTATTCTGAAATCCCTTGAACTTTTCAGTTTTTACCAAAACATTTGTTTACCCCATTTTTTATTATCCCTTTGCAGCATTGTGGTTGTTCAGAAGAACAACAGTTTTCTTTATTTCTCTACAATTATAGCACAAATATTCCATCATGCAACCACCCCTTGAGGATACACAGAGGTGCCATCTGTGTTTAAAATTGTGCAGAGTTATTTAAATTTTGAAAAAATTGATCATAGCTTTGTTATGATCCATGATAAGAAAAGCATAAAACATTATATTTGTGCTGCGAAGGGTTAATTAACATCGCTGAACTACTTCGCGAATTTCTCATTAAAAAAATCGGTATTATCAGTTCCAATATTAGATATATGTGTGAGTATAGATATATAACATAGGCAGTCAGCCTGGTTGGCGCAGTTGGTATAGTGCTGGCCTTTATGAACGAGGTTGCGGGTTCGATCCCGGACCAGGTCGATGGGATTTAAGTGTGCTTAAATGCGAAAGGCTCATGTCAGTAGATTTATTGGCATGTAAAAGAACTCCTGACGGACAAAATCCCGGCACACCGGCGACGCTGATATAACCTCGGCAGTTGCGAGCGTCGTTAAATGAAGCATAACATTTATAACATAGACATGGAAACTGCAAGTCGTAAGCCACTTTTTCGGTAATGAGGAGGCTAAAAATGTGTATTTTTGTAAAAATATACAAGAAGATTTTTTTATTACAATACATTCTCTTATATTAGACGGCCCATAAATCAGTTGATAAGAATGTATTATTACTGTAAACAATTTTATTTACAAACGTAAAGTCATACAAATAACATTTATTATTTATTACAAAAAGACTGTAATAACATGTTCCTAACATAATATTAAATGCTCAAAATGTTCTACTGCCTTTCCAATACAAGAATGAAATCAATTCAATACAGACACACAAATCTATTATAGATGTTCTGCGAGAGTAGAGGCCCATTCACAATGAAAATTAAACATAACCGTAACATAAACACAGAATACGATGAAAGAGTAATGGAACGGAGAAAAATTCTCTCCGGCACCGGGATTTGAATCCGGGTTTTCAGCTCTACGTGCTGATGCTTTATCCACTAAGCCACACCGGATACCCATCCCGGTGTCGGACAGAATCGTCTCAGTTTAAGTTCCAACTCTTGGGTTCCTTCTCGTGATTTAAGACGGCGCTTATTCCGTCGGATCCCGGCCAACTAGTCACTCATAACGAGTGCACCTCAGCACATGTGTGGACTTTAGTCCTACGTTCATAGACATCTATGACGTAGTGCAGAGGGCGGCCAATAGAGGGAACCCAAGAGTTGGAACTTAAACTGAGACGATTCTGTCCGACACCGGGATGGGTATCGGTGTGGCTTAGTGGATAAAGGATCAGCACGTAGAGCTGAAAACCCGGGTTCAAATCCCGGTGCCGGAGAGAATTTTTCTCCGTTCCATTACTCATTCATCTTATGATGACGCAGAATATCTGCATGGAAATATCATATGTACTTCGGTACATTAAAATAATATATAAACACAGAAGTTTGCGCCCCGGCTACCAAATGGGATCATTCACAATGATTCACATAAGCATTGACATAAACATTACCGTAAGACGTTAACATGAAAGTCTGCAAACTCCAAACTTTCATGCTCATGCTTACGTGATTTGCAAACAGAACACAATCGTGGAGCGCTGAAGTATACGACAGAATATGAGGAAATGGCGTCGTTATGTTTCCATGGTTACCAAGTATTTTTGCTGTTATGTTTATGTTCCCATCGTGAATGATGATATGACTTCTTGATTTTACCGTAACGTTTATATTCTTAAGTTAACGCTTACGTTATGTTTAATTTTCATTGTGATTGAGCCTTAGGGTTTCGAATTCAGACTCAATACGTTACTTCAAATGTTCCACAACACGAATTTTCACTGATTAAATTCCATCTTTTAGTTTTCTCAACATTGAAACGACCATCGGGGTAAGACGTCGCGAACGAGGAAGTCTTTCAATGGTACCACGTCTATCAATCCATTCGTCAAACATTTCGTTCAAAAACTTCCTCTTAATCAGTCCGTAGTGAGTGGGGTGCACCATCTTGTTATCATATTAATTCCTCCCGAACTATTTTCTATCAGAGTTGCCAACAAGGATTAAGAATCACCTCCCGGTCGGGGCAAGTTATCTGGTTGAGGTTTTTTCCGGGGTTTTCCCTCAACCCAATACGAGCAAATGTTGAGTAACTTTCGGTGTTGGATCCCGGACTCATTTCACCGGCATTATCACCTTCATATCATTCAGACGCTAAATAACCTAGATGTTGATACAGCGTCGTAAAATAACGCAATAAAAAATAGAATCACTCACTAGATGGCGCTGAAATCAGAGGTAAAAATTACTAGAAAAGTCACTAAGTTTTATAACGTTTCGTACAATAGCTGTACATTTTGTTCTGTGTATATTTAGATCATGTGCCCCTTTACTATCCGAAAAGCAAGATTTACACGTATCTGTAAGGTGGTCTGTTACATTAAATGCTATACAGTAAATACACCTATTTTTCCTACAACTACAATTGCGTTTTTTTTTTTTTTTTTTGCAGGTTTAAAAGATAAAATTTGTTGCAATTTTAAAATGAATGGTCTGGCGGCCGTTTTATGTGTATATGAAAATGATGCGTCCTTCAAACATGTATCACCAAATCTTTGAGTACTGAATTTTTCACATACAGTGGCTCCCATAATTGATCCTACAGTTACATTTTTTATATAAATCAAATTATATGTTGTGTTTAGCATTATAATTTACATACAAAACAAATATAATTATAACGTCTATTATCATTTCCCAACTAAACATAATTTGTACGTAATTTGTCTACAATGTTAATGAAATAAAATAAAATTTAACAAAATACATCTTAATTCAACATCACATAATTGATGGTACACAGGGAAATAAACATAACATTATTTACAAGAACAATAAACTCAATACTTCGTAGACAGTCCCTTGACTTCAATAACGTCTCTCAGTCGTTTTGGCATGGACTGTACTAATTTATTTGTGATGGAACTAGAAATATTTGACCATTCTTAAATTAATTCAGCCTTAAGCCGACTTTAACATGTCACATGGAGTTTTTGTGCCCTTTTTTCCAATTCCCACCACAAATTCTCAATCGTATTGGGATTTGGAGATTCAGGTGGTGTATTCAAGCGTTTTGGGGTATTATGTAGCAGCCACAACTTAACAGTGAGGGCCATATGTTTTGGGTCGTTATCATGCTGGAATTGATAGTACGACCCCAAGCCCATTTTCTCCGCACTTTGTTGAAAATTTTGCTTTAAAATGTTAAAGTAGCTGTACTGGTTCATTGTGGTCTCTATGAAAGCTAGGTTCCCTACTCCACTAGCAGATATACAGCCCCAAACCATAGAAGATCTATCACCATGTTTTACAGTTGGGCAGAAATTTTCCTTTTTAAACTCTATATTAACTCTGCGCCACACGAAATTTCGTCTATCCGAACCAAAAATGTTGCATTTACTTTCATCACTAAAGATGACTGATTTCCAGAGCTCTTCATTACAATTTACATAGCTTTTTGCAAAATCCAATCTCTTACATCGATTTACTTCCGTGATCCATGGCTTTTTTCTCGTTACTCTGCCGTGATACCTAACCCGCTCTTCTTAAAGTACGACGAAATGTTTCAGTAGCTACAAGTTGGCTAAGTGTTGCAGTAACGTCAGAGGTCAGTTTCGGAGCACTAAGCCGTGGGTTACGTCGAACTGTGGAAACTATCTGGCGTTTATCACGTTCGTTAAGTATTTTTTGTCTACCTCTGCCTCTCTCATTTTGTATTTTTCCGTTATATATGTATTTGTTTACCATCCCTTGAATTGTAGAATGTGTTCTTCCAAAAATTGAACCTATTTCTCTACGTGATTTCCCTTTTAAAGCCAAATTAATAATTGATTTGCGCTCCTCCAAGGAAGTTTCTTTCCTCTTGCCCATTTCAACTAGCGCACGGAAATAAACAGTCCACTCAGTGTAGCACACCTACTGACGGTCAAGACGCAACTGCTGAACCTCTCGTCCGAATAGTAATAGAGGTGAGTTCGAGGCATGTTAACAGGTGCACGTTCAATTTTGTGATGTAGTTGATCGTGTATTTAAGCTAATAAAATTATTATGCAGTGCTTACAGTGTCTTCAAACAGAGGTGGAAGGAAAAAATCGTAATAGTAAACACATACTCTCCTTGGAATAATTAACGTTATTTAAGTAAAATCGTCTCTAGGTGATTAATCTCATAAAATTGTACGCTTAAATGATAGTGTACGATCAATTATGAGAGCCACTGTATATATAAAAATTTTATAAATTATTTATTCATGTTCCATACAAAATCACACAAACAGAAAACTAGCACAAAAAAGAGAGAACTAATTTGATCTGAACTATCGGTATAAGTACTGAAATCAGAACAGCTGAAATACGATTATGTGCATTATGACCACAACGGCAATTTAAAATACAGTCTAGAAAGCTCTAGGAGGTCTTATTAATAGTTATACTACTGACAGGTTACAGTCGCTATTCGCGATTACTGAAGTGACATCAAAAACATTTTCCTTCCATTTTTAACTAAAGTGAAGCCTCAATTGTAGGCAATTTGGTTTTAGGCAGTTCGATTCTAGGATGGAGCACATCGACTCAGAGTTCAGCCACCTTACAGGGTCCGCAAGAACAATGTTCACTATTTCAGATTCTCATTGTATATCGTAATTTCACCTACAGAGAATGGAGACTACATATTTCGTAAATTAGATCGCAAGAATGTAACAAGTAGGTATATTTTAAAAGAAATTAATTCATTGTGGTTGAATTTAAATATCTGATAAATAAATGGACAATTAATAAAACAAAAAAAAAAATTAAACTTTTGTGACACATTTTTCATGGAAGAACTCTGCACTCTATAGAATTACAAATTACTCATTAATAAAATAAAGTTCATCATTGCTTGTACCACCGCATAAAATGTAAAAATAATAATCCGAGGCTCGACAGCCCATGAAGGACTATGACCGGTCAGCCGCCTGCTGGCCTCACATCCATATCCCGAAGCAGAGGTGGACGATCATCCAACCAGAATGGAGGTACTGTGTGGCTAGCACGATGATGCCCCCAGCCATTATAGCTGGCTTTCGTAACCGGATTTCGCTACCTATCGTAGCTATCCAAGTGCATCACGATCCTGAGTGGGCATCGGTCCCATACACTGGCCGAAATTTCATGAGAAAATTTCTTCCCCCATGAGGACTCTAACCAGCGTGCATTCCGTAACGCGAATCCACGGCGCGGAACCGCATAAAATGTACTTCCTTTATACAGGGTGATTCCGAGGTGGTGTTACAAACTATCAAGGATGATGGTGAAGGCAACATATATCAATTTGAGATAAGGAACCCTGGTCCGGAAATGACTGAGTCGAAATTTATAAGCAAAAATAGTTGTGTGGAAATGGAATTGTAATTTCGCAACACTTGCCCTCCTTCCCTTAACCTTTGGAACATTCGTGGAAAGATAGTATGGCCGGATGTCTCCTACGTGAGTACTTGTTCCCGGTATAATCTGTGAGCTTGTCTACTGTTCCCATTGGCTCATTCGTATTCGAAAATCAGGTCTGCTTATTCCGCTCTCGTGTACTCCTCCATTTCACTAGGACTGATTGACTGGACACTGCAGCTTGTACACATACACTGCTGTCTACAGACGTGCATATCAGGACCGACCATGTCCGTTACACATTACGCTATCTGCATTGCTTTAGTGTAGTTTCCTGTCCCCACCCTTCAGACAGCGCATTGAATGGAATACTGTAAGTAGACAACGTAAACAACGTCAGATGAATACAGTATGTGTAAAATGTACAGATAAATACACATAAATAAGGTGTACAGAGGAATAAAATTATTTAATTTGCACACAACTATTTTTGCTTGTAATTTTCGACTCGGTCATTTCCGGACTAGGGTCCCTTATCTCAAATTGATACATGTGCCCTTCGCCATCATCCCTGAAAGTTTGTAACACCACCTCGGAAACATCCCGTATATCACAATACAAATTGATCCTTTGAGAGAGCAAAGAAAGAGCATAATCTCTCCATTATTTATAATTGATCTCTTAATGTTTTTGTATTTTCAAGAACTGAACTCGAAATAGTATCAAAACACTGTTGCCAGTAATACTCCTCTTCCACTTCGCTGATGTAGTCCCTGGTATGGACAGTTCTATAGCTAAACTTGGCATACTTTCAACTTTCTTTAGTCTCTCTATCACAGCGAACTTAATTTTCATCGAGTGTGAATTTATTTTTTCTTTTAAGCGTGGTTGCGCTCTGTACGAAACATCTGACTACTACCACGAGTTAACTGTATTCGTTCACTCACTCCCCACCCCTTACTGCCTTATAAGGAAAGGATAAACAAGACATTTTCCCTGCCTAAAATTGAGGCTCCGGTAAATGTTCTGATTGTACCTATGCAGTGTAAAATATTACCATGGCAACTAAAACTTACCATTAAGCAAAGCCTGCATGGTATAATCACAGTCTACTATATACAGTCACGAAGCTTGGGGTGATTTTCTGCAAATCTCGCGATAGTTGCTAGCCGCTTGGAGCGCTGTGAGTACTAGGAACAATAGACTGTGCTATAGCCATCGTGATCTAATACAGGCTGTAAGGCACACCATGCAACTCGCTTAACCCGATCACGAAGGGCGGCGCTTCAACCATATAAATTAGTTGGAATGCATAAACAGTAACACATGTTTCTCTAAAATGTAGTGTAATTCCATTAATAAAATTTAAAACAACGATTAGGAGACACTTCAGACATAATTTACTTGCGAGTTAAGATGTAATGGTGTGAAAATTACGTTGTTCGTATGTGTAATACCTGCCTTTATTTCGATTAAATATTGCGAAATTCTTGTACAGCTGTCAAAAGAAAAAGTGGCTGCTCTCCTGGAACAAAGTTCCCTTCGGGTATCTTCGCTATAATTCGGAGACAGGCGATGTTACATGTTGTTGGACCACGTTGCCTGATATCTACAGTTATAATTGAAGTATTCATTCTGTGATTCGATAGGGTAATGGTAGCGTTCAGGCCTCTTATTCGTGAGGTCCTGCGTTCGACTACAACCTTGTGCTTTTTATGTTCTTTTTTGTTATGTTTTTGAGAGAAACAAACTATACATAATGGCTCCTTTCTCTTTTACGATTATTTTAGTAATTAACTTCAGGTCCATTAATATATTATGCCATGACTTTATCATTATGATATTGTGGCTGCAAATGGAAAGAAAAAAGATTTTATTCTCAATAAAAATATCTTTCGTGGCATAAACAAAACAAATTTACTGGCGTCGGCCTTAAAACATTCAAACAATTAAGCGTTCAAAAAACAAAACAAAAAGCCACAATTCAATATTTAGTCTATCTTCCTCTTATCTCGATCATCTTGCAGTCGAGTGCGCATGGAATCGACTAGTCTTTGCAAATACCGACTGTTCTTAGACACGATATTCCAGGCATTCTGAACATACCCACATACATAAGTGTTCTGTCCATGGGCAGGTCTTTCATTGCAAACCCAGCAATCTCCAATATTTCCTATTTTCTGCCTTCCTCTTAGTCTCCGCATATGATCCACATATCCTAATGTCGTCTATTATTCTTTTCAACCAGAGACCCAACCAATTCCTTTTTCTCTTTCTAATCAGTTTCAGCATTATTCTTTCTTCACTCACTTTTTCAAACACAATTTTATTTCTTATTCTGTCTGTCCACTTCACACGCACCGTTCTTCTCCACATCCACATTTCAAATGCTTCAATTCGTTTCTCTTCATTTCGTCGTAATGTCCATGTTCCTTCCCCATACAATGCCACACTCCACACAAAGCACTTCACTAGTCTCTTCCTTAGTTATTTTTCCAGAGGTCCGCAGAAGATCCTTCTTCTTCTATTAAAAGCTTCATTTGTTTATGTTTGCAGTTTTTCTTGGGAAGGATAGGCCTAAATGCGGTAACATCCCGTTGCTTTCCGCACACCACTATCTCTTTCGCATCTTATTAAATTCCAGGGGACCCAAGCATGGAGATGAAGAGAGTGGATTTGATTAATTGGGCCCTCCGGACTTCACCGAAAGTCACGGCAAGGGTTAAATATTAATTCTATCAGGATGTTTGACCCTATCAGAGACCGGGAAATCTCAATTAGCCTTTGCCCCCCGCATCCTGGACTAGCTTCTACGAATCATCAGAAAATCTTAGAGTGTGATTGGGCCAATTTTTCCGAAAATGTTTCCACACTTTTGCCCTCGTAGCTCAGCGGACGAACGTCGAAATTTAGATGTCAACGTCTCAGGTTCAATTCCTCGTTACTCCTTTTCATTTTATTGTGGTTCAAGATAGTATAATGTAATAATACAAAAAAAAAACTAATACCAGTATTATGCAACTGGATTTTTCGAAACCTAATATTAAATTTATGTTATTTATATCGCTAAAGAACGATTACAATATAAATAACTAGAATATTATTTATACAGTATCACTAAAGAACGATAACAGAATATAAATGATAAATATAGGTTTGTTTAATTAATATAAGATATTATATAATACTTATTTAATTATCTAAATAAAATAACCTATTTTACAAAGAAGGATGGTTATTTGTGTTATAATAATTACTTACATAAAATACAGATTATTTATATTGCGAAAGAACAATAACAATATAAATAACTTGAATATTATTTTATAATGCTAATGAAGGAAAACAGAATATAAATTATAACTTGAATATTATCTATATCGCTAAAGAACGATAACAATATAAAAAACGTGAATATTATTCATATCGGAATTTCACAGATTTATTACAGATATATTTAAGAAATTGTAGAAGAATAGTAATTAGTAACAGTGTCCTATTTATTCTTCTTGGAGCCAAATTTGTAACTTTTAAAAGTGTGGTTACTATGTTGAAGTGTATGTGTTGTAACGGATGCTTGATTTGTTATGTATGTGAGTCAGTTATGTGATGCTTGATGTCGTCGCAATGTCGTAATTATAGTTTGATTGTGTTTGTATGACTATTGTGTATTAATTTATGATGTATGGTACGGAAGGTTGCGTATTTGTGTTATAGAAGTGTTGCGTATTTGTGTTATAGAAGTGTTACGTATGTGTGTTGTTAATGTTTTTGTATGTTTCAAATTGATACCTGATATTTATTTTGCAATCGCAATGCCTAATTTACGGTTTGTTTATGTTTTGTTTACATCGCGTAAGCTAATTTAATTTTCTTTTCTATTTTTCTTTATGCTTATCTTTTTTTGTGTATGAAACTATAGCCCTAACATACATATGTAAAATAGGGCTAACCACCATTGGAGATACAATAATAAAAATTGTTATTCATATCGTTATAAAACGATAACAGAATACAAATGATGACTTGAATTTTATTCATATCTCTAAAGAACGATAACAAAATATAAATAACGTGATATCCATAAAGAACGATAACTGAATATAAATGATAATTTGAATAGCATTTACATCGCTAAATAACGATTAAAAAATAAAATGAAAACTTGAAGAAGGCCCGAACCCACAACCTTTGAATCACTAAACAAGCACTCTACCGCTGGCCTACGAGGGGCAGACATGGAACACTTTCATAGTTCGGGAACTGCTTGTACAAGCACATGCATCGTGTAACATCGCCGATACCCGAAGTGGACTTTGAAAATATTCGCTGTTCACGAGTGCGGCCACTTTTTTTTTGACAGCTGTACATTAATTTTTGCAAGATTCAATAATGTTCAATTGCACCGCACGGATATTTGGATATGTTGAAATTATAGGTTATGTTTACTGTACCAGTTGCCCCTTTCTGTCTAAATTTAGTGATCTCCAATGCCTTGCCATTCATATGAAAATTATAGGTTATGTTTACTATATTTAACTTATATTCCTAAATTCGCAATCATACATTATAATTAAGCATAATGTCATGTATGATACCCCGGACATTCAATTTGTCTGTATTTTAATACTACAATTGAGTACTGAATTGTTGTATTTATCTAGTACTTAAGATACGAAGTAACACAACTGTACGTACACTCATTTCATAGGAGTGGTATGGTAAATGTTTTATCTAAAATTAAGGAAGGTAGATGTGCTAAATTTAAATCACAATATAAATTATTTTTATTAAACCTCAAAATAGCTTCCATTCTAAACTTGAAATGTTGACGCGAACAGATTACGTTAACATGTAAAATTCTCTTCAAATTAAAATAACACAGTTTTGTAATTATTTCTGCAACATATTATGCAACAAGAAGTAAACGGAACTTATGGACACATTACACTAAATAAAGCTTAGCAATGATAAGCAATAAAGTTATAATATTTCACTGAGCTCCATACACTGAAATAGAAAACCTCAACAAACATTACGGCCTGGTCTAGACCGAAAAAGCATTGACTGTGCCTTATTTCGCATTTTTGTGAAAAGCTATGTAAACTGTGAAATGTTCGTTATCGGTTGTAATAACTGTAAATGGCTAAAATACAATAATAATAATAATAATAATAATAATAATAATAATAATAATAATAATAATAATGTGGGACAAGGAGACATTTGTAGTACTATAAATTGTAAGCAAAATAGGTTAGAGTTATCCTTCTTCCGAAAGATCCAGGAAGGTGACTTTATAGAATATAATATATATTTTATGAAAATAATATATAAACCTTATGTATTTCATATTTCAATAGTGGATGGAAGGTGTTAATTTTTTCAAAAGAACACGATATCGAAATTACTATACATTTTATGGTCTGTGATGTGGGCGATAGTAGTGATCCTGGTGCTGAGCAACTATCTATGGATGCATATTTCAACTGTTTATGTTTGCATATTTAATAAGCATTAAGCTTCGTGACTGTATATACTAGACTGTGGTATAATCAAAAAACAAGGTACAATAAAAATGTAAGGAAAAAGGTTTTTGATGTCACTGTATTATCGTGATTATCTCTGATTACGATTATATCACAGCCTAGTATATACAGTATACACAGCTTAAGTTGTTGAGGGTACTAGGAACAATAGACTGTGCCGGTACTATTTCGCATTGTCTGTAATGAGGCGATAGTAGCGATCCTAGTGGTCAGCAACTATCTATGGATGCATATTTAATATGTATTGAGTTTCGTGACTGTATATACTAGACTGTGATTATACCTAAAATGTGAGTACTCACTAAGTCATGCTTGGTCCTTTCTGGTAGACAGCTGAATTACCATAGAGGAAAGAGTTTCGTCTATGTTCACACTCTCGATGCTTTTTTTTTAATAGTTTATTTTACGAAGCTTTATCAACATCTTAGATTATTTAGCGTCTGAATGAGATGAAGGTGATAATGCCGGTGAAATGAGTCCGGGGACCAGCACCGATAGTTACCCAGCATTTTCTCATATTGGGTTGAAGGAAAACCCTGGAAAAAACCTCAACCAGGTAACTTGTCCCAAACGGGAATCGAACCCGGCCACCTGGTTTCGCGGCCAGACGCGCTAACCGTTGCTCCACAGGTGTGAACCTCTCGATGTTTGTTTCTCTCCTGGACAACATCTAAATTTCGTACTAGGCCGTGCTTCACCACTATTATCACACTCTATTTAGTATATACAGTCACGAAGCTAGAGTTATGAGGGTGCTAGGAACAATAGACTGTGCCGGTACTATTTCGCATTGTCTGTAATGAGAAGATATTAGCGATTCTAGTGGTTAGCAACTACCTATGAATGCATATTTACTACGTATTGAGCTTCGTAACTATATACTAGACTGAGCTATTATCTAGAAGGTTTGAAAACAGGATAAAGCTCCTTATTGCGACCACGATTAGTGATTATAGTCTGTCACTAGTATTACGTTACATCCATTCATCCTTAGTTTCAAATATAATCAGAGACCATAAATTATTGCATATAGTTAGTGTTTGGAAAGTCACTAAAATCACTAGAATTTCCATATGTCTAAAATACACGGTTTTTGTCACCAGCCACACATGCAAAAGCACCAGATCTAGTTACATAATCATTAAATTGGCAACACTGAATTGCTTGTCTTCAAAGAATGGACTGCCTCCCCGTTTTAAAATCACTTCATTTAACATTTCGAGATAAATTTCAAAGTTAACAATCCGGCCAAAAAAGTAGGGTCCAATGAGCCACTATTAAAAATATATCCACCCAAACAATCATACCACAAGGATTTAATTCTGTCGGCATAACCAAATGTGAATTATCAGAATTCCATTAGACAGTACTTAAAAGTTGCTTCGTTAGTCCACAGAATGAATGGGTTTGTAAAAATTGGCATCGTCTTCATGTCGTGTTATGTATCACTCGCAGAATTTTGTACACCTATCAGGATTATCTTCATTTAGGCCTTGAAATAAAATAGGACTACATGGCCTCAACTTCATATTTTTCTGGCTCCTTTGCAAGCTCCTTCTACGTATATCATACTCAGGGGACGCTTTTTATGTTAGCTTTTTAGATGATTGTGCAAAACATTGCGCTACAATCAAGATTTTTTAGTAATAGATATAGGCCTACCTGAAAAAGGAAGATCCGCTACCGACCCAGTCTGTTCAAACAATTTATTCAACTTGTGAATATCTTGTCGAGCTTAAAGGTACGGTGTTTGGAAAAGTTCCAAAAATAACTCAACATCACTGTAATTGTCATGTTTCGACCAATTCTGAAATATAAAAACACAAACTTCAGTAGATAACTTTCCATTTATTGTACACTTGTTCACTAATCCAACTCTGTTGCTTCTAATAGCTGCCACTCAGTGACAACATAACCTCAAATAGCTACTACTCTAGTCAAGTAACAACTATGATAAATAAATCAATTGAGAGGTGAAATAATTGCCAGTGTCAAGAGCCTCGATAGGCCACCGCGCAGCTATTTGGTTTAATAAGAAAGTAAAATTAAGAAGATACCTACAGGACAAATGAATAAGTATCATGAACTTTTTTTAAACGCAACATTTTAATCTCTCCCGCTTCCATAAAGCAGTACCATTTTAAAGAAAATCTGTTTGTGTGATTTTCGAAACGAGGTAAGAGACTTCTAGTTTCAAATAATCGTTGAGAAACAGCTACAAAAGTTCACCTATTACGTAACCTTCATTGCGGAAATCATTGACGGTATAAGTCGGAGGCACCGATTTTGGCAGATGACCTCGATGACATTTTCAGTAGGCGAGCCAATATTCTTTGTGTAAGCTGCGAGAATTAGATGCGATAACATTCTGAGTCGTTTATATTTTCATAACAGCAGCTCATATCAATTATCCTTATTATGAAACACACCACGGTACAGTCCTACTGAAAGAATACCTTTAATAAATGTAAATGACTTCCGTTTGCAATGATTTTACAATACGTCTCCTACATTTTCTATATTAAATTAATTCTTAATTAAAAGGAAAAAGCATTGCATTGCGCATATATATATATATATATATATATATATATACAATCCTACTCTTATCAGATCAATATACAAAATTTGTCCAGTAATAATCTAGGGATCGTCTACTGGTGGGTCCACACCTGTGGAGTAACGGTTAGCGCATCTGGCCGCGAAACCAGGTGGCCCGGGTTCGAATCCCGGTCGGGGCAAGTTATCTAGGGTTAAGGGTTTTTCCGGGGTTTTCCCTCAATCCAATATGAGCAAATGCTGGGTAACTTTCGGTGTTGGACCCCGGACTCGTTTCACTGGCATTATCACCTTCATCTTATTCAGACGCTAAATAACCTAAGCTGTTGATAAAGCGTCGTAAAATAACCCACAAAAAAAATCTACTGGTGGTGCGACAATTTAAGTTAATAAAATTACGATTCTTCTTAATAATCAAAATATAATTTGGTTAATTGGGTATAATTTGGTTAATTGGGTAAAATTGCATGCTGCGGAAGTTAGATTTATATAAGAGTATAATAAATAGGATTGTAATGGATATTACAAGGGCAATAATTTCTTCACACGCACATTATGAATAGAACAGAGAAAAAAGCATTTTAAAATATTTCAAATCGTACAAAATTTCCCTGCACAAATTGCACCAATTAAAAAATATAATTACCATCACAATAAATACTGTATTTTATGGATTCTAAAAAGTTGTTTATTAATCTAGAGGTATTGGCTGATGACTATACTAAATTCCAGCACAACATTCATTCAGAATATGTAGAAATTACACTTTGGATTTTACTAAATGTATAGGCCTACCATCAAAAGGTGTTACATACCCCCTTAAATACTGTACATGTGTTACCTGTTCGATATTCGATGTTTAATTTTTTAAAATATAATTCATAGTACTGAAACTGCCATATTGAATTCGCACAAATTGTATTATTCGTAATTTTCGTCTCGAAAACCCCTAAGATATCTAATTTAATTTTTCACCCATTTTTGTTCCACTCCACCACCTTAGGGACAAAGTCGGACTAAATAATACTTTATTCGTATTCTGTGATCGCAAAGATCCCCAGATATCGACTTTCATCGAGATCGGATGACATGAGATTTCTCACTCCCTTCTGCCTTTTCATCAGTACCTTAGGATATGGTATTTAAAAAATCTAAGAATGTTTAACCAATATTGTAGAGAGTAACCTTCATTTTAAGTTTTACGTCTCTAGTTAAATATAGTTTAGTGAATTTTTAAAATCGTCGTCTTCTTTCTCTCTCCTCTCTGCTCGGAAGTAAAAAAAAAAAAAAAAAACTGAAATTATTTCAAGGGAGTAGTCTACATGAAATTGAATTTTTTTACTTTCCTTATACATTTTAGAAACAATTCTGAGAGATGAGATGAATAGTCTAACCCAATTTTATGAGTGAATCTTTGTTTTAAATTTAAAGGCTGCACGTCTGCTGGTTAAAAAAAATAAATCGGTATAATGATTTTGATCATTACTGCCTCCCATTTTCCATCCCTTAATGTTCGTATTTCGTAAAACTCAGTCTTATCTATTGACTAAGGATTAACATATTTCCATATACACATATATTTCCATATATATAACAGATTATATTTCCATTTCGTACAATATTCTGGTCACGAGACATAATCATATACTTTGTCTTTTCGGGATTTACTACCAAACCTATCGCTTTATTTGCTTCAAGTAAATTTCCGTGTTTTCCCTAATCGTTTGTGGAGTTTTTCCTAACATATTCACGTCATCCGCATAGACAAGAAACTGATGTAACCCGTTCAATTCCAAACCCTCTCTGTTATCCTGGACTTTCCTAATGGCATATTCCAGAATGAAGTTAAAAAGTAAAGGTGATAGTGCATCTCCTTGCTTTAGCCCGCAGTGAATTGGAAAAGCATCAGATAGAAACTGGCCTATACGGACTCTGCTGTAAGTTTCATTAAGACACATTTTAATTAATCGAACAAGTTTCTTGAGAATACCAAAGACACTACTGTAATATTTGTTTAGTTTTTGGAGGTGACTGTCCAGAGTGCACAAATACTCGGGCGTGCATGTTTACTCTTATGTCCTACCCATTCCACTGCGACAGAGATAACAGCCGATCTTGCAGCGGTAAGGAACTCGCTCTCCAGTTCACATTAAGAAACTCCATCTGCCAAAATCCCTGGCGCGACCTATACATCTTCTTGCCTCACTTGAATTACGACGACTGGTACCGAACTGTCATCCGCTCTGCAGTAAAACTATGGGCAGGGAGTTTGAACTCAGCTGGCATGTACGTACGTCTGTGCAGAATACTGCCTGCTGAACACGTTGCCACGTCTCTCATGCCAGAATATTAACAAATTTAGACATGCAATTTTATTTAATTTCACGAAAACGTAATAGAACACACACATATGTATTTAAACTAATATCTCTTTGCTAGATGCATCTATTCATGCAATTGTTATCGTAATTTTACTGACGATATAAGCAGTATAACGCAAATAAAATAAGACAAGAATTTTTTTTCTGGAAAAACTATCAAGCTTTGACCGTATATTGTATGGACATTTCTTGATCCTGTAGATCAGGGATGAGACGATATTAGCTCCCAATCACTGTAGAAGAGCTCGACCTTGATCACGGGCGCATAGCGCAGCCACTGTAACGTACACAACAGGGATGTACATGCACATGCAGCGAATAAAGGCAGCAATTATTATAATAACTTGCGTTACTAAATTTCTGGCTATGTAATAGGGCTAATTATTCAGTTATTTAATATACATGTACATGTATAAACAAATCACAATTGGAAGGGTGTTTTAGAAACAATAAGAGAAATAGGAAAAGTTAATTGTATGTAAACCATTTTCTTGTTAAAAGCAATTATTTATTATGTAAATACTTCACTTCATTGGTTAGGAGAAACTAATAGGGTCTACCTGCTCGACGTGTGTGATGTCTAAGTACTTTTAATAATAATAATAATAATAATAATAATAATAATAATAATAATAATAATAATAATAATAATAATAATGGCTTTATTTAACCTGGCAGACTTAAGGCCTTAAGGCCTTCTCTTACACTCAACCAGGATTAAAACTTGCTTACACAGTTGAACATAAAACTTGATCAGAATTAAGTAATTACATACTGATTACATAATGAGATCAAAAGAGGTAGTTACATAAGATTTACCTCATAAAATAAAAATAAACATAGCGAAATACATATTAATTTGTTAGAATCAAATGCGAATCACATAAAAACAGAAGCCGATAATTCAATAAAAAAGAAAAATGTACACAGTAAAAATAAAAATAAACACATTAGTATACATATTATTATTAGATTACAATTAAGTAGGACTTACATAATTAAATCAGAAACCGACAATTGAATAAAATATACACAAAAAATAGATTAATAATAAAAACAACAACACAGTGTGATACATATTGGCGTTAAGTGATAAATAAACACGATTTAGATAATAAAAATAAAAAAATAATAATAATAAATACAGTGGAACACATTTGCAACACGTTAGGTCTGGCAACTCCTCATAAGATACTTTTCTAATTTACATCTAAAGGAAATTAAAGTTCGGCAGCCCTTGACTTCAGGCGGCAGAGAATTCCAGTGACGAGAAGTAGCAACAGTGAAAGACGAAGAATAGAGAGATGATGTGTGCAGTGGTATTTCTAACGTGTTGTCATATTGTGACCGAGTATTTAAGTTATGATACCGAGAAAGACTGTGGAATCGGACAGATAAGTAAGAGGGAGTAGAGTTGTGCAAAATTCGGTATAAGAGAGAAAGGGAATGTAACTTTCTCCTCTCATTTAACCTGAGCCACAATAATTTATTTTGAGTGTCTGTTGAAAAAATAATAACGACAATATTGATTGTATGATTGTGAAAATGTAGTCCTTACTCTCCAGTCGTGATTATGTAATGAGTTTTCTTAGAGTGATTTGTGAGATGCACGTAACACAAAAAAACAAATTGATTAAATAAAGATATTGAGAGCCATAGTCATTTTTGGGATCAATCATTTAAGGGGATATGTATGACTTTTAAAACTTCCACACTTTTCAGCCAAAAATTTGTGAAATTTAAGCTATATAAACACATCTATAATAATATCTGTACAAAATTTGGTGCAATTAGGTCTAACAGTTTTGAAATTATATTTTTAAGTATATTTTATATTGACGTTACTAAAAAAAGCTCCTTGCATCAAAGTTTTCAAAATGTTTAGTTCATATTTGCTCAAAATCTTGAAAATAGTTATTGGAATAAAAGTGAATTGGCTTTTTGAGCTTAGTAATAGTATAAGTTAAAGTGCAATCAAAGATAAAATATTATTTCTAAATTAAAGAAACACGTAGTCTAATAAAAGTAAATATCCAGAAACAAGCAACAAATAAAACATCAACAATACATTCAAAATAAAGAAATAAAAGGAATCTAGATACAATCTACTGACCGAAATGTAAATTAACTTATCTTCGATGTCAATTCCGAAATCAATTTATTTCTCTCTTCTCCTGAATAATGCCTATTTTTTTTTTAATGTTGCGTCTCATAATGCCGTTTTATGTTGCTTTTTTGCTAATGATATTTTTTTACACAACAAACACTGGACTTCATCACCATGTTCGAAGCATAAATATGGTATCTTCCGCTCTTCCTTGAAACTGTATTGTATGAGCGCTTCCGTTCCGTCATGATGCGCTGTGTTCTAAGATCTGTACATCCTTTAGCAATGTTTATGGGTAAAAAAGCTCCTTGCATCAAAGTTTTCAAAATGTTTAGTTCATATTTGCTCAAAATCTTGAAAATAGTTATTGGAATAAAAGTGCGGGCAGAAAATAGCTCTCGCCCGCAAATATTAGTCACCAAACGCAAGACTGCTGTAGATCGTTCCCGACGACTGTGAAAAGCACGGCACTTATACTCCTTTAGGCCCGTTACACAGTCATCCGTATGCTACGCGCTACGGACTACGGATCCGTAGCGAAATACCTTACATATATGGGAGCTTACACAGTTCTGCTTACTGTACGCATCCGTAGGATCCATACGGACGTCCCGCTACGGACTACGGAGAAGAGATGAATAACTTAGACAAGTGTGGGCTTACACAGTCATGCGTACTACGCATAGCGTAGCGGCATAATAACCAGTAAAATTCATGTTTGAAAGAATTATGATTTTGGATGCGCAGCTGTTATCAGTCAATTAGATAGAAGACAATGTTTCTGGGATTCTTTTTGTGAATAATAGAAAAATAGAGGCATCAGAAGTTGTGGCGTGATATGTGTGAAATTATATTGAAAATGTTTGAAGAAATGGACAATAACACACAATGAAATGCAGGTGAGTGATGAAGATGAGAGAAGACATGGCAGAAGTTCCAGAAAAAAAATCTTCCGTTGAGGATAATTTAGTTAGCTGTTTGGACTTTTTTTCAGAAGTAGAAACTACATTATTATATGGAAACACAGTCTTTCGAATACAAAACATGAACCATCCCCTTTTATTCCGTCCTTCCCATTCACATCACTTACTTAGTCTGTTCATTTGCCATTTTTCGGTGGGCTAATATTCAGAAAAATCATACATCAGAATACACAAATATCAGTTCACATTGACACACTGGAAACATTTCCCAAACACAACAATTGTCTTCCTTGATGTCAATTCTCCGATCTCCATCAAGCTCCAAAGATACTCTTTCACTCACAGGAATTTACCTATTATGGACAACACACTACTGTATATAATATAAATAAAACCTCTTATCTATAAAATAAGTTAAGGAATATTTAATTAAGAGTACCTAGTCAATATAAATATTTCCTCAGTGTATTTAAAACAGATTTAATCTAAATCAGTGATTCTCAACCGGGAAGGGGGCTGCAGCCCTGAGGGTGACCGACCAACTGGTAATGGGGTGCAATGAAAAAAATAATGGTGGTAATAATAATAATAATAATAATAATGATGATAATAATAATAATAATAATAATAATAATAATATAACCATTTTAAAAGTTGTTCTTTGAAAATGTTATTATCTGACAATTTTACATTAAATTAAAACAAGCTTATTAAGTTTTTTCTTTTTGAATTGATACCAAATTTCATATTACTACTTTGTATGTTCTACATTTTACTCCACACCTCAGGCCAGGAAGCCGCACTAAAGCAATGTGAGGAAAAAAGGAGCCTCAAAATCAAAAAGGTTGAGTAACACTACTGCAGTCTACCGCTGTGGAGTAATGGTCAGCACGTCTGGCTATGAAACGAGCGGGCCCGGGTTCAAATTCTGGTTGGGACAAGTTATCTGTTTGGTGTTTTTCCGGGGTTTTCCCCCAACTAATTGAAGTAGAATTGCTAGGTAACTTTCAGCGTTGGACCTCGGACTCATTTCGCCATTATTAATTCAGATATCATCATCATCATCATCATCATCATCATCATCATCCATACACGGTGCAGCGTGCTGTACTTGTACAAGAACGCAGCAGTTCGGCTACCCAATCATTCACAAGAATAGGGTGGTAAGCACAAAAAGCTTCAGGCTGCAGTGTAAGCCTTCGAATCTCTCCCCCGTACAATAGAAAGGAAAAACATTACAGTACATTCTACGCAATCTACACCTTAGACTTAGAGGCCAGCACTAAAATAAAGTGAAGAAATGAGAAAGGATGAGAAACTCTGATCTATATAGATTATAAAAAATGTAATTGATGGTCATGTAATTTGTTATAATGAACAAGGAATAATAAAATGTCGATTATAAATAATTTATTCATCTGAGTAATTTTTATCACCTTATGTTAACAGCAAACCGCTCGGTACGACATAATTATGTAGATCCAGTTCAAGCTGCATTTATTGTAATTTTTCCAATTGTTCATCAAACGATTGAATAAACATGCGAAATTAGTTAAAGGAACTTTCTTTCGGTCTCGCGCAAGTCACTATGTAAAAGCTTCCTTCAGGATTTTTAGAATTAGTAGCGGGTGAACACAATATTGTCTATTATGCACTCTTTTTAATACAAATAATGTGCAGCCAAAAGCTTTCCTTGAAGCTCGCTCATTTTGAAACAAACAAGCCGACTGATATAATTAATCTGCTACAGATTTGCTACGCGTGACTGTGAAAGCAAACTGCCTACGGATCCGTAGTGCGTACTGCGTAGCATACGGATGACTGTGTAACGGGCCTTACACCCTGTAATCGCTTGTCGTCCATGAACAGAATACTAGGTTGAAATTCTAACAATAAAAGTATATTGTGAGCTACAAAGTACCTCCGCATAATTGTTAGTCTGCAAAATTATCGACTTCACTAGGTATATCCATATTTCAAAAGATATGAAAATTTAAAATAACAGCTAATAATGATGGTGAATAGTGGATGGTGTATTGTGGATGGTGGATGGTGGATGGTGGATGGTGTATGGTATATGGTATATGGTATATGGTGGATGGTGGATGGTGGATGGTGGACAGTGAACGGTGCATGGTGGAGAGTGAACGGTGGACGGTGGATAGTGGTTGATGGATAGTATATAGTGTATGGTAGATGGTGGATGTTATAAAATGTCATGTTTTATTTAACGACGCTCGCAATTGCAGAGGTTATATCAGCGTCGCCGGATGTGCCGGAATTTTGTCCCGCAGGAATTATTTTACATGTCAGTAAATCTACTGACATGAGCCTGCCGCATATAAGCACACTTAAATGCCATCACCTGGCTCGGGATCGAACCCGCAAACTTGGGCATAGAAGGCCAGCGCTATACCAACTCGCCAACCAGGTCGACTGGATGGTGGATGGTGGATGATGGATAGTATATAGTGTATGGTGGATGGTGGATGGTATATGGTGGATGGTGGATGGTGGACAGTGAACGGTGCATGGTGGAGAGTGAACGGTAGACGGAGGACGGTGGATGGTGTATGGTGGATAATGCATGGTGGACGGCGGACGGTGGATGGTGGATGATGGATAGTATATAGTGTATGGTGGATGGTGGATGGTGTATGGTGGATAATGTATGGTAGACGGTGGACGGTGAATGGTGGATAATGGATAGTATATGGTGGATGGTGGATGGTGGATGGTGGATGATAGGTGGTGGGTGGTGGACGGTGGACGGTGAATAGTCTATGGTGTATGGTGTATGGTGGATGGTGAATGGTGGATAGTGGATGATGAAAACTTTAGTAGATTGTACAATGTTATAGCAGAGGCAAGACTTCTCTTGTGACCTCATCACGTATCGTGACTATATCACGAATGGGTATGGAGTGGGAAGATAAGTTTTAATCTGAGATGAAATTCCGTGTCTGTAGCTTCGTATAAAATTAACCACCCTGAAACAAAATTTGTTTCTGATAGCTCTTTCCTTCCTCCCTCGCTTAGCTCACATGTCAGGTCTCGCCTCCTCATCTATAACTACTGAAATAACTTTATGTTTGGGAGAATTGTAACATATTTCGTTGTTTTTGCAGATATTTGTAAAATAGCAGAATGCTGTACAGTTGAGATTCTGCTGCGCTAATCCTGTGATCAACACTGATTGTACCTGAATGGTAAATCACCTCAATCGTCACATAAAAGGACACGAATTTTCGTCTCCTTTCAACATACTAATATCTCTTCTCTTGCTTGGCCTGAACTGTACTTTATTCACTTTTCGCTGCCTTTTTTGTATCTGAAAAGAAAAAAGAAAAACCATGTTATATAGGAAACACTTAATAGCTACTAAACTTAAATCAAATCGAAATTCACATGAAATGAAATTCAAATCTTTTATCTCCAACTATCTTCCTACAATAGGAGTAAATAATCCCAGCTTGTGAAATAAATCATTCAAATAAAATCTTATCCTGTACAATTAGATCTTATAGACTTGGGCTGTTGTTTTATTTGGAACCTCAATTTATTGATATATGTAAGGTTTTAATATCCCGGTATTATTATTTGATATACATTAATAACTGGGTGACGGACATAGTTAGAAAGTACTTTGTATTATGCTGAATTTTAATAGAAAATTGTTGACGTGATCTTTATCTTTGATGAAGGAGAGAGTTCCTGACTCAATACAACAAAGTGCTTAATGTAATCATCAATGTACCATGATTGTTAGAAATTCCTACATATTCAGGACAACTTCAGTACTGTAGTCTGAGCCGTGCACGTCGTCTCGAACGCTCCGGCAGCTCTTCAGCAGCTAGCGCCACCTATATTTTCGACATATTCCCGAATGTTCTTTCCTAATAGTAGCAAGGAATTGTGGGTAGACGAGGGAGGGGAAAATGAGAGATTTCTTGGTTAGGCGAGTAGTATCGCATCAAACCAACACTCAGAAATTAGCCTCGGCCTAGACATGTAGACCTGTTATTCAGAGATTATTTATCGTTACTCGCAGATTCGTCTTTGTGTAGAGATATAGACGAGGGTGTTTGAAATTGTGTCACGGAGATTAATTTTGGATTAATATTGAAGTTTCGAGAACGCGGTAGTTATACGTTCGCTACGATAGATTATTCCGGCGGAACCAGATTATAGTAACATGTATTGGGTACTGATAGATTCGCCTGTTTGGTAAAGTATTAGCTTGCCGATTTCTAAATTCTTTCAGACATTTCCTCCTCCCATTAGTCTACGGTATTTATGTAATAATTTAATATTATACAGATGTGTGTTAATAATTTATTAGTAGCCGAGTTCAGGGGGTTAGGTACAGCTTAAAGGAGTCAAATTTGTAAAATTATGCGATGTTGACAGTTTTTCGTAAGACACATTCTTTTTACGTGCTGTTCACTTCGCTCGGATTTAGAATTACGTCGTTATTCACTGTAGTATGGAACACTAGAAAGAGCAGAATAGAAGAGTACAGTATGTGCAATAATGTAAATTTGATGTATATAAATTAAACCCTTATACACATTATGTGAACTTCATTGCACCCTGCAAACAAATACGCATACTTTTAAAGACATATCTTTCAAGTACAGTAGCTAGTTACTTCAATCAAGATAAATTGTGATGGAACTCGACGGTGTTAAGCATACACAGTTCGTCTACACCTAAGACTACTCTCTTAAGACTGTTAGAATCAATAACTTAAGAGTTCACCAGTGTTTATGTACTAAGTATTAAAAAAGAGTATGCAAGAATGAAAATAAATAAATAAAATATTGTGACAGCCGAGAGTCGATCGCGTTCCACAGAGGTTGGGGCGCACGAGAAAACGAGCGACGCAGCGAAGAAGGTTGCGGCCGCTCGGGTCTGGAGGGGACAGACGTAAGGGAAACAACGGCACGCTGTTCCGCGGCAGAGAGGGGGAAGTAATACGTCTACGACTGAGGGGAGAAATCCAGAGAAGTCGAGAGGCGCCATCTTCTGGGCATCTGTAGAAATTTCCAGCATCGTACTTTCCGGAAACTATGGTTTAGTTATAAATACGAGACGCAAGTGAGCTGAGCAGTAGTTGTTGTTGTAGTATTGGACAGTGAGTTCAGCTTGTGAACCAGCAGTCTGGGGTTCGACACGCGAGTGAACTTCAGCAGTGTACAGGCGGAAGCAACGCAGCGGAAGACTTGAGTTCGAGTGCAGTGGACTGTCCCGGAAGTCCTGAGTTCGAAGTGCAGTGGACTGTTTCTGAAGGTCTTGGGTTCGAGATACTGTCAACTTGAGTGAATGAGCTAGAGGAACTAGCCAAGACAACGAACTCTGAAGTGAGAACTGACAGTTCTGTTTTGTAAATAGTGCTTTGTGAACATTAGTTAAGTTTAGCAGTACATTGTTGTTCGCAATAATCCAAGCGAATTGTTGTTGTCGTCTGTGGGGTGCAATAACAAATACTGTGTCACTGTGTGGAGTGGAAATCCCATTGTTGACGGCAGTGTTTAAATTAAATTGTAGAAAGTGATTATTGTTGTGAGAGTAAAATTACATTATTGTTTGAATTTAAAAGTTACAATATGTTTTACATAAAGAATAATTTTAAAAATATATTTTTCCCTCTTTTATCCTTGAATAAGAAAGTAACGATACAATCATCTCTCATTACTTGTAAGTCGTAAAACATAACTGGAGATCTCAATACAGCATTCTGTACTTACTGTGGGTCCATATGACTTTCATCACCTCCTGGAAGGGAAGATCGACAAGAAGGGTCAGCGCCGTGGATGCCAACAAGATGCACAGCACTTCTCCCACCTCGAACTGCAACAGCACAAAATAATTGAACTAGTATTTAGTTCATGTTAATATTATTACTTCATTATCATTCCTAATTTTTTAATTATGTCAACAGATAAAACTAAATAATGACTTTCTGAGTAGAATCAAGAGTGAGCTCAAAAATTCTACTTGATGACACAACTATTGGACAGATAAGAAGCCCATACAGTGAGAATTAAATACAAATAACAGTACAGAACAGAACACAAGGAAGAAGTTATCAAAATTCCAAATAATGTGTCGTACCATCCATTGAACGCCGACAAATAAAACAGGAAGAAAATCTAGAATGATATTTTATAAAAAAAAAAAAACCAATGGCTGTAAGCGTTTTGCTCTATGGTTCCGAAATGTGGATACACAAAAAATTAAGTAAAATATAGATTGTATATATAGCCTAAGATTTACGAAAACACACAAAAAGAAACAGGATGTAAGCAGAGAATTATGTGTGTGTTCAATTAAATCAATAATTACCTTCGCCTACAGCGATATAATATTTGTATCTGACAAGTTTCTTTATTTATCCTGCTATTTCTTATTTATTTCAAAATATAAATTTTTAATCTTTACTTTATTGCTGAATATTCTCAGTATACTGTATACTGTACGAACTTTGTAACACAAAGGATTTTTACGAGAATATCCAATTTCACCAGCGTCGTTTTATATATATATATATATATATATATATATATATATATATATAATTATATTTAGCTTCCAGTTATAAGCTCCAACTCCATATAAATATTCCCAGTTTTATAATGTTCAGTTCTCCTCCAAAGGTGTATAGACGACGGAAGTATCCGAGAAGTGTTCCTCTACTGGGTGTTCAGTTCAAAATGTGTCATGGCTCGCTGTATGCCGTCATGTGGCTAGCTGATGAGCCTAGAGAATTCAATCTTCCTACACTTCCGCAGCTCAGGTGTATAATCTAAGAGGCAGAGATGTTGGCTAGCAAGTACGGCGTTCATTCTGAAGAGTACGTGCCGATACGTACGGTAACGCCGGTAGTGGCAGGAATGTGAACTGTTTGGAAATACGTTCTGTCGGGTTATGGGAAGAGGGTTAAGACGATTACTAACGTATTTGTTGACATTAACTTCGACGGTCAACATGGACACGAAGCATTTGATTTGTGTTGTGGAATGTTACCGTACGCAACCGATGATAACAAATACCCTGCGTACGACTTGCCGGCGCAAAACACAGTTCGAAAGAGATTATGGTAGCACACAGACCGTACAGACCGCCATCTGTTGCTACGACGTTCAAGTTATACCGTACACGTCCTCAAGTTCAGATTGAAGAACGCCTTAAATAATAGGCAACTTCTCTAACATATAAGCTGAAACTCGCTTCAAATCGGTGACCCAACAACAGTGACGTCATGACACACTTTGAAATGAACACCCAGTACGTGTACTTCAACTTAATAACAACCCCTCCTCTTTTTACATTGTACGGAGGAGGGAACCCAAGGCTTGCACTGCAGCCTGAGGCTTATTGTGCTTACAACTTCTATTTTATGAATGATAAATATATATATATATATATATATATATATATATATACATTGAATGTTGAATGTATATATATTTTATCTTTAAGCACTATACCTTTCGGTGAGGCGGCACTTCACATTATTAGTATACAGTGTCGTCTCACCGTTTTATACGCCTCTCGTACAAGTCAATTGGGACATTACTTATTTTTAATTTATTCTTCCACTAGTCTTTTCTTGTCTTTCATCAATTCTTCCTCTACTTTACTCCTAACCCATCATTAGACCAAAAATATTGTAACACCCCTCACCCTACATCTCTAATTATTTGCACTTTTCACTACTCCCTTTTCCACATTGCTACTTTTTAGGTCTTAATTTTCTTTTCTCACGATTTATTTCCCCTCCACACTATTTCCTTAAGTCATACTGTTTTTTCACCTTGTTTTCCCCTCTTTCTTCATCACTGCTCCCTGAACTATCTCCTACTTGCGTTACTCTACTTCTCGTCAGCCTTGATTTAGATCTTAGTTCCTTCACCCGCTTCGGAATTGCTCCTATCTGAATACTTGCTGAATACCAGTTCGCGTCACCCCTGTTTCTTCTTCAGTTGACGTCACTGAATTCTTTCCGGAAATTTTCGCTGACTTTGATACGTTTGCATTTGACTCGCTTACACTCACCACACTTGTGTCACTAACCTCGCCTTTAGATACAATATTCTTGATTTTATCTTTCAAAATTTTTCTGTTCCTTTCCTTTTCTTCTGAGTCTACGATCGGTTCCTTTAACGTTACTAAGCACTCCTCTACACTAAAAACCAAATTGTTTATCTTAATTTTGTCCTTGATGAGTTTCGCGAATTGTCCGTTTTTTCGTGCTGCTTTAAGAAAATGTATTAAAACTCGTCTTCTACTTCTCACTTAGTAGCTCCAGTCGTCATCTATTCTGATCGTTGTGTTCCCTAGCATACTTCTATTCTTCATAATCTTCTCCTTCGTAAGCACACTCTTAAATTTTACTAACATTGGCCTAACTTGTTCTGAATTTTGTATTTGCTCCTTTTCTACTCTAAATGCATCCTGTACTTGTCCATCACTCACGTCCATACCAGAACACTCCCAACACACTCCTAATATCTTCTCGTATGTATCGATGCTCTGTTCTCTATCTTTTCCTTCTATCCCGAAAAATAACAAGATTTTTCCTCCTCTTTTCCTCCTCCTCAAATTGATCCCATTTGCTTTTCAGAATTTCGTTTTCCAGTTGAATTTCTTCCATCTTCTTCCTTAGCTCTGCCATGCTCTCCTTCATTTCCATTATGTCTTGTTTCACTGTACTGTCCTCCACTTCACTATTACGCACACTTATTCACCGGTTTAACACAGGTCAAGGCCTCTACTACACGATACTATCCCCTGACTTGCACAAAGCGAACCGACTTCCTCTGCAACTTGCTTAAGACTGGATAAATATATATACATAAATATAGAACTAAAAATATTAATTCTCTGCGTTTGTGTGAACCAAAATGTAAAACCAATGCAGCTTTCTATCATAGCATGAGTCAAGGTCCCAGATTATTAATCAAATTTTATTCCAATATTATTTTAACCACGAATCCTCTCCAAATTAATAAAAAATAAATTTAAAAATTTGTATTTGATTTATAGTTTAGGTTTATACATATTAAACACTATTTAATCTGTATTCAGTTTCAATTTTAATTTTATTTTTGTCTGTATTGGAATCCCCTCCTGAGCACGAGCCTTACTCATTCAAGAGTGGGCTAATTTATCTTTCATTGTATTTATTAACTTGTATTCATTTCAAACTTACTAGCAATAAAATAAATAAATAAAAAGGTTGGATAGCCGAACGGCCGCGGTATTGTACAAGTACAGCACGCCGCACCGTGAACTTAACCCGGGCTATTGTATGGAGGATGATGATGATGATGGTGATGATGATGATGATGATGATGTTGATGATGATGATGGTGATCTCTGAATGCTGATGATGCTGAAATGAGTCCGAAGTCCAACTCCGGAAGTTACACAGCAATTCTGCTTCAATTGGTTGAGAGAAAAACCACGAAAAAAATCCAACCAAGTAACTTGTTCCAACCTGGAAGTGAAACCGGCTCGCTCTTTTACGGTCAGACGCACTAATCGTTAACTCACAGAGGTGAATAACATCCCCTCTTACTCCCCGCTTTCAATCTACGCACTTTTACGTCTTTTCAAATAATTTTTAACGTTCAATAACATTTATCTACGAGCCTGCACTAGCCACAACATGAAAGCCACACTGGCGCGTAACATAGTTCAATATCAACTCAGTGCCTGTGGAATATAGACAACACAAACTATATGTAAATTAAACAGTATATAAGTAGATTTCTATATATGTAGGCCTAATTTATTTTATTGCATAATGCATATTTTACAGACTTACATAATTACTGAAGACATGCAACCCTGTTTACTTCCATTTTCAATCGTTCCATTTACAAGAGTTGGATTTATACACCTTGCGAGTGAAATACTAAGATGTACATAATCCACTACGTTCAAATGTTTAAGTTTAAATTACTGAATGGGTTCTCGTAAAAATATTATGTTGCAAAAATTGGTTGAAGAATATTCATGGTAATTAAAATCTCTAACCCATTATCAGAAGACATTCAAAACTGAGAAGCACGTAACAAAAAATCTAAGCATATTAAAAACTCGTCTCAGGAGGAATGTAAAATACTTCAGGATAATGTAGTTTGGGTCAACGTACATCGATTTAACCTGATATAGGCCTACCTATGTCCCAAGTCTAACGGTTGGGGAGAAATACTGGAACGTATTGCAGCTCCGTGTATTATATTTGATTTGTTACGCCAGATCTTTGCACACGGCAACATCTAAGCACCGCAACGACAGCGCAACACACACAGAATATTGCTTCAGTAATTCTGCATAGTGAATATGCGGACATGCTTTCTGTGTATGGATTTTCTGATAGCAATGCACTGGCTGCTGTTGAGGAATGCAGACGATATCTTCTCAATCTTACTGTTTCATCTAGCTATGTATGTTGCCGTGTTTACCCTATGTTATCTGAAACTGCCAAGTTACCAAGTGTTTCATTGAGATCGGAAAGAGAACTGTACCTGATATGAATTTACAATTTATAGAATCCATAAGAAGAGAACCTTCGTAATTTTCCTTGTGTAATTACTATTTTTTCTTACCGAGTTTGTGCTTTACTATCAAATAAACTTATTAAAAGAACACAAAATGCAGAATTTTCAATAATGCATTATATCACAATGTTTTTAAACGTAGAAATATGTCTATAATGCCTTTCTCCATTCTAACGTTCGTTCATCATTAAATTCCCAACCGTCACATTACGAACATACTTATATCAGGTTATGTCGACGTAGATTTACCAAAGCTACATTATCCTGAAGTATTTTACATTCCTCCTGAGACACTCCGTACATTGATTCAATAATCAAAATTAAAATGCTTTTCATGTTACAGAAATTGATAAAATGATTGGTTTAACAAAAAGAGTAGTCAGTATATCTAACACCGATTTTGTGGACTAGAAATATTCTAGATAAATATAAACACACAATTTAATTGTAATGAAAATAATATTATAAGTTGGAAAAATAAATAATGCTTGTAATACAAAAGTGATGAATTATTAGCTGTGGAAATCGTTATAATTTCTTAACCTTCGTAGAGGTTTCACAGCAAGGCGAAATAAAGATGAAAGAATAAGAATGAATTTGGGAATTAAGGGAGATGTTTTAGCAATAATAATTAAAAGCAATAATTAAGATGTAATCACCACATTATATTCTGGACACCACAAATGTTACGCAAGTTACAAAATGAAATCATATGGGATAAAGTGTGGTATAATAAGTTAACATAAAGAAAGAGTTGAAGAGTCAGTAGATGAAGAGTGTGACGACACTAAGCAAAGTAAAAATGTGGATAAATGGGCAAAATCTTGATAACTTGATTTATGTATGTAGGTATTAGTTCCAAAAATCCAACTTATGAAGAGTTTGTGCAGTTATCCACATTTTTACTACCGTCACTATCTTCATGTAATGTTGTCCGTTTTATTTCCTCATTTTTTCACTTCTCACTTAATAAATCCCTCTTTTATGTTTCTGTTCGGTGTTATTAATTCGTTACTTGCTATTAACTAATTTTCATGCAATTACCTATTCATTCACTGCATTACTTATTCATTGCTTGTAATAATTTATTTCAATTGCTTAAAACGTTTTTAATTTCCAGATCTTGCAGTCGAGGAATACGTACCATCTGAAGCGGACTGTAGTGTTGTGCCGTCCTGCGCACGCCCACGTTGTAAAAATAGACGAAGAACTGCACCAAGTACAGACTGTAGGTCACTCGGCTGAACACCCTGAACCACTTCCAGGAGAGCAGCGCCCCAAACACGCCTGTAGCATACAGAAATACAGTAAATACATTCACGCAAATACACGCACACATGAATGCAGACACACATATATACACACATACCCCCCACATACATATATAATTATACATACACACATACATTCATACTAAACTTTTAATGGAGCATGCTATTGTCACAATAAATAAAAAAAGTCACACCCAACATACACACATACATATCAACTGAACTGGAGTGCAGAGCTTATAAGTAAGCAAAGGGTGGATGCGGGATGACTTATCGTTGAACGTAAGTGCACATTTACATATGTTAGATTTTTTCATTCAGACCATAGGCTCAACAGGTTTTAAACGTAAACAGACGACGTCAACATGCTACTGTATCTCCGTACAGTCAGAAGGAAAAGAAAAATAATTACTGTAGTACATACCTTGCAAGGTTCAGTTCTCGTCATCATTGATGCAATTACCAGCGTTGCAGTAAACGACGATATATTCTCTAAGTTGTCGAAGCTGAATCGTCTTCGCCTATCGCTTAAACAGTTTTTGTATCGAGAGAATTTCTGAAGAAAACCTCTAAAATGGGGATCACTCAATTTCTTTAGAGGAATATTTGTATTGAGCATCATGCTGCACGTGTCGTTAGACCCACACAACTAGATGATGATGATGATGATGATGATGATGATGATGATGATGGTGATGGTGATGGTGATGATGATGATGATGATGATGATGATGATGATGATGATGATGATGATGATGGTTCCTCAGATTTCATTTCAACGCATTTCCTGTGCGATGTACTGTTGCAATGTTTCTCTATAGCCTGAGTTGTTCTGGTTTTTATTTCAATTTTACATACATTACACAAGATATTGTCTTCGTTAATACATAAAATGTCACTCTCATACTTCTTAATTGCATTTCGTATCTCTGAGCGAATTTAACGTTTTGCCGTTATGAATGGATCAGCACAACATATTCAACGCGTACTAAATACTTGAGCAGGATAACACAACTGCACACATTGCGTTGCAATGTTACAATTCGTTTTGTACGCTGCTGTACTCGCCAGGTACACAAAAGGCGGACGGCGCGGCACGTGCTATATACTCTGATACGAAACAACTTCACTTTTCATTTAGTCATCCCGCATCCACTGTCTACTCATAAGATTCCCTGATATTAATAGTCTACGAAGCAGTTGTGATGTTGATGTAATGCATGTTCTTCGGTTTGTCTTGCTCATTCATTGCATTCTATCAAATCTGAATGTCTGTAGTGCACGAAAGTTGTTTAAATTTTATATATAACTTATGATAAGCAGGTATAAAATTGTCCGGTCTCGATACCAATATTAAGGATTGATATTCGATAATGTTTCCAGTAAAAAAAATTATTATAACCAGTGCAAATATCAATACTTTAAAATTCCTTTTCAGAACGAAAAGTTACATTTGTTCGGATCAAATTTCTGCACAATTAAAAGACAAAACTACAATTCTTTCAATTATTTGTTATCATAATATAATACTCTCTTGAACTGACTGAGCATATTGGGAATTATTAATTCAGTAGCTTTCCCAAAATTAGCTATAAATGTTCATATATTTTTTTTTTTCGAAAAGCAAACAAAAACGAGCAAAATTGTATTACACTTTTTTGTTTGAAATACTTCATTGAAACTACTTACGATTCACTCTGTATCTATATAATTTCAAGGGGTTATTCTTTGAGTATATCAAACAAAAAAAAATAATATATTATATTGCTCGTTTTTGCTTTCTTTTCGAGAAAAAAATATCTTATGAAACATATATATACACCGTGCCCTGCTTATTGGAGAACAAAGGAATCCATGGAAACAAGAGGAAGACAAGAAGAAATAGGGAAGGATAAGGAATACAAGAGAAAGTCAAGGAGAACAAAATGAATCCAAGGAGAAAAAGGTGAGTATAAAGATAATAAAGGAATTCGTGGAAACAAGAGGAAGACAAAAAGAACAAGGAAATTAAAGAAGAAAAAGGGAAGGATAAGGAACACAGGAGAAAGGCAAGGAGAACAAGATGAATACACGGACAAAATGGTGAGTATAAAGATAATAAAGGAATTCGTGGAAACAAGAGGAAGACAAAAAGAACAAGGAAATGAAAGAAGAAAAAGAGAAGGATAAGGAACACAAAAGAAAGACAAGGAGAACAAGATGAATACAAGGAGAGAAAGGTGAGTACAAAGAGTACAAAGGAATTCGTGGAAACAAGAGGAAGACAAGAAGAACTAGGGAATTAAAGAAGAAAAAGGGAAGGATAAGGAACACAAGAGAAAGGCAAGGAGAACAAGATGAATACACGGACAAAATGGTGAGTATAAAGATAATAAAGGAATTCGTGGAAACAAGAGGAAGACAAAAAGAACAAGGAAATGAAAGAAGAAAAAGAGAAGGATAAGGAACACAAGAGAAAGACAAGGAGAACAAGAAGAATACAAGGAGAAAAAGGTGAGTATAAAGAGAGTAAAGGAATTCGTGGAAACAAAAGGAAGACAAAAAGAACAAGAAAATTATAGAAGAAAAAGGGAAGGATAAGGAACACAAAAGAAAGACAAGGAGAACAAGATGAATACAAGGAGAGAAAGGTGAGTACAAAGAGCACAAAGGGATCCATCAAAAAAAGAGAAAGACAAGGAGAACAAGATGAATACAATGAGAACAAGGGAAATACAAGAAAAACAATACAAGGGGAACAGGGAGAATTCAAGAAGAACAAAGGTGTTGCATTTTTATGTGATAATCAATTCTCAAGTTACCTCCTAGTCTACCTAGAGGAGAAATACAGTACATAGTTGTATGTCAAAATATATGTCGCTAGTAGACCTACATAGAAATTAGAAATGGCAATGTACTTGAACAAACATGAATAAAAAAAATAGAAGTAATCTATAACATGAAGCCAAATGTTTAACTTTCCCACGCGACGAAAATCGTGCTAACGATTTTTGAAGCTAGAAACTCTTCGTATTTGGCAGTGGAAATTATGGTAAACAACAGAACACTGAAGCCTTCTAATTCATCTTTAATTGTTGAAATCAGGAATAAATAGATCGTAATGCTAATGTAAACGTCTTAAAGTATATCTTTATGTTCTTAAAAATTTCTAAAAGGAACTTTGTCAACATCATTAACAATGTAGGGACATGCAGAAAGCCAAAGTCTAGTATACTTACAAATGACTTTTAAGGAACCCGCACGTTCACTGCCGTCCTCACATAAGTCCATCATCGGTCCCTATCCTGTTTAAGATTAATCCAGTCTTTATCATCATATCCCACCTCCCTCAAATCCATTTTAATATTATCCTCCTATCTACGTCTGGGCCTCCCCAAAGGTATTTTTCCCTCCGGCCTCCCAACTAACACTCTATATGCGTGCTACATGCCCTGCCCATTTCAAATAACTGGATTTAATGTTCCTAATTATTTCAGGTGAAGAATATAATGCAGTAAAGTTTCGTAACAAGCTGTTTTATACGGTGATGGTTTGTTAGCCCTTCGCTCAACCCCCAAACTGGAGGACCACCACTTATCCGCTGTCCACGACTGCTTAAGGTAAGCGTTCACTACATCGTATCGCACTGCTCGTACGAATCGCACGCAACGGATATTTTAAGTGCAGTGCGTTCACTGTAACGGCTTCACCTCATCGCCTCATCGGATTTCCCTATCAGCTGTTTAAAACATGACGTCGTACGATATTGACGTTACTGAAAGCAAAGGAGTTGAGGTTATGTCTATTAATTACGTCTGTTAGCGAATAAGAATTTGTAATTGCTTCATGCGTCTTAATTGATGAGAAAAAAAAAACGAAAGAAATATTGGTTACATAATATATTTGCAAGAAATGACTTGATTACTGTAATGGGAACGCCTCAAATTATATAATTCTTCGCAATTTTCTACACGCGAAATAAGTTCTCCGTCTGCCATTTTGGCGCGATACTGAACATGACACAACATAATAGTAACAGTTGACCAATTAAAACTGATTTATTAAAGAAGGCCATGATCGCACGCATCGGAACAGTTGCCCATCCGACAAACGTGGACGGATTTGCCGTGAGGCGATGCGTCCGATACGATGTAGTGAATGCGGTTACATAACAATTACAGCAAAGATAGTCCTTTTCCGATCCCTGCGATTCGTCCGATGAGTGCGATACGATGTAGTGAACGCGGTTACATAACAATTACAGCAAAGATAGTCTTTTTCCGATCCGTGCGATTCGTCCGATGAGTGCGATACGATGTAGTGAACGCGGTTACATAACAATTACAGCAAAGATAGTCTTTTTCCGATCCGTGCGATTCGTCCGATGCGTGCGGTACGATGTAGTGAACGCTTACCTTTAGTCAATATATTCGCAGGTACCCTCCACATCTGGAGGCCGTCTCCTCTATCCGCAACCTGAGGACGCGCCATGTCGCAAAGTCTTATATACAGTGAGATATATTTCCCATTTCAAATCTCTTCTAATATTGTAATATTATACAATCTAATTCAAACTACTCTAAATTTAATTACCTCCATATCCCGCCCAACTAGCATATATGGTCCAGGATATATATCCACCCCACATAATGGGTGCCAGGGCGCCATATAGCGCGTGTTCATGGGGTTCATAGCGGTAGTCTGGGAAGGCTCCTCGATAAAGTCCAAACATAGGCAGCAGCGCCAGAAAAATTGCTGCTGTCCAGCCCAGCCACACCTGTGTCTGCAATGAATAGATTCCTTTCAAAGCCATCGCTTCAGCAACTACAAAGTCAGCACAGTTACCAGGGGCGGCTTATGGGGTAGTGTCAGTGTGCCATGGCACCACCAATGAAAGAAACAAAAAATAATATCCTACAAAGGAGTTGTAATTGTTTATTTCTACACATTTTATTCGTATGTCATCTGAACTAGCGCGCGCACAAATCGGGACGCACTCTTGCAGCGTTTCTCCGAAAGCTGGAGCTAGGACGGTTTTCGGCTGGGAATTCTAGCATTGTACCCAGCCTTATTCAGGACCCTTCGGACAGTTCTAACATGACGTCCTTACCTACATGTTCCTTTAGCTATGCTATAATCCATCCAACCAGAACGGAAGTATACACCCAGCCGTTACAGATTTCGCTACCTGTCACATAATACATGTAGGTACAGGAAAATTGTTACAAACAAGCACTACTGCGAAATGAAATTTATATGAGTTTCACAGATGAGTTCTAACACATCGTTGGATATTAGTAGGCTATAGCAGTGTCCTTGCCAGAAACATTGTGACAATTACGACTGGCATAACAACAAATTTTGAAATCTGATGGAAAAACTGAAAAAATCCTGACGAATGGATTAACATGATCACACTGTCACATCCACAAGATAAATAAATAAATAAACAAATAAATAAATAAGTAACTAGGTAAGTAAATAAACAAGTACATACATACCTAAGTGAATGAATGAATAAATACATAAATAAATAAATACGTAAATAAGTAAATAAATAAATAAATACGTAAATAAATAAATAAATAACTAAATACATAACAAGTAGAAGAAACTAACCCTGATTATAGATTCCTACATCATTATCATCACAATGCAGAAGACAGTAATACTTCCCATCTGCAGAGTAATATGACTGTTTCTGGGAATGAGTAACTTGTGAAGAATATTCCTCCCATTTGGGCTATTATTGTTTTCCTGTTTAATGGAAGTAAAATGCTAGCAAAAACCCTCACAAACATCATGTTAGTAGGCTCAGTAGTGGAAGCAACAATAATAATTATAACAATAAAGAAATAAACGTAATATATAAATGAATTCAGACCACTTTGGTACAAATTATTTTTTTTTAATTGACGGTAATACAAATTGCCAGCAGATGGCTTCCGACATAATGTATGTTTCGTTTACCTTGCTGAGGACGATTCTTCCATTGGTGCGGTGCATCAGGTAACCGACTACCACCCCCATAAGGTATACGGTGAGGCGATGTGTGGGTAGCACATACATCAGTTTGGTCGACGCGTACAGCTGTGACAACCTGCAAGAAAGGTTTAGTATCCAAGTTATTAAAGACAAGAATGAAGTATGTTCTGTAACGAGGCAACGAGATGAACTGTGGCCAGACTGTGGAGCCGTGTCCTTGAGCGGGGAAGCACAATCGCGGAAGATGTTGCTAATGTTTGAGACGGATAGGACCTACAGCTGCTAAATACAATGCGTTCGTAGCTCGGCCGGACCGTTCCTCGGCCTTGGACTGGGTGAATATTGGCGCGCCTGCCGCCAGAGTAGCGTTGTAGCTACTGCTGACGCGCCAGTCAGGTCCGGCCGAGATATGTATGCACTATAGAAGTTCAAAGCCTTGGTATTGTATTTCACGAAACTTTCTCGCCCATAACCCGACTTTTGATTCACCTTAGAAACAAAAGGTTTTCGTCTGAGTTTTAGCATTGTACCCAGCATTATTCAGGACCTTCCGCACAGTTCTGACATGAACGTCCTTACCTACATCTTCCTTCAGCTGTGCTGTAATCTCCACAATAGAAACCATTGGAGTTTTCTTTACTTGATCTATTAATATGTTCCTCTGTTCCCCAGTTTCGATGGCTACCAGTTCTGGATTGATTATGCAACGGTTTGTCTCTTTGAAGAGAAGAATACGTACTGAACAAATCGACACTTACCAAGTACTTTGTGTATTAATTTAAGGGGTTTCTTTACTAACTTAAGAGTTTGTTCCAATAATTTTGTCCTAGCAGAACGGAATCGTGTGAAAAGTAAATATAAGCATAACTCATTGTCAAAACCCTCTGTTTCAATACTTATATCTGCGGCTGTACTTATCTTCTTCTTCTTTCTCTTAGTTTAAACTATCCCTTTTAGATGCATTTACACGATCAACGTCACCCGGGCCTTACAGGGCCGACCTGTCGCGAGAGGAATTAATCTATGAATCACATACATAATTTTTGACCACACAAGGACATGGAGGGCCACCCCGGATGAAGGATCAGCTCAATGCCAGGGCCACTTCCGATACAGAACAAACATTTAAGACATTACACATCATTCACTCACACATATGAAAGGATTAAGGAAAGGATCGCCGTCCATCGCCGAACTTTCAAGAGGTACAATCCCGGCATTTGTCTGGAAATAACTGAAGAAACCATGGAAAACCTCAGTTAGGATTGCCGGCCCCTGGGATCGAACCCCGGACATCCCGAATGCGAGGCCAGTCCTCTACCACACCGCTAGCCCGCTCGGTCCTGTACTTATCTACATACTCTCTTTTCAGTCCTATTCCAACTATTTTTCGGAGCCAAGATTGCCCGAGGTGAAAATTACAATATTTCAAAGTTGAATCCGGAAAGCAATTGTTAACAGTTCTGTGCGCTGCAATTTCAAAATCTAAAATTATTGTTGACGGATTAAAGAACCCGTTTCATAACATGCAAATTTGTCTCCACTTGGTTACGTAACATGCAACACTTTTGCTCTGAAGTAAACAGTAAACAATATGAATATAACCCACGTTAGACAATATATGAATCATATACAGTTGCTTGAAATGTCTCACGCACGTATAAAACGTCCCATTTGTTAAAACAATTGAATTGTTTGAACATGTTCTTCAAGTTATCTATTTGTAGAGACGAAATACCAGTATTAGTACCATTATTTTGATAATGACGGTTAACAATTTTATTTGGTGGCTATGTGAATTCACCACATGCTTTTTACGAGCTATATACACTTCCATATCTCTATCATCTAACGACTAGTGTACTGTATATGTTCGCCCACTTCAAGTAAGAATTCAATCCCTCACAATTTGTTTCGATCTTTGCACAACACTTATTCACCGCACATCTCCACTATTTAAGTCCTGTCTGCAAGTCTCGTTGAAATTTGTATTTAAATTTACTGAAGAATATACATTCTGCACTACGATTAGTAACAGAGCTTATGAAGTCCATATGGGTACATAATTGTCCTGGTACACCGCGACGTAATGGATTAGCCTACTAATGTCAGTATCTGAAAGTTTACTCATGCAGGTAGACCTTCTATTAAAGCTACTTCTTAGTATGTAATGGTTTAATTTACGATGCTTTATCAACTCCGATGAGTAGGGTTGCCAACTCTCCCAGTATTTGGTTCTAATTTTAACAGTCTCCCCCTCTAGTATTTTTCTTTTCTTCAAAAATTTTTCTTCCTTATTTTTGTACAATGTAAAAATCTTTATCTCAAACAACCATTTCTTGTCAAAGAATATGCATTTTAATGTTCCAGAGATGCATTGAAATGTGTAGTCCTTGCACATGGTGGGTCATAGGAACAAAGTGTTTTTGGAATGGCTTATACTCGGTCATTATGAAAGAGAGAGACGTGTGGCATGTGACATTCCATTCCGTGGGTCACAGCATTTCACCTGCAGTCGGCATCATGGAGCAGTGGACGCATGTTTGCGTATGATTGTTTTGTTAGAAATGGCGAGGCGGTGACCTCGATATGGCGTGAGATTTGCTACAGATTCAATATTATTCGTAATGATTCTGTTCCGTGCGTGACACAATCTTATGTTTGGTTAACAATCTATGAACAAAAGGCGTAATACTAAAGAATAAACTGCCCGGTCCCCAACGCAGAGTGCGTACTCCAGAAAATATTGAAAGAGTCAGACAAGCGATACTGCGCAGCCCAGGCCGCTCTGCTCTAAGACATTCAGCTGCTCTTGGAATCAGCAATCGGATTTTGCATGATGATTTACATTTACACCCATACAAGATGGGTGGTTGTCCAGAAATTCAATGTAAGTGATTACCTCCAACAATGAATTTCGCACAGAAAATGCTTGTACCCCACGAGCAGTATGAAAACTTGATGGTTGCAATGAGTGATGAAGCCCATTTCCACCTTAATGGAGTCGTTAACAGACAACATTTTCGGTCTTGGGCTGCTGAATATCCGCGACACTTATACGAAAAACCTCTGCTTAGCCCTAAAGTAACAGTTTGGTGCGTGGTGGCACAGTTTGGTGTAATCGGTCTCTACTTTTTGTAAGAAAATGGGGTTACAGTTACTGTAAACTCTGTGCGTTACATCGAGATAATTAATACCTATTTCATCCATGAGTTACAAAGAAGAGCTATTGATCGTCAACGTTTGTGGTTTCAGCAAGATGGGGCCACGGCGCATACCTCCAGAGCGTCAATGTCAATTCTTTGCCTCCTGTTTTCCAATCGTGCCATTTCGAGATTTGGTGATATTTCTTGGCACCTCGGTCCCCTGACCTGTCCACGTGATTTTTTTTCTTTGGGGGTACCTAAATGCATGTGTTTACGAGGATAAGCCCCGAATATTAGATGAATTGAAGGACGCAATACGTCAACACATCTCCCAAATCAACAGAGATCTCCTGGAAAGAGTAGAGGTCATTTTCGTCAGCGCCTTCAACAAGGCGTCAACACAGACAGACATCACATGCCAGGTGTAATTTTTCGCTCATAATTCAAATGGTACGTTCTCACAAACGTTGTTCTACCAATAAAGTGTGTTGAAAACAAAAACTAACTATTTTATGATAATTTTAAAAACTCTTGGTTCCTATGCCTCACCCTGTAGAAGGTAATACTTGGCAGAAATAAGTTCCAGTGCTCATGAGTTTACATTCAAACAATATTAGTTACAAATTTGGTAAAACGAGTGAGTTTTGTTCTGAGCTTATCAGATAGTAATGCCCATACAGATAGTGTTTTCTTTCATGAAGAGTAGCTAAGTGGACACATAGTCGAAACAAGAGCGCGACACATATAATAAAATCAGAACTGCAAATTGTAGTCAACTTCAACTATTCATGTAGGTCATGTTTACACTTTCTTAAAAACAATAAAAGCTATTATTCAACGCAAAATCTGTCATAAAATATTCTCCATTCAAGTCTAATTATCAAACCAACAAGCAACTATGAAAAGATCTTTGACCGTTTCATGATGATTACCAAAATGTAAAGTTACTTTTACTCACTGAACTGAACAATTGGTCAATTTTCTGTGTGATGTTTTGTCAATTACTTTGTCTCCCGTATTTTTTAAAACGTCGGCAAACCTGTGCAATGGTTATCTAGCGTCTGAGTTAAATGAAGGAGATAATGCCGGCGAAATGAGTCCAGGGTCCAAAGTTCAGAGTTATCCAGCATTTGCTATTAATGGGTTGAGGGAAAACCCCGCAAAAAAGTTCAAATAATTAACTTGTCTCAAACTGGATTTCAACCCGCGCCCGATCGTTTCACGGTGAGACATGCTAACCGTTACTCCACAACGGTAAACATCATAGCGTCTACTAAAGGGAATCTGGGCAACTTCATTTCCCGTTGATAGCAATAAATAAGAGACGTTTGTGTAATTTAAAGATCCTCACTTTTTACTATTTTGTTACTGACATCTTTGCAGTGTATTGAGCTGAACTACTAGTACGTTTCTATTTTTTTTTAGTAATTTACGTCTAGCCTTCTTTCATTTTCTCGTAGTTTTCCTGCCTTTCTTATCGCTACCATATAGTACTTTTGCTACAAATTATATCTGATTTGCCGTAGATTAATCCGTTTTCTCCGCACACTTCTAACAGAGACACTCACCACTACTGGTTTTTCTCGAACACCAACACAAATTTGTGGTATTATTAAGTGAATTAAGATCGACGTTAGGTTACCTCACTCTATTATCATCTCTCTCTTCCTGAATACATGTTGTACGTTTTTTTTTTCTTAACAGCGGCTTGGTGAGCCCCCGATGTAGCTCAGGTGGTAGCGCGTTTATCTGCTCATCCGGAGCTGCGCTCGGACGCGGGTTCGATTTCCGCTTGGGCTGGGAATTTCCGAAGATATCTCCAACCGTAAGGCGAATATCAGATAATCTATGGCGAATCCTCGGCCTCATCTCGCTAAACACCATCTCGCTATCACGAATCCCATCGACGCTAAATAACCTAGTAGTTGATACAGCGTCGTTAAATAAAAAAGAAATAGCTGCTTGGGATACATACGACACGCCATTGTATAGGATAGTCGTCAATCGCTTGCTGAAAATGACGTAGTAGCGCAGCAAAGTGGATGCGGCAGCAGCGGCAGCTATCACGATCATTCCCAACCGGCGAGACCTCCACAACAGGTAGATGAACACGGGGGACACGACGAAAAGCTGCATGTTCATCGCCAACTGGTGCGTCTGTCCTGCGCACTGCAACAATGGAAGGATTGCAATCTTCTCTCTTTCATTTAAAAACAATTCTAAGTCATCAAACATAAAAATTGTTACACGTTACACAGTTTCTCTTTATACGCTTTACACATTACACATTTCAGGTTCTATGTCACATTAAGAGTAATATATTTGTGTTTTTTTAATTGTTATTCACAAGACATACTTAAATGAATTCAATTTTTTACAATCCGAAATTGGTTAATTTATAAATTGCATTGTTTTAGTATATATATATATATATATATATATATATATATATATATATATATACAGGCTGTTTCAAAAATACGGGGCACAATTTCAGGTATGTATTTCCCACATGTAGACAATGAAAATTGTTCATTACAACATGTGTCCGGAAATGCTTTATTTCCGAGTTATGGCCTTCAAAACATTGAAATTCACCGGAACGTTTTTCTTTCCGCAGGTCGTTGCCGTCAAAGGAGACATTAAGAGGGCACTCTGACAGTTCATTCCGAGGCGAAGGTTACATTCAGTGTTGTGTAGGCGTTAGACTGTGCGACATGTATTCAAATCAAGAGCTGGCAGAGATACACTTCATGTACGGTAAGCCGGACGGCAATGCTGCGCTGGCTCGTCTTTTGTACCAGGATAGGTACCCACAGCGACAATGTCCAAATCGGAAGTCATTTGTACGTCTCCATTACCGTCTGTGCGAGTATGGAAAATTTAACTCTCCTGGTTTGGGAAGGGGACGACCAAGATCTACAACTCCAGAAATACAGGAGGAGATCTGGAGGCTGTGAACATGACTCCTTCTATCAGCACACGAAGGGTAGCGTTGCAAGTCAATGTTCCTCATACGACTGTCTGGAGACTGTTGTTATTGTATCCTTATCATTTGCAACGTGTACAGGCCCTGTCACCAGCAGATTACGCTGCACGAGTTGGGTTCTGTCAGTGGTTCTTGCAGTAGTGTGGTGTAAATCCGAACTTTCCTGCCTTAGTATTATTTACAGATGAAGCACAGTTCACACGAGATGGCATTACAAATTTCCACAATCAGTATGTATGGGCGTATGAAAACCCACGTGCAACTGTTCCATCTCATCACCAGGTGCGGTTCTCCCTCAACATGTGGGCCGGTATCATTGGTGATCGATTAGTTGGACCCCATGTACTTGTAAACAGACTTACGGGGCAGGCGTACACAAACTTCCTGGAAAACACCATACTTCATGTTTTAGAAGACACTCCACTGATCAATCGTCAACACATTCACTTCTTGCATGATGGCACACTTCAGTCGTACGGCTCGCCGATACTTGGATCGAAGGTTTCCTGATCGATGGATAGGTAGAGGTAGCCCAATTGCTTGGCCTCCACGCTCACCTGATCTGAACTCTCTCTATTTCTACTTGTGGGGTCATTTAAAATCACCGGTTTATTCGTCTCCGGTGCCTGATTTGGAATCCCTTCGGAATCGAATTGTGAGGACATACGCAATACTCCTGGAGTTTGGGATCGTGTTCGCAGGTCAATGAGACATCGATGTGAGGTCTGTATTCAAGCAGGAGGTGGACATTTTGAACATCTTCTGTAATGACAACGACCTGCGGAAAGAAAAACGTTCCGGTGAATTTCAATGTTGTGAAGGTCATAACTCGGAAATGAAGCATTTCCGTACACATGTTGTGATGAACTCTTTTGATTGTCTTCATGTGGGAAATACATACCTGAAATTATGCCCCGTATTTTTAACACCCTATATATATATATATATATATATATATATATGTTTAATTTTGTAGATGTTCCCATGATGTAGTTACGCAACGAAAGGAGGGAGCAGTGCAAAGGTTGTCCATGCATAGGTTAAGGAGAGCAGCTATGTATACAACGAACAGGAGAAGTACTGTCCTTAGTAAGTGGAAAACATTGCATTATTAAGAAAAACAGTATTCAGAGACGCTAAGTGAGAATGATTCAACCCAGAATTAGAGCTCTTTTATCTTCCGTATTCTATGAAATTTTCCTTCATAACTGAAGCTAATTAATTGAACTTTAAAATTGAAATGTACGTATAATGAGAAGGTTCTTTATGGTTGTCAAACTTGGACTCTCACTTTGAGAGAGGAACATAGATTAAGGGTGTTTGAGAATAAGGTGCTTAGGAAAATATTTGGGGCTAAGAGGAATGAAGTTACAGGAGAATGGAGAAAGTTACACAACACAGACCTGCACGCATTGTATCCTTCACCTGACATAATTAGGAACATTAAATCCAGACGTTTGAGATGGGCAGGGCATATAGCACGTATGGGCGAATCCAGAAATGCATATAGAGTGTTAGTTGGGAGGCCGGAGAGAAAAAGATCTTCGGGGAGACCGAGACATAGATGGGAAGATAATATTAAAATGGATTTGAGGGAAGTGGGATATGATGATAGAGACTGGATCAATCTTGTCCAGGATAGGGACCAATGACGGGCTTATGTGAGGACGGCAATGAACCTCTGGGTTCCTTAAAAGCCAGTAAGTAAGTAAGTATAATGAGAAGGAATTCCTTAGCTTTTACAAATTCCTTAAACTATAAACTTTGTTCGAAGATTCGTAAATCAGCAGCGCAAATAAGCTTGTTATGATTTTCAGTAACACATAGGCTACTATACGTACCGTTAGATTTTCATGAAACTAACAAACCCAACATTACGTAGATTTTCATAAACCTAACAAGGCAACATTACGCGGTATGTTATTCGATCATGAAATGCGCACTATGTTCGGATTTGCTTCTTTAAATAACTTTTACGAGACCTAATAATGTTGATGTGAGGGGGAATTCGAAGAAGTGACTGGGATGAAATATCTTAAAAGGTTCATTTCGCATAGCAGGTTTGCTATATTAATGACAGTGATGCAATACTCGAGAAGTTTCGAAAGTTTTATACATAGACGCAGTTATTGATAAGTCATTCCATATTGTAATGTACAAGTAACGTTTTGTTCGTTATTCAAAATTATACATTATATAACAACTTCTGTCGTGAAATAATTTTATTGCATTTATCAAAAATATGTCAACAAAAATGCGAATAGTTATTTCATATCCACTTTATAATGATCAGAGACCGAGAGTTTAGGCATTATGAATCATTAAAATAGGCAGGCAAAAGGGCATCATAAATAGCTAAAATAGGTAGGCAAAAAGGCATTATAAATAGCTAAAATACGTAATTAAAAGTAATTACAGAAACCTTGCACTTTCCACAAAGATATTTCGGCCGCAAGAGAAGCTTTACATAAATCGAATGCATATTGGGATTTTCGACTCGATGTTGCAATTACTGTTGGAAGCAAAGAAATCTTCTTCCCAGTAGCTTTGGAAAAGTGCATTTTTCTGTTTGGTTGTATTGATATGTTGCGGTATGAAATATTTAGCTAGCTTCAACAACGTCGCAATGAAAACTGAAAGAAAAATAACCGTTAAAAATAATGTCAGACCTGCACTCATTGTTGCCTTGTATACGTTTTTGAACCGCAGCACTCACTGTTGCAAAGAGAATATGAACTGACTGAAAGACAATAATATACATTCGGTGAAATATCTTTCATTGTAGCGGTTATAGAAATAAATTAAAATATATCTGTAGGCAATTTTTAAATAATAGACAAATAATCAAATACAGGCAAAAAATGTATTTATTTTGTAAATTAGACATTTATCTTAAAAAAAGGCAGAAAAGGGCAACATATAACTGTGAGGTTTCAATTACAAAGGTATAATTCGTACAAATTAACTTTCAAAATGAAGTTAGATTTAACACATTTAAAAAGGCATTCTGCCAAAGTTCCGTTCTTTGATAATGATCATTTTGTTCACCTCTGTCTTCTCGTCACTGCTATCTGTACAGTATTACTGCAACCAGAAAGCACACAAATCAATCGAGGGTCGTTCACGCGCTATTTCGTATACATATATCATACCATATTCACTTCTAATAATTTTTTGTTTTTACAAAAATCAGTATACAAAACCTATAGCTATGTATTTTCTTTGCAAGAGTCTTATAATAAATGCTCAAAATATCCTCCTTTATCATGAATACGTGCATCAACCCATCGTCGCATTGACTCCTGGATGCACTGATATATCGGAGAAAGTCGGATTATCTCGCGTCTTCCAAATTATGATCACGAAGACTCTCTCTACACCGTACTCTAGATTTGCATACACGAAAGACTTTAAATGCCCCTACAAAAAGAGCATAGCAAATTTAGTTCGGAAGCTGAAGGCCAAGGAGTTGGTCCACCTCTATCAATCCAGCAGTCGCGGAACTTTCAACTGACAGACAAACATACACATTGTAATGAGTAGTAGCTCCATCATGCATGAAGTACATGCCTCGTCGCATCGTTAATGGGCCATTTTTTAACAAAACAGACAAGTCGTCCTCTAAAAACGCTTTCTTTAGTCAGTCGAGGTTGTAAAAAAACAGTAATAACAAGGAAAAAAAAGAGTTTCCTGATCTATGTTCATGTTACATGTTTTCATTCCCTAGATGTGAGTAATGTTTCCTCAAAATTTTGACGTACATTTTAGTTACACTACATATATTTTGATACTTGGAATCCAAGGGATCAGGAACAAACATATCAAGTGAAATTTTATGTCATATTGAGCTCTTGATTGTTTCCGCAAGTGTTATTCAATTAATTTATTCAGATATTCCTTTCCATAATGAGAAGGTAAAAATATATGTCTTCAATTCATTCAAAGTGCAATTACTTGTTCTGAACATTTACTAAATCATACGAAATTCCATGGAATAAAAATATCGCCGAAATGTTCTCTTATGCATAAGTTTTTGGAATGCTACCATCCAACCTTATTGATTCCCAGCATAAATCCCTGATATTTTTGTCTTTGTTTCTACTAATGTGTCTCTTGCAGAATCTTCGAGTCGGTCAAGTTCAATTTCAGTTGAGTCAGTCTAGTTAGACAGTTAGCTGCGATAACTCTAGACGTATGCAGTGGAAATCTTGGGTTCGAAGTACAGTGAACTTAGGTGAGTACTGGGGCAGCGTCCAGGCGAGGGCAACGCGTCCGGAAGTCTTAGGTTTGAAGTACAGTGAACTGACTCTGGAAGTCTTGGGTTCGAAGTGCAGTGGACTGTTATCTGGAAGTCTTGGGTTTGACGTACCGTTAACTTGAGTGAGTGATCTAGAAGAACTAGCCAAGGCGAACGAACTGTGAACTAGAACTGACAGATTTGTTTTGTAAATAGTGCTTTGTGAACATTAGTTTAAATTAGGAGTACATTGTTGTTCTTCTCAACAATAAACGTGAATAGTCATTGTCGTTCTGTGCAGTGCAATAACGACTACTGTGTTGCAGTGTTGAGTGGAATATCCATTATTGACGGGTGTGATTAAAGATAGAATTAAAAACCACATTGTTATTATTACTGAATGAATAAAAGTTGCAATACAGCACTTCAACATGGTCCCTGGCCTTGTGTGGGATTTATGGTAAATAAAACGACTTTGGAATTGGTTTCGTCCAGAGAATTCTGTGTGGTACAGTCGTAATTTTATTATACCGTTACCATTTCCACATCGATCGTTTGTTCTCAATAGTCTATTCTATAAGAAAGTATGAATACCAACACACCATGTTCTCGATACCAAGGTAGTTGTGTATGTAGAGAAAATTCTTCCACATGTTGTTCTGACAGAGATCCACGTGGGGTTTTATCACCTCGTTCCACAGAGGGCCCGACCCCAGGTGACTCAGAATGTACGTGCCGAACAAAAGGATGGCCAGATGGTTTGGCATTATCCTGAAACAAGATCAGCGAATCTAAATACAGGACTAAGTAAATATGAAAGTTGGTGGCATCAGATGACATACTTTTTCAGTGTACTCACTATTTAGCAATCAATATAACTATTATATTAAGTAGACATATAGGTCTATTTCTCTTATATTTACGAATCTAACGCTCACAATTCAACAAAATTGTCCCGTTTACCATTCCAATGATTGAGCAAGATTCTGTATAATAATAATAATAATAATAATAATAATAATAATAATAATAATAATAATAATAATAATAATATTATTATTATTATTATTATTATTATTATTATTATTATTATTATTATTATTATTATTATTATTATTAATAAAATATCATCATCCAGGTCAAGTCCATCTACATTATAAGAAAAATAATGGACCGTCTTCAAATGTTACTCTTTCTGAAGGAGACCTCGACTACATACGTACATTCCACAGATATATTATCCTGTGAATGAATAAGCCAGGCACTAAGATATTCAACAGCATTTGAATAAAATTCAAAAGAGACACTAAGAAATTCTCTTTTGAAATAAATATCATCTTCTTCTAACGTAGCTAAAATTTGCTTAATTTATGACGGAATAAATATATTTTCATTCCTGGAGTTCAATCATTCTATTAATCTTGATAACGATATAGAAGTCTCAACTGCAGTTACGTAATTAATTTCAGTTTTCATTGCAGCATCATGAGAAAGAGGCAAAGTTGCGTTAGGAAAATTCATTCACAACAATGCCTAAAGGTCATTAAACCACATTAACAATTAACACTGAATATCCGGGGAATCTGAGGATACATAATTAAATCCGGGAATATTCTGGAGAAAAATGTTGTCTGGGGTTAAAAGCAAAATTCGGGGACCGTCCCCGGCAAACTGGAACATCTGGTAACCTTACCAAATAGGCCTGTAATAACTGTTTATATCCTTACCTGAGATAAAGATCATATAATTATTCTATAATACCTTCGTTCATAGTAAAAAAAACTGAACAAAATACAATTATGGCCGTGTGCACCATTCTCGATCATCTAGCCCGTTTATCAACAATCACGGAAACATGGTTAATTCTTGACAATGATCAAGTTACAGATGCGGTGCACCGACATTTTCCCTCGATCAACTCAGTACCGTCAGCTGACGGTACGCTCGCTTGAGAAGAATCATCTGAGCGCTAGGTTACCGCGTATAAAAGAGCGAAAGAACGCACGCTGTCAATTATCGCTTCGTTTTTGTTTGTCGGACTGTTTCAAACATCCTCGCAGTTTTCAAATGACGAGTTTCAATAATCATAGAAGAAAAAAAGAAAAGAGCACCGAAGTGGGAATTCTTTTAGAACTCGTCAGCAATTCTGCATCCATATTAGAGAATAAAAGTACCGACGGAAATTCTCTAAGAGAAAAGCAGGCTACCTGGTTGGATTTAACCTCACAATTCAACATGAGTTATACGCGTTTACATAATTCCACATAATTTGTAACGTAATTTATACAGTGATTATTTCATATTATTGATAATAATTGGGAAACTTTCAGTATACGCATACCTCACTGACAATTATCTTGAAATAGGCTACTAAAAAGAGCAGTTTCGAATGAGTGTTTGTCGAATGCTCATCATCTTGCTTACGAAAACACACATTTCAGTGCCAATAATTTATTTGGGAAAATTTCAGTATACGGACATCTCGCTAACAATTATTTTAAAATAAATAAAAAAAAATAATTCGTCTGTGTATGTCGAATACGCATCGTCATTCATACGAAAACGAAGTTTTTAGTGCCAATTTATTTTGTGTACACAAGGTTGGAATTTTGGAGTAAGAGGGAAAGGAAAGTATCCTTGTTCTGAATTTTATCCATTTATTTTGTGTTCATAAGTTTGGAATTTTGGAGTAACAGGGAAAGGAAGGTATCCATGTAATTTCTCTTAATTCAAGCGTAAATAGCCTAATTGTCCAAAACGTCATGTAGGTCCTAATAGTTTCAAACGGCAAATCTATAGCTAATAAGTGATAATCTCGCATTCTACAAAATGGTCACTTAGTTTTACTATATTATTACCGGCATAGAGTAATTACATTATTACTATGTTAACAAAATTGGACAGCTAGGCCTAAATAATATTTTGTCTTCAAGTAAAGTCCCGATCTTCTAAAGCAGAAAAATATATAAAATATTAGTCTATTTTGAGAAAAAAAATTGTATTCTTCATCTACAAACTTACTCTTTCTACAATAACACCAATTCTGTTATTTCCGCAGTGATTTGCGTGTTCAAGATACATCATTTCATCTTCAATTCCATCAAGTACGTCAAATCGTGCCACCATTTTGGTTTTCTCGACTTGACCGTGTTAAATTCAAGATAATCGGTCCCACAACCGTGATCAAATTTGATCATCATCAACTCGCTTGTTTAACTATGATCGAGATTGATCTCCGCAAATTGGCGTTGATGATGGTCAAATTTTAATCGAGAATGGTGCACACGGGCATTACTGTAAAAATAATAATCATGCCATACACATTATGTCCATATATTTTTTCAACTTTTCTCTCTAACAAGTTTCCTTACAAAAGACTATCCAAGACCTGTATTATTTCCGTTTTCACTACGAGAGACAGTTTCCGTACGATTCATACCTGAAGTAGCGGATTAGAAATATGTCCCATAGTGGAATCCTCTTGCTCCTGTCAAGTTCCCTCAGGAAACTGATTGATGTCAGAAGTCCGTCAAACAATATGAAAGTGTCTGTGTAGATAATCGAAGTTCTTATAACCATAGACCAAACATTCGAGGATGTCTGAAACAAACGTGAAAAGTGAATTATATGCTAACAACTCCATACTAGTTACAGTTTTGAGAGTCCATTCTTTGACGGTGAAAAGGCTCAAAAGTCATTTTTCTAACCTGAAGATCTGAGTGAAATTTCCTGTGAGTCTAAGTGGAAACTCTAGAAAGCTTTCAAGAACAGGCTCTGTGATTTCACACGTCTCTGCTCTCGAGGAGAATTTGCTATAAGAGCAAAGTAGGGGGAGTAGCAGTGGAAGGGAAGGAGACGTTTAAATAGCGGAGACACAACACTCGACTCTACTCGTAATGCGTAAGGACAGAGCACATTAAATTTGCAGACTTACAACTCGTAGCGTTTCTTTCGGCGGTCTTGCCTTGCCTTAGTTATCGAACATCACACCTGTTACACGGGCGAGTTTACTCGACTCCACTTGCACTGCGAAAGGACAAAGTTCCTTTCAATGTGCAGACTTACAGCTTCCGCCATTTCTTTTTTCATCCTACAGTCAGCTTTTCGAGCGTATCCTCCTCCACGCCATATGTACTGTCATCCTCTGAGGAGTTTAGTGCTGAGAGGAATGCGGTTCCGACTAGTCTAGCACGGTACTGGGGTGGGAGGGAACAGTGACAGCGGCAGTCAGGAAGGAAGTACAATCATAATGAAAACATTCGCCCAATTTACGAGAGCAGTATGCATATTAGTTTTCTAACGTATTTTTGGCGAGATAGAGATACAACCATTCGTACGTACGTGTTCAGAGAAGGAAAGTATTGTAGAAAATTTTATTTATTTATTTATTTATTTATTTATTTATTTATTTATTTATTTATTTATTTATTCTGGTCAAGTTAAGGGCATCACACCACCACAAATACAAATACAATAAAATAAATAAAAAGGAAAATAATAATAAAACTGCAATAATATAAATGAAATGAAGAATCATACTATAAAATTTAGTGATTAGTAGAACTGAATTAAATTTGTAAAGTAATCAATTTAAATATATTGTAGGCCCTACTGCTGAAGTCACTTGAGAAGTAAAACTACTTGATTTGTATTTTAAAATATCACCAACAAATGATTTTCGCATGACATTATAGTATCCGTTTTCCATGATACCAATCATACATATTCTAAAATTCCAATAGAATAAAACCAAAAAAAAATTTCCACAGCATGTTTCCTTAAAAATGACTTGTTACGGTGAAATATATAATATGAGTAATTCACATAATATTAACATAGCTAACATCAGGGAGATGTTTGAACAGAAATTACAACAATGTATTTAATATATTAATAACAAAACCATATAGAGCTAGGTAAACAATATATGAATGAAATATTCACACTGTCATACTACAAACTGAAGACTGCATATTTTTGGACGATTAATAATTCCCACTCCGCTCGGCTCGGCTCGGCTTGGTTGTAGCAACAAAAAAATCTACCTGCAAACCCCCCGCACCGATGGCAAGAATACCTCAGGTCCCAGCGCTAAACTCGTCGGAGGAAGACAGTAGTACCTAAGTCGTTTCCGGCTTTTCACCTTCCAAATTTTCTAGAACTCCTTCATTGGAGCAGCGAAACCTGGAAGGAGACAAGTACCCAAGGCTTGGAGCTTACATATTCAGTTTCTCTCAGTCCCGAATTCCCATTTCAAGTATGCGTTTTCGCGTACGTTTTAAATTTCTCCTCCCAATTCCCCTCTCTTTCAATTCAATTACACTCCCTCACGTGCTCTATTAGCTCTGCTCCGAGAGCAGAAACGCGCTTCGATGCCACAGGTTGACCATTTGGAAATGGCTATGAACGTATTCCGAATCTCAACGCTGAGCAATCTGATGGCATCACGGTATTCCGAATTTCAACGATGATGTCACTGATGCTCCACCGGTGTTGCACCGGTTCCATCAGCTTGCAGAGATAGTGGCAGTCTCCATCAGCCGCCATCAGTGAATCTGATTGGTTCGTGTATAGGGCGGGAATTAGCAGACGAATGACATCGTGCACTGTTGTGTCATGGCGGTGTGTTCTGCTTTGGTTCTGCTGTATTGTTTGTAATGAGCATAACGTAAAAACAATATGTTAATGGCTTATGAGCTAACATGTGAACGGACCATTTCTGGTTCAAGAGATAAATTGTTTATGCTCTCTTTTCTTTGAACGAGATGACAGTACGGAAATTTCGCAAAATCTTGCTAGTGTAGCACAGACAACAACTTGTACAACCGTCATGACAGCCAACGAACCTTCCAGCAATTTTGATCCTATTTTCGCTGCAGCGTGACGTCATTGTGATCCACCGGTCCGGTGAGATTCGGAATACGGTGTATCCTAGAGGTACAACCAATTCCCGTCATCATTTCGCCGTCTCTCTGCTATTCACTACTGACTGATACAGTCATATATACCCCTCAGGAGACCTACTTCGTGTGATTCCTTCGACGAAAGATAAATGAAAAACCTAGCCACGACAATGTAAGGAGTTAACGTCAACACTACGTATGTATCCAAAGCATACAATATGGGCAGATCACAATCATATAAAATTTATTCCGTGACGTCAGAGTTCCAAATGCTTGAATATGAAACTATTTGATCAAGAACTACAGCTATTCTCAAGCAACGAACAGTTAAAACATTGCGGATGATTGGACATTAGTTAGAGTGGAGTACGTTAACCTTTCCTGTTTGTCAATTCATGAGTGGGAGAGGCATTATACCGCAGTTCAGATGTAAACACACAAGATAATGGTGCCGTATGTAATGTAATGAGTGCTTTATGGAGGCCATGGGATAAATACCAAACGTTAAATAGAAGTGGTAACCAATCTGCTTGTATAAAACGTGTCAGAATATTCTGCTTTATACAAAAATAAACTCTTCTGTTTTTTTTTTTCTTATTTCAAATAATAACCCATGAATTTTAATAAATATTATTATATTTAATATGTATAACGAATAGAATTATTATTATATTTAATATCTATAATAATAGGATATAAACTCGTAGATACTCTTATCAACAAGGTCATTATAAGCGGATAGAGATACCAGTCATGTCAATTGATGCCCATAGGAGCAAGCGAGCGTTTTAGAGCTCAGGAGAGCCTGAGCGCTTTACAGCGGAAAGGAAAGAGACAGACGAAAGAGGTAGTAAATGCCGCTTGGTCGAGCTATATTCCGGGATGGCCAGCACTGATTCAATGGATAAAGGTAAGAGAACTTATTAAACCTGTATCCATGTTAATTTTTAGATTTGTCTTAGATTTAAGTATAAGTTCATTATAAGAATGTAAGTTTTAATTTTAATACTCATTTTTCACAAGTTTGATTTTTTTATTCAAAATAAATATTTTCTCAACTTGTTTTATAGAAAAGTGAAATTTTCAGACATAGGCCCATTTACTTAGTAGCCTTACGGAATGTTTTCGTAAATCTAATATACCGTAAATACGTTTTACTGAAGATAGTGTATTGAAAATTTTGAAAATATTCGCATGGAAATTGTTTGTAAGGAAATGAATTAACAAAGCAACTACTGTTACATCATAAGTAAAATATACGTGCCCATTTGTTGTAAAAATGCCAGCTCTATAGCTTGAGCAGGTTTCGGAAAAAAATAATTTAATATTCTGATGATAGGAAGTTGCTCACCAATATCACCTTAAATGCATAATGCGTTAAGAGTTTTGTTATGGAATATTAGTTACATTTAAAACATATACAGCACCTAGGTAAATTTGTTTGTACCCTAATATTGTTTTGATTAGTTTATTGATTACTTTTATAAGGCTATAGGTACCATCAATATCAATCCCAACTTATCACGTCATACACAATCTCTTTCTTTGGGATATCACTTTCTTTATGAATTGTGTTTAATCCATTTAGTACAGTATAGTTGTACTACTATGGAATTTATGTGAATATTCCTTCTTAACTCTTTATTATGTTATCAACATTTAAAACATAACTGCAATATTAAGAAATTGGTAATAGTACTTTTGTTTCACTGACAATATAGATACTATTAAAACAGAAAGAAGCCATATTAAAATAACGACATAAAATTTCACGTTCCGTCTGAAGATTGTGCACCACTGTTTTCTTAATCCTACAGATTGCTTATTCATACACACAACCCTTCCTCTTTCCATACTTAGCGCTTGATGCCCGCGCACGACGTCTAGGTCAGAAAAATGCGCTTGCTTTGACATCACTGAGATAGATGATATTATTAGAAACCATTTCTTAGGTATAAGAAATCCTGACATCGTGTACTTCAGTCAAAATTTCAGTTATATTCTTTACTACAACCCATCACCGTAAGAAAAGACTTGTTAAGAAACCTAACAAGAAGCCACGGTATTGTACGAGATGGAACTATAAAAATTGGAGATTTATCCTTCGTAGAGGAGGAAAAATTCAAATATCTTGGAACAACAGTAACAAATATAAATGACACTCAGGAGAAAATTTAATTCAGAATAAATATGAGAAATGCCTGTTATTACTTGGCTGAGAAGCTTTTGTCATCTAGTCTGCTGTCAAAAAATCTGAAAGTTAGGATTTATAAAACAGTTATATTACCGGTTGTTCTGTATGGCTGTGAAACTTAGACTCTCACTTTGAGAGAGGAACACAGATTAAGGGTTTTTGAGAATAAGGTGTTTAGGAAAATATTTTGGGTTAAGATTGATGAATTTGCAGGAGAATGGAGAAAGTTACACAACGCAGACCTGCACGCATCGTATTCTTCACCTAACATAATTAGGAACATTAAATCCAGACGCTTGAAATGGGCAGGGCATGTAGCACGTATGGGCGAATCCAGGAATGCATGTAGAGTGTTATTTGGAAGGCCGCAGGGAAAAAGGCCTTTGGGGAGACCGAGACGTAGTTGGGAAGATAATATTAAAATGGATTTGAGAGAGGTGGGATATGATGGTAGAGACTGAATTAATGTTGCTCAGGATAGGAACCAATGGCGGGCTTATGTGAGGGTGGCAATGAACCTGCGGGATCCTTAAAAGCCAGTAAGTAAGTACTACAACAGATTTCCATCTCTTGTAACGTAACTCTGTACAGATGATACGCATACTATGTATTATTGTATTTTATCAATTGTGTAGAATAAATTCTGATGTCGCAATAAGACCAACTGGTAAAAGTGGGATGAGTTCTCCTGAATTCAAATGTCCTACCTCTATCATGTAGTTTCTGTTGACGAAGGGACTGAAGTACAAAACGACAGCTTTATGAAACACGAGTAGGGCGAAGGCATTCAGAGAGCGGATCCCGTGCACGCAAGAAATGTCCTGCTGGTTCGAGTCTATGTTCAGCAGCTTCCGCCAGTTCTTCCTCAGCGAGAACGCCTTCACCAGCGCCACAGACTTCACTGCGAACAGACAACAACCTCAAGTTAACACTATTACTTAATTATAATATCAATTTTTGTTTTCCACCTGTGCTTATCTTAATATTTGGATTTATATTAACGTTTTCGACACTCGGTGTGTGTCATCTTCAGATATGGGGTCTATTTCATTGTGTGTTGTGAAGACCTAGCTTCTTAATTATGTTGTGGGTTGTTCACTTATGTATGACCTTTCATGATTTCTTAATTTAGCTAAAATTACTATAAGCAGTGTGTGGTTGGTTGTTATGATTCTGTTAAATACTATCTTTTGAAAACCCATATAGGGCAATAGAAAATTATGTTAAAACCATGACACATAAATATAAACAAGTAAAATATACACACTATAAAAACACTGTAAAACACTGTATACACTATATCACTTTTATCACATATATGGTTGGCTGTGTTGGCCTGTTATATCGTTAAAATTGGGTTGTGTTTACTCTTCTTGGTAAAAAACTGTCTTATTGACGCACTTTCACTGATTTTCCATAGTATTGTATGTTGGAGTTTTTGATGTTGTTCAAGTTGACTACTGTGAATCGTGGATGCTGTTATTGAGTACTTAGACGTATATAATACAAGCTATTTTCTGTTGAGTCCGCTGTCTAGTATGGCCATGCGTGTCTGCAACAATTTACTTTATATTAATAGATTGAATTAAGACGATTTTGTTTTTTATTAAGTTGGAATTTATCGCGTAAAAATGTTGTATGGAAAACACTTACAATTTTAGCTGACGTTGGAGTGTTCCTATGTGGTGCATGGCTGAGACTAGAATGGCGGGCTCAATTACAATATTTTCTTAATGTACAGCTGTCAAAAGAAAAAGTGGCCCCTCTCCTGGAACTAAGTTCCCTTCGGGTATCTTTGCTACAATTCGGAGACAGGTGATGTTACATGTTGTTGGACCACGTTGCCTGATATCTACAGTTATAATTGAAGTATCCTGTGTGTTATCGATAGCATAATGGTAGCGTTCAGGCCTCTTATTCATGAGGTCCTGCGTTCGACTACAACCACGTGCTTTTTATGTTCTTTTTTGTTCTGTTTTTGAGAGAGACAAACTATACATAATGGCTCCTTTTTCTTTTACGATTATTTTAGTAATTAACATCAGGTTCATTAATATATTATGCCATGACTTTATCATTATGATATTATGGCTGCAAATGGAAAGAAAAAAGATTTTATTCTCAATAAAAATATCTTTCGTGGCATAAACAAAACAAATTTACTGGCGTCGGCCTTAAAACATTCAAACAATTAAGCGTTCAAAAAACAAAACAAAAAGCCATAATTCAATATTTAGTCTATCTTCCTCTTATCTCGATCTTCTTGCAGTCGAGTGGGCATGGAATTGACTAGTCTATGCAAATAGCGACTGTTTTTAGACACGATATTCCAGGCATTCTGAACATACATACATAAGTGTTCTGTCCATAGGCAGGTCTTTCATTGCAAACCCAGCAATCTCTAATCTTTCCTATTTTCTGCCTTCCTCTTAGTCTCCGCATATGATCCACATATCCTAATGTTGTCTATTATTCTTTTCAACCAGAGATCCAACCAGTTACTTTTTATCTTTCTAATCAGTTTCAGCATCATTCTTTCTTCACTCACTTTTTCAAACACAATTTTATTTCTTATTCTATCTGTCCACTTCACACGCACCGTTCTTCTCCACATCCACATTTCAAATGCTTCAATTCGTTTCTCTTCATTTCGTCGTAATGTCCATGTTCCTTCCCCATAAAATGCCACACTCCACACAAAGCACTTCACTAGTCTCTTCCTTAGTTATTTTTCCAGAGGTCCGCAGAAGATGCTTCTTCTTCTATTTAAAGCTTCCTTTGTTCATGTTTGCAGTTTTTCTTGGGAAGGATAGGCCTAAATGCGGTAACATCCCGTTGCTTTCCGCACACCACTATCTCTTTCGCATCTTATTAAATTCCAGGGGGCCCAAGCGTGGAGATGAGGAGAGTGGATTTGACTAATTGGGCCCTCCGGACTTCACCGAAAGTCACGGCAAGGGTTAAATATTAATTCTATCAGGATGTTTGACCCTATCAGAGATCGGGAAATCTCAATTAGCCTTTGCCCCCCGCATCCTGGACTAGCTTCTACGAATCATCAGAAAATCTTAGAGTGTGATTGGGCCAATTTTTCCGAAAATGTTTCCACACTTTTGCCCTCGTAGCTCAGCGGACGAACGTCGGAATTTAGATGCCAACTTCTCAGGTTCAATTCCTCGTTACTCCTTTTCATTTTATTGTGGTTCAAGATAGTATAATGTAACAATACAAAAAGAAAAACTAATACCAGTATTATGCAACTGGATTTTTCCAAACCTAATATTAAATTTATGTTATTTATATCGCTAAAGAACGATTACAATATAAATAACTTGAATATTATTTATACAGTATCACTAAAGAACGATAACACAATATAAATGATAAATATCGGTTTGTTTAATTAATATAAGATATTATATAATACGTGTTTAATTATCTAAATAAAGTAACCTATTTTACAAAGAAAGATGTTTATTTGTGTTATAATAATTACCTACATAAAATACAGATTATTTATATTGCGAAAGAACAATAACAATATAAATAACTTGAATATTATTTTATAATGCTAATGAAGGAAAACAGAATATAGGGTAAATGATAACTTGAATATTATTTATATCGCTAAAGAACGATAACAATATAAAAAACGTGAATATTATTCATATCGGAATTTCACAGATTTATTACAGATGTATTTAAGAAATTGTAGAAGAATAGTAATTAGTAACAGTGTCCTATTTATTCTTCTTGGAGCCAAATTTGTTACTTTTAAAAGTGTGGTTACTATGTTGAAGTGTATGTGTTGCAACGGATGCTTGATTTGTTATGTATGTGAGTCAGTTATGGGATGCTTGATGTCGTCGCAATGTCGTAATTATAGTTTGATTGTGTTTGTGTGACTATTGTGTATTAATTTATGATATATGGTATGGAAAGCTGCATATTTGTGTTATAGAAGTGTTACGTATGTGTGTTGTTAATGTTTTTGTATGTTTCAAATTGATAACTGATATTTGTTTTGCAATCGCAATGCCTAATTTACGGATTGTTTATGTTTTGTTTACATCGCGTAAGCTAATTTAATTTTCTTTTCCATTTCTCTTTATGCTTATCTGTTTTGTGTATAAAACTATAGCCCTGACATACATATGTAAAATAGGGCTAACCCCCACTGGAGATACAATAATAATAATAATAATAATAATAATAATAATAATAACAATAATAATAATAGATAATTTGAATATCATTTACATAGCTAAAGAACGATTAAAAATAAAATGAAAACTTGAAGAAGGCGCGAACCCACAACCTTTGAATCATTAAACAAGCACTCTACCGCTGGTCTGCGAGGAGCAGATATGGAACACTTCCATAGTTCCGGAACTGCTTGTACAAGCACATGCATCGTGTAACATCGCCGCGACCCTTAAGTGGACTTTGAAAATATTCGCTGTTCACGAGTGCGGCCACTTTTTTTTTTTGACAGCTGTACGTCATCTGGAGTGGGAAGTGGAGGGGGTATTGGTGGGACCTGTGTGGTTGTTGTTTGTGTTTGTTTCGGCGGGAATAATTTAAACAAGTTAAAATGTGGGTTATTTGTATTGGCTATTTGCTCGTTGAGGAGGAGTCTTCCTCAGTTAAATTCTTTTATAATGTGAAATTGTTCCGCAGTGTCTATTGTGGAGTTATTTATGATTTTTAATATTTTTAATGTGTCCTTTATATTTGTTAATTCATGATTTTCCTCGATGAGGTGCTGTGCTAATTTGGATTTGTTCCTATTGTAAATAAAATCGGAGGTGTGTTCACTGTATCTAATTTTGAAGTTTCGTCGACTCTGACCTATGTATGTTTTGGGGCAATTTTTACATTTCAATTGATATAAACAGCGGAATATATCAATTAAGAAATCATGAAAGGTCACACACAAGTGAACAACCCACAACATAATTAAGAAGCTAGGTCTTCACAACACACAATGACATAGACCCCATATCTGAAGATGACACACACCGAGTGTCGAAAACGTTAATATAAATCCAAATATTAAGATAAGCACAGGTGGAAAACAAAAATTGATATTATAATACAGTGAGCTTATCGGCATCTCCAAAATGAAACTACTGTTACTTAAGTATTCACTGTATTCTAGATTCTGCTAGGTTTTGGGGTATTTGCAAAGACATTCAAAGTTTTGGAGCTACACGATTGTTACATGCTCATGGAAAGAGGAAAGGAAAAACCTTTCTCTAGATTCTGCTACTGAAAGTTACTCCCTAGTCCTAACCAAACATGCAGCAGTCCATAGTTTTTTAATCAAGAGTTTGACTGATGCATGTTTTTTATCTTGACTCAAACAGCATTAAAATTGTGGTCTAAACATTTGTCATTATTATTTCTATTTTTTTAATTTTCCAAAAGTACAAAACAAAAATTAACGAAGGAAGAAATTCAGAATTTTTTTTTCCTTGTTTCAATATGATGCTATTTAGGTACAATGGTGCGCACGAGGATTTTGCACGTTGATATAATCACGTCCTAACGGACAGTTCACATGTGCTACGAGAAATTGCACGTCAGATGACACTCCTATTTTTAACTATTAGTTTAGACAGACTAAATCGATTCTTAGATCTTTTATACGAGTGCTATAAATCTCGTGACTCGTAATATTAGAAATATTGAATAAGACACTCGCAAAACAAAGTAGGATGAAGACATACTCATTACGAAAGAAAGATCCCACTAGGATTCGAGCCCGAGTTATTACACTTGTCCACGTTGTATAGTCGCAAATGTGATGAACATGAGCTCTTGATGCTAGGCATGCGCGATGCTTAATTCTTTCACTTCGAATTATTCTAGTAGGGCAATATTTTGCCTACCACTATATTTTTCATAATACTGTAGAAAATTTAAAGAAGATAGTTTAATATCACAAGTTAATTTATAACAAAAAATGCTGAACTCTATTAAAATAATTAATACATCATAACTCAAATACTAAATGTCATATTCCAGTGCTCTTTATATAGACGTAGATGTCTTAGCGCTGAAACTAGTCACAGAATATTCATGGAAACATTGCAAACAAAAATGTGAAAATAGAAAAGGTTTATTTCAAAAAAGCTGGTGGTCTTACGTTCTTTTAAGTAATATATATTATTTTTACAACAAATTTACAGAATTTGACACTACTACACTAATAAAAAATATCGCAGAGATTTTATTTATTTACTTATTTATTTATTTATTTATTTATTTTTTATTTATTTATTACATCATTCTGTATTCACGTCATGCCGGATTAGATGTATTCCAGTTCATAATCTGCCATCACCCACTATATAATGATTACCAATGAATAAACATATTGCAATCTACAAGTCATAATATGTTTGTGCGTAACATGTATTATTATTATTATTATTATTATTATTATTATTATTGTTGTTGTTGTTGTTATTATTGTTATCATTATTATTATTATTATTATTATTATTATTATTATTATTATTATTAAAAATAAGCCTACAGTATATAGTACTAATACTTCTACGTTTGCTAATCTAATATCGTTTATTTTCCTAATTCACCTTCAACATATAATCATGATAGTAATAATGACAAGAACAATAATAATAATAATAATAATAATAATAATAATAATAAATATAGTGAAACTTTGTATTTAAAACCACTAACTTTAACTTTTTCTTTTCTATATTCAATCTCCTTAAAGACTATTTTGTTAAATTAATTATAATATAATTTTCGTACCTTCATATAGAGTCCGAACACTCAACATCTATAATCCCAGACCAGTCAGAGCTTTGACCTTCTCTTCCCATCTAATTTTAAATCTAAAAAGAAATTTTCATAATTTATGCAGACTGCCAGCGTTTAAAAGACCATTCATTTTTATATGTCACTAAAGCGTTTATTTTCAAAAATTTTTATTCACCCAACAATTTCTCAAATCATTCGTTGACGCACAATTTGAAGCTATTTGCATTGCGTCTTCCATCTCTTATTCTTTAGCCTCCAGATATCTAATCTCCACTATGCCATTCCTGTTCTCCCTTCCCTTGAATTTTATCTAATATATTCTTTCTGCTCCCAAAACGTTTTAACAACTCTATAGAGTTTTAGTGACCTAGGTCCTTAATATTACGAAAAATATCTCATCTAGAAATTTCGTTTGTTCTCTCTTTTACTATCCTTCCAATAGTCTTGCATAGACCAATATAATAATTCGTAGGACGACAACTCAGAGAACACCAAGGGAGGCACCGGAGTAACTCAGTCGGCAGGGGTGCCTGCCTACTGATCAGGAGCTGTGCTCGGGCGTCGCGTCGGTTCGGTTCTCGCTTGGGCTGATTATCTGGTTGGGTTTTTTCGAGATTTTTCCGAAATTTAATGCTAATGTTAGGTTATCTACGGCTGCATCTCGCCAAATACAATCTCACCACCACTAATTCCATCAACAATAATAATATTGTAGTTGAAACTGCGTCGTTAAATAACCTACTAAAAATTACCAAAGATGATCAGTAAACTACTGCTTCACGTTCATATGCTTCAGGAGAGGTGAACAATCATGTAACCAGTACGGTGGTAATGTGTGGCCTAAAAGATAATACACCAGCCGGTATAAGTGCCGTACGAAATCGGATTACGCCATTTAATGGAGCTCCCAAAATTCATTACGATATTGAGTGGAACGTGAATCATAACATTCATTGTAGCATAGTCAACTCGTGCAATAACTAGCATTATACAGGTTTGCAGCTGAAAAACAAACAAATGCTATAACTTTAAATATAAAAAACACGTGTTCAGAAATCTTCCGAAATCAACACTAGCTTGTCCCATTTATGCCCGTGTGCACCATTCTCAATTAAAATTTGACCAAGGTTAAGTCGGCACTTGACCATCTTCAACGCCAATTTGCGGAGTATCAATCTCGATCAAAGTTATACAAGCGAGTTGATGATGATCAAATTTGATCACGGGTGTGGGACCGATTATCTTGAATTGAACATGGTCAAGTCGAGAAAACCAAAATGGCCGCACGATTTGACGTGCTTGATGGAATTGAAGATGAAATGATGTATCTTGAACACGCAAATCACTGCGGAAATAATAGAATTGGTGTTATTGTAGAAAGAGTAAGCTTGTAGATGAATAATAAAAATGTTTTTTTTTTCTCAAAATAGACTAATGTTTTATATATGTTTCTGGTTTGGAAGATCGGGACTTTACTTGAGGACAAAATATTATTTAGGCCTAATTGTCCAATTTTATTAACATAATAATACAGTAGTTATTCTATGCAGGTAATAATATAGCAGAACTAAATGACCATTTTGTAGAATGCGAGATTATCACTTATTAGCTATAGATTTGCCGTTTGAAACTATTAGGACCTACATGACGTTTTGGACAATTAGGCTATTTACGCTTGAATTAAGAGAAATTACACGGATACCTTCCTTTCCCTCTTACTCCAAAATTCCAATCTTGTGAACACAAAATAAATGGATAAATTTCAGAACCAGGATACTTCCCTTTCCCTCTTACTCCAAAATTTCAAACTTGTGCACACAAAATAAATTGGCACTAAAAACTTCCTTTTCGTATGCATGATGATGCGTATTCGACATACACAGACGAATTGCTTTTTTTTTTTTTTTCTTTTTGTAATTTAAAATAATTGTTAGCGAGGTATCCGTATACTGAAATTTTCCCAAATAAATAATTGACACTGAAATGGCCTATTTCAAGATAATTTTCAGTGAGGTATCCGTATACTGAAATTTACGCAATTATTATCAATAATATGAAGGAACCACTGTATAAATTACGTTACAAATTATGTGGAATTATGTAAACACGTATAACTCATGTGAATTGTGAGGTTAAATCCAATCAGGTAGCCTGCTTTTCTCTTAGAGAACTTCCGTCAGTACTTTTATTCTGTATAATATGGATGCACAATTGCTGACGAGTTCTAAAGGAATTCCCACTTCGAACTGTGAGAAGTTCGGTGCTCTTTTCTTTTTTTCTTCTATGATTATTGAAACTTATTTGAAAACTGCGAGGATGTTTGAAACAGTCCGACAAACAAAAATGAAGCGATAATTGACAGGGTGCGTTCGTTCGCTGTTTTATACGCGGTAACCTAGCGCTCAGATGATTCTTCTCAATCGAGCGTACCGTCAGCTGACGGTACTGAGTTGATCGAGGGATAATGTCGGTGCACCGCATCTGTAACTTGATCATTGTCAAGAATTAACCATGTTTCCGTGATTGCTGATAAACGGGCTAGATGATCGAGAATGGTGCACACGGCCATTAGACAATCACACGCAGCGGGACAATTGATCAAGTGATCTGTATTATATCAAGGTCATCGTTTGAGACGACATAAAACAAACACAGTGTTACAGTAGTAGTACGAGTATAGGCCATTCATTTTCTCGTAAAACTTACTTGCTATTAAGGGGAAGAAAAAAGTGGACTGAGAAGCTTTCCTCCCTCGCTATGCTTTCACTTGTAGCTAGCTAGTCACTTGCCCCCACTACAGGGTCTTCACGTTGAGCTGCGACGCACGCAAGCATTTGGTTCCATGGGATAACGAATAATCTATAGCAGTAATATTTTTTTTAACGACACTGTCAACTGCATAGGTTATTGAGCGTCGAATTTCAATGTGGGCCAAAATTTGCTAAGAAAATTCGTCTGAAGTGCGTTTTCCGTATGTAACGGAACTTCTCAACGTACTAAATCGATGTGTAAAAATTTGGAAGCAGTATTAAATAGATTGAGACAGTTTTAGAATAGTCAATGACTTAGTTGTGGTGTGTCTTGCATCAAGAAACAACTAACTATATTATACGACAAATAATATCTGAAAAACATGTCTTACCAACGCTTTGTTTCTCTTTATCCCCATCGATACACGTTCCTGCCAAAACGATGCCAAGAAGACAGATGAATATAAGTCTGTAAAACAAAAAATTCATTGATGTAATGAAATATCTCCTTACTGAATCATTATATCAGAATAAGTGATCCCGATTTGTATATTTATCTTTGATTTCCAGCTACAGAATTCTTTTAAGAACTACTACATACTAACAGGACGGCAAATAGGAAATGGTGAAATGAGGCTTTCCGTAAGAGAAGGGCAAACTCACCAAATGTACCTGTAGAGATAATAGATATTCAAAGTATTTTACCTGTAAACGAGAAAAGGGCGAAGCCGCCAAGGACACGTCTGTAAATAATGGTAATTAGTTTGTACACTGAAAAATGAATACCTTTATTGAAAATTGAAATTATATGTTCAATTTAATATTCTAATTTAATAGTGATCATCAGACCCCGGGGAAAGTATTGCATATAGGGAAACGCGCGATGTAGTATAGCTAATGTTTATGAACCGAGGGCTCTTGCACGCATCACTGTGCAGGTAGGAGTAGTGCCGGTGCAGCTTAGTACAACGCAGTCAAAAGCAATCGACACGGGTCTTCAGAATACAGAGACCAAAAGTACGCAAGATAGAAACACTAAGAAAATATGTTCGTCAATAAAGTGTGTTTTCCATCCATGGTAATGAACTGTTTTGTGAATTGTGTCACGTGAAATTGGCAGCCGACATGGCATGCAACGTCAAGAACCATATAAATAGCAATAAGCATAAACGAGCATGTAAAAGACAACAGAATTTAAGCAAGGTACAGCAGGAATCTCCTTCACAATTACAGTACTAGAACGATCATTTTACGATGATATGTGTGACCCGTTTATTGCTTCAAATATTCCGTTAAACAAATTAGGAAACGCGAAACTCCGTGGCTTTTCAGAAAAGTACACTGGAAGACAAATTCCTAAAGAAGCAACACTGCAGAAGAAGTATGTGCAACATGCATGTGAGAAATGTCTGCGTGAAGTGAAGTGTAAATTACAAAATGAGAAGATATGGGTTCTATAGCTGAAAGCATGCACTCCGTTGGACGTCACGTTGCAAATGTGGTTGTGGCTGCCCTTAGTGCAGAATGTTGCTGTAGACTTATCTCTTAATGTGTGAAGTGTTAGAGAGGGTTAATTGTTCCACCATATGTGAACTATTTGATAGTGCTATGAAGTTGCTATGGCCATCATGTGTGCAATTCAAAATGTGTTTCTATGCTGCTAGCTATATGAAGAAATCTGCTAAGTTTCTTGAAACACGTTATCCGAATATGATACACGTTACATGTCTTGCATATGCATATCATAGTTTATTGCAACACATCAATACGTAAATAATATAATTGGGGCCTACCAGTATGTCAAGTACAATGAAATATTTAGGTCTCTTAACGAGAATAAATTAGAATTGCTCTTTCTAAGCTTCATAGCTAATCACTGGAAACTAGTCAAAAGGACGCACAAATAATGAGACTTTCATGTATTACTTCATTTCTCATGAACCAAACTGTACTACTGCCAACGTCACGCTGTCTATCGTTATTTACCCCATCCCTCTCAAAGCAGGTATGGAATGTTGCATACTAAGCTGATAGCAATACTTTTCCCGGGGTCTAGTGATCATATATGACATTATGAATTCACTAATAGGCCTATTATGGGAAAAATTTGAAAATAGTATATTAGAAAAAGCAAAGGGCATAGAATGAACTCAATAGTGGCAGACATTAATAACAACATAATAATAATAATAATAATAATAATAATAATAATAATAATAATAAAATAAATAAATAAATAAAAACATTTCATCGCACTGTAATGTGACATTTATAAAGTGTTTGAAATTATTAATAAACAAAAATAAGTAGATGCTTGTCATGTTATTACCCTTGCTATCAAAAGTGGTCTTACTTGTTCTGAGAACAGAGGTGCTAGTCCGTTACATCATCTTCATGAAGATGTTCCTCTGAGTCGGTCACTGCTAGTTGCACGTCTTGTTTGATGAGCACGTCATCCAGAAACGTTCTGTGCCACATAGATAAGGAGAGCTTTCAGATCCTTTACTTTATCAGAATTGAGCTTTATTGGCGTGACATACAGTACCTCTCTGGCAAAATCAGCTGAGAGAGGTCGGCCAGTTCTTAATGCGACATCTCTTCACATCAACACTGATTACGAGCTTAGAAATATAGGCATTCTGAAGGTCATAATCACCCAACTCCCAGAAATTACGAAATTCAGGTTGTATTTTCTCCATACACAATGCGTTGAAGCACCCACAAGTACATGGTGGGCCTATACCGCGAGCTTGAACATGTCGAGATGTTTTCGTCCTAATATGAAGGGTACACGGGAAAAACGATCAAGGTCCATCAAAAATCGAAATTGAGTTAACAATGCTATCTTATAGTGGAAAGAAAATACTATCATGTGGTTTACCTAGTAATAAGAAATCATCATTCTTGACATTCCACTACGTCAATTTCTATTAAATACACACATAACTAAGTATTAAGTGCTTAAACTTTAAAATTCGTTTTTCTGGAAACTTTCCAAAATGGACCTTGATCGTTATTCCCGTGTACCCTTCGTATACGATTCACCTTTGTTCATTTTAATCTTTGCTTGTGCATATATCCATTTTTCGACATGCCTCTGACGTTTCCTACAATAACCAAATATGCCTGCTTGATTATCACTGTCACTATTACTCATAATAAGCTATTACAATGTTCATAAATACATTGTTGCTTTATTTAATCACGTTACATTCACTATAATTCATGTCCAAATCGCGAAAAAATACCGTTAAGCAGATGATAACTTACACAGCAGTGCAGCAGTGTGACGTCAGCAGCAGTGATGGACAAAATTCATTTGCTCGTATAATGAGAACCATTTGATATCTTGAGTTGCGGTTTTCAATACTGTTATCAGCTCCCTTTTGCCTAATAACTGAAAAAAAAAATATTTTGTTCAGTGCCCTTTTGAGTATTATATTAAGATCTCAAACATTTTCCCTTATAAATGTTCTACCCATTTGTTTCTTTATATCTGTTGTTGGAGTTATTTTGAAACACATTTCTACAAATATTCAATTGCATAGCTATTTGCTGCATGTAACTGTCTATCATATTCAGCTCCTCGTTGGAAATGTGCGACGACACAGACGTAATTCGAGTGTTTCTGTGCTGTTTAAAGCAAGACTGCAAAATCAGCAGCTGAAGAAATGCATGAAGTGGTAGATGAAAAAGTTGTCAATAGTGGGACTCCTTCAAACTAGCTTAAGCGATTCATGATGGACGCCTAAGCCTTGAAGATAATATCGCCCAGGAAGCTCCCCTATTCTAGAGAATGAGGCTACATCACCGATCACATATATCAGATTGGCTATTCCCATGTTTAGAAAAATGGCAACATAACAAGAGAACAGCCACCAGGGCCTCCACAGTCGAAAATTAATTTTTGATAACGGCTGCTAGATGAAAGTATAGTTGCAATCTATTGCTTCATACAATTCTGTAAGGGTTATAACTAAGGGGCGGATGTTGATGAAAAGTCATCTTCTTATTTTTCACATTAGGACGATGCCTATTAATATAGAAAACCTTTCTACGTTAATATCGACATAAAAATAATTTCTTATATTGCATTTTTTACATTTTTTGACGTTTTTAATTAATGGGTTATTTTTATATTTTTTCGGCATTTTTGGTCATTTTTAATACCTTGAAGAAGTTTTAGACCATTTGGAATGCATTTTACTTTTTTATTTACCGATGGTGTGTTAAATCATTTTCTAGGCAAAATAGGTCAGTAGTAATTACCTACTCAATAAGTGAATAACAGTGAAGTTTGAGTTCTATAGTTTGGAACTGACTCTAAAGTCCATCCCTCATTCCACTGAAGACTTCCCTTCACACAACGGAAGTTATGTAAAATGCTTGACAATAGCTTAGCTTAAATGAGGGCTTTGACCGCTACTGTTCTTTTGCCGGTACGAGTGTGCCTTTAGAATTTATGTTTGCAAGGGGGGGGGGAAACATGGTCGGAAGGGATGTCTACTTTAGCTGACAGTAATATTAACACAAAGATTCAAGAATGCACGCTGCGCCCACAATTTTTGTCAGTCACACTTCCTCATCTGGAGGATCTGGTAACAAAAGTGAAGCGCGGAAGGAGGAGACAAAGAATGATGGCACTGACATGCACCACCCCTGATTGAAACACATTGTAAACCCTTATTAAAACCTATAGTTTTCCCTTTAAACATTCATTTTGTTGCATGTTATTGTCCTTTATCTTAGCCAAATTCCAGGAAGTTGCCTCCTCTCCCCGAGATCTGTAGTGCAGTCATTGTGCGAATACGGTGAACAATATTTAAATGTCATTTTCGTTTAATTTCATGTCATTTTTTCATTAGTTTAAAGGCATTTGAATTATCATTTTAAGAAGATTTTTAGGTCATCAACATCCGCCCCCTAATTATAACGTACTTATTTTGCAGTCGCTGGATGGCAGCATAGTGAAATTGATAAAAGTTGTTACCTTGAAAGTCTTTTAAGCTGATCAATTGGTTATATGTGATCAAGAGCTATATCCATAAAACTGGAAGAGGAGCAGTGATTTGACAGCAAGTCTTGGCGTTTCTAGGTCCATACTTCGTCGCCATCTCCACCAATTTGGGATTGTGTGTAAATGGTGAAACATATCCGTTTGAACTGACCGCAGCACACATATAAGAAAAAAAAGCTTTTGAGACGACCTAGTACTTACATGTTAATACGTTTTATTGTGGTTAGAAGATAATCTTACACAGTGAGTTTTGTTCCCGTGGAGATGGATCGGGAGTCCTGGATGTAGCATAGATCAGGATCCACTTTCAGGCTGTATGATACATCAGCGTCTTCTATGAGGGCCTCGAGGGATTCTGTCAAGGAAACCGTTAGATCCTCCGACGAACAGGATGCTGGGATGCAGAACCCCCATCTCATTGTCGTGAACTTCGGGATAATATGTCCAGGCTGTAAGAATATCAATATTCATCAGGGTTTAATCTTGCTTCCTTCAAATTTCCATTAAATATAGAACAGGCCTATGATTATTATGTTTCGAAGGTTGGATATACCTTGGTTATAATGTAAAAACCGAGGAAGATATCTACTCTTTGGAGACTTTACAAATTAATAAATTCAATTGAATATCGACGACTGGGGGCTGGAGGCAAGAAATCATAGACAAGCAAAAAGAGAATGGACGATGGTTTCATTGTGAGACACTATATTACAATAGTAATATTCCTCCTATAAAGTTGAGAAATAAAACATATGTGAATCATCAGAATTTTTGTGATAATAATCCTCTTATTGTACATACAGGGCTTTCATTTCAAAACTTTCTAGTATAAATAACTAATTATTTAAATTGAATTCAATATAATAAAAAAAACACGTCCATTTAGATATTGAGGGGGAAGTCTGAAACCAGACTTAATTACATTTTAGATTTCACTCCCACCCCCTACCATTCCCACTTTGAAATTTCAAATGACACTCTTATATTTTTATAGTTAAATATGAAAGAGCATTCACTGTTTATACACATCAGTTATTTGTTTTCGCATCTTTTGTTTTCTATTGTCGCCTGGCAACGACTATTATAGTGCGACTATTTTACCAGAAGTGCCTTATTTAGACTATCAGAGACATATTTTCAATTCCAAAAAGACAATCTGAATAAAGTTCTGCGTTAGATGACAGAAGTGCTAATTCAAATAATGTGAGCGAAAATTCTCTTCAGGGTTCACAAAAACGTATTGCGTTTCGTAAAATATAATGAAAAATACTTCCAATAATATGGTTTTACATGGCGTGGAGATGAATATACGAGTAAACAAAATCCCGAGTGCTTTATATGCGGAAATGTTTTGTCAGATCAGTCGATGGTGCCGAAAAAACTAAAATGACGTTTAGAACTGCCGTTTTCAATGTCATACTTGTGTGAATCAGCATTTTCTACCATGAAAATAGTGAAATCTAAACAAAGGAACAGACTGCTGCATCTTGAAGACGATTTGCGTGTTGACCTGTCCATCATAAGACCACGTACAGGAAAACTCTGTGCAACCAACCAAGAGCAGACTTCACATTAATTTAAATATACGTATTTTCAAAAACAATAACAAAATTTTTTTATCGCACATCCGGCATAAATAGGTTGGAGTTTTTGACACATACCTTTGGTTTTTTCTAATGCCATTCAAGTTGCTGTTTATTTTATTTTTTTTATTTTTTTTTTTTTTAGAATTTTCTATTGCGTGTTAATATCGACCTATCTACAACATAGGGTGTCCGACACTACATAGAAGTTATCAGTAATTTTTTTTTCGGCGGAAAACTCTGGAACGGCGTTCCGGCACCTTTTTATTCCATTTCTCATCATGAAACCGAAATAAGTGTGAATAACCATATTTTAATATAATTTTTCTTTGAATTTCGCTTAGACCTTGAAAGTTTTAGTTGGACGAATGTAGGTTAAAAGCTACAAAATTCCAGTGCAGTGAACAGTAATCATCTCCCCGTCCGCTAAATCAAATATTCTACACAGAGTTTCATCACTTTTATAAAGGTGAAAACGCGATACCGTGGGTTTTCAGTAAAAAGTAAAAAAATGTTGGGAACCACTGCAATACGATATGTTATTCCTTCACGTCGATGAAGAACAGTGACCATGTCGTTAACAAAGGAAACAAGTTAGAAGGATGAAGCGATCAGCACTTACATCGTCCACGGTGCTGACCATGGGACGGTGGGAATGCAGCAGATCGTCCACCTCCTGCAGGACACCATTCCTCGCCCTGCTTGCATTGCCCAGGTCCAAGTCGAGGGCCGCGAGACAGTAGCGGCCTGCGAGACGTCGCCCCTGCACCAGCGCCGCTACGCCCAGACACTGGTCGAAGTCTCCATACTGGTTCACATTGCCGTTGAGCGCACCCGACCCCAGCCGCGCCGACGAGTCAACCACTGCACAGCCAGTCAGATTAGTTGTGAACAAAGACAGTCATTCAATGCTGCAAAATTCGCAGCTTAAAGTTTCCCGAATAGCAAGCAAAGAATTTCTCTATTTCTGACAGGAAAGACTTTAAGGGTTTTTTTGTCCTTGGACAACAATAAACTATTGAGATGACGTGTTAAGGCTGGTCCAAAGAAACCGGGAACGGAAACGACAACGAGAACGAGAAAGAAAAAAATTATTAATATATACATATACAGAGTGGAAGGTAAGGCAGTACATTAATTGTAGGATGTGATTCCTTGAAATATAACGAACAAAAAAGTCTAATACTATTTTGCTCATTTTTGTGAGGTTTATGAAGAAATAATACATTTATGCCGAAATTTCAATCGCGAATTTTACAAATAGGGTTTAAAATATGGTTTAATTTATTGTGTAACAACGAAGAGAACGTTTTGTTATGTTCACGTTGCAGCAGTATTTTAATTATAAAATTCACAGAATTCGAAATAAACGACTGAAGAAACACTGGAAACATTGATTATCGGGTCACGTACAGAAGGTCTAAAAATCTGGCATCGCTGTCCGGACGGCAGACAGTTTGCCTAGTACTCGCAACTGATCAGCTTTTTGATGTTTACATTGCATTAGTGTGCAGTTGGACGTACAGCGATACAGTTTAGTTTATTTCAAAACTACGAGATGCCAGAGTTCACAAAACGTGAGTACTTAGACATGATCCAGGCCGCAGAAGAAATTCGGAACAGTGGAGAACTACTGGTCAGAATTCGTCATAATTGGACTAGAAGATGTGAAAGCTGCACGCACGCTGATGGTGGACTTTTTGAACAGTACCTGTAAGATGTGAGTGGAATGTGGTTTACAGAGTTTATTACTCTCTATTTCATTATTAATGCCCAGAATTAGTGATTCGTAAAATAACAAACTGCAATGTTAATGACATCTTGTTTACAAAGTTACATCAGTTTTATTTTTTCATTAATTGTAAATGAAAATTGAATCCTAAGTGTTTTCACTAATTTGGACATAATTACCTGATTTTCACGTTATTTCTTGTTATTACTATACGTATTTCTTGCTTACATTAAAATTATTACGCCATACTTAGTATTGAATTGTTAGTGTATTGCATTGTAAGTTGATAATTCTGCATTCATTGTTGAACTGCTCCCGGACACTAGCTATATTGTTCATTCGGGTTATTAATTTATATTTTCTGACATTAAATTACACAAACTAAACAAATACCAGTTATGTCCCTATCCGGAGTTTACGTATGTCATTTTTGTGCGAAAATTTATGCCCAGATTACCTCGCGAGATATTGCACCGAAGCTCAGTACATTTGTTTGCTGCCGTCCTCCCCTCACCTGCTGCAAGGTACACAGTGAAGGGTAGTTGAACTTAACCCACCCCCTTCAAGTCGCTGACCGCATGGTGTGTTGGGTACTACTTATGCAGCGTTGAGACATCTTGCACTTGCCGTCAGCGCTTTCGAAACACTTGTAATTATCTCACTATTCGTAAGTCTTATAATTGTTTTATGTTCGACCATGCCGAAATGTAGTAATTATACGCCTGGTAGCAGTCCTTTAATGCATGTAATTAAAGTACACATATTCATTAAAGTTCAGGTTTTCGATTATTCTCGGATATTCAATCGAAAGACAACTAGGGAAACGTCACGGAGGCTGGAAATCCAATACTGTCGCAGAAGGTTATGTTCTGTTACTATAATAATTAGCGTTAATTGTAAATAATATACAAATAAATTCAATTTTTCATCTCGTTTTTCAATGTCGAATTCAATTTCAAGGTTATATCAGGATTAATGTTTATCTTACTCTCTAGATTATATCAAGGTCGTCGACATTCGTTTCCCGGAAAAAAATCAATACTTTCGCGTCTGCGCACATCTCACAATTTATGAGGTAGGCTATTGCACTCACTCACATAACAATAACATGACTACTCGTGTATAATTTCAAGTTAGAAATATTGTCGAGCATAAAAAGTCGTATGAAACTTGCCTATTATGGTAATTAAGACGCTCTTATGAAAATTATGAAACTCGCTTGCGCTCGTTTCATAAACATCCTCGCGTCTTAATTACTACCATTATAGGCTCATTGCATAATCTACTATTATTTAACAAAACTTACTCTAAATGATGAGTTCTATGGCTCCTGCCAATTAATGTACTACCTTATCTTGCGCCCTGTATTTAAATGTGAACATTCACAATTAACGAGAAGCTTATTGGAGCTCGGGAACGGGAACGTGAAGAATACCGAACTTTGCAGTACTCGTTTTCGATGACAGCTTACGAGATTAATTCTATTGCTATCAAAAAACTATTTGGTCGTCGTATATTTTGTAGCAAGGAGGCCGTGTCATACTTTGCATCCACTTTCATCCATTGCTTGTAACTAACACATTCAGTAGCATCACTTTCAATAGAGCCTATGTGCTACGTGTGGGTCTATATGTGACCAGACTACCACCTGAATTGAATTGTTAAGTATGCTGTGCCATAAATTTTGAAGGTGGTTAACCTGTGTTCATGTTGGCTGGCTTGAACTCATGAGAGAACATCATTGGTCATTTATACACAAATGATATCAGCTGTGTTTAATCGAGCCTGTACAATTTTGTTCATTTTATTCTCAGTATCGTATGAATTTCATTACCAAAAAAAAAATAAATAAAGGGTTGGACTGTTAATTGTTTACCACTCGAGAGTTGAAACGTGATTCATAGACTGTGATTCTCAAAAAGAAAAGACAAAATTAACGATTAGTGGGCTATACATGTTTTATGCCGTAACATTCAAGTCTAATGCTTACTTTTAAGGGCCCACATCTCCAGATGCTGCGCAGCGTCCAGAACAGTTCGACTCTGGTCGCGACAAAGCGAATTGGTCACGCGGGCCGAGGCGGGCACGTGCACCGGCAGCTGCGACACCACGCGCCTGAGCAAGCGGGATGTCGCCGCTGTTGCGAAGTCTTCACTCTGGAGAAACGCGCTGTCTGCACGAAATCTCTTCTCAGCTTCGGAGCCATTGTCTGAAAGAACACAGCACAACAATGTTGTTGCTTCAGGGAACACATGGTACAAAAATGATTCCTAACCGTTTTTGTGTGTAACCGTAACCAACAGGTCTAATATTTACTACAAATTAACTAATACTACAGTAAAACCTCGTTAATACGGACCCGATAATCCGGACAGGCAAGAAAAACTATTAATTTGGAAAAATTAAAGAACCTTGTTTTAGGACTTACTTTTGTAAATTAGAACTATGGAATTACAATAATTACAGGTCCGTCGGGCACATCATAATTATGGATATCACATATGTATCCTACTGCATTGTATGTATTGCTTTACATTTTACTGTACTATATAATATATAGTGTATTTAGACTAGAGACAGGCAAAATGTCTATCAGGCTTGCCCATGACTTTACGTCCGTGAGTGGGCTTACGCTTCGTGTCGTTCGCCCGCCTGCAACCTTCCCTCACAAGCAGGCAGGCAGTGTGGTTGCATGTGACTCCCAAACAGTCCTAAGAGTGACCCGAAAGGACTGTTGGGTTCCGCCGACCTGCACCAGACTGAGCTGTTTTCAGATGCATGATAAATATGAATCAAGTCATTCAAACCTGACAAGAAGCCTACAGATATAGACAAACTACTGAAAACTTAATTTGTTGTCATCTGAAATAATAGAGGCAAAAGGCAAAGGAAATTATTTCTCGTCAGCATAATATCCATTAAACGCCAACAGTTATTATAAATTACTTGCACTTTCCTTTTCATCGTAGTAATATAAATTTAATGCAAACCATTCAAACTTTCAGCATCATAAATAAAAAGAAATCTGTCCCTCAGAAGTTAAATAGCAAATCAATATTCTGAAGAACGAAAAACGTTTATACATTTTACAGGTATTCATGAGGCTTTTAATTGTTGATAAAGAAAAAGTTAAAATGAAATATTTTTCTATAATAGTTGTTGATATTCATAATAATTGTTACCAATATCTTTTCAACATATTTCCTTCCCTTCCCTTCCCTTCCCTTCCCTTCCCTTCCCTTCCCTTCCCTTCCCTTCCCTTCCCTTCCCTTCCCTTCCCTTCCCTTCCCTTCCCTTCCCTTCCCTTCCTCCCCCCCCCCCTTCTCAACTAGTCACAAGTTACGAAATGTTACTATTTTGTTCAGTCAGATACACTTTGCAGGAATGTCTAATGTATAATATTGTCTTATTATTTTATGAATTCTGTAGCGCAATAAATCGTAAAACTGTGTTTCTTTAATCAAGAATTATCTGCCGTGTTGAACCATAAGATAAACGAACTTAGATTTCAAACTAGTACTGTTTCATCTTAACCAGCGCAGACTGGATTCCGTGAATGCAAGTCACTTTACCTTATAATACGAGCAAACAGGCAGGCTTTGTTGGGTCCCGCCTGGACTGAACCTATAAAACCTGGGCTTACTGGGTTCAGTCTTAGAAGTTAACTTTCTTTGTAGAGTCACCGGAACCCAAGCCTCACGGCAAGCAGGTACTGGCGTGAGTCTTTTCTGACTTGCCGGTCCCTAATTTAGACCTATTCCCTTTAAATGCACCATAATAAACGTGTTCTGTTTATATGAACGGAGTTTTAATGCACTTTCTACTGTTCTTTTAGGTTATTTCAGTTAATCCAGACTTTCGCTAAACCGGTCAAATTATCTCCCCAATTAGTCCGGATTGACGAGGTTTTACTTAATTTCCTTTTCTTGAACGTTGCATAAAATTGTCATTAAAATATATTGCATGTTCAATAATTTTTCTAAACAGAATAATAATATGAAACAATACTAAAGAAGCCTATACAAAAAATCAAAATCGATCTTTATATAAATAAGTCCTATAGTTGTGAGTTTATTAAACATATTACTGGCTTCTAATGTGTGACATGCTGAGTTCAAGGATCGCAACTTAAATTAATTAAATAGTTTTAAACATTCAGTGATAATGCAAAATAAATTTCACACAGGATGTTTCAGACCACCCGTAACAGTCATGTATTTCGGAAACTAGTGCATTAAAATTTTCGAAACAAAAATATTTGTTACTAAACCACATGTGAACTTTCACTTGAGCTTGATTTCATCAATCAGCCTTAACAGGAAGTAGGGTCAGTGGCGTATCAATTTAAAATATCAAATTGGAGTCGGGTTCAAATAGGATGCCAATTGATAGAGCTCTTAGAAAAACAACTTTAATAGGAAACGTTTTTATTAATTCCTACTCTTTGAGTGAGAAAACGTACGAAAAGACAATGGGTGATTCAGACCACCCGTAAGTCATTTATTTCGGAAACTAGTGCATTTAAAATTTTCGAGAGAAAAATATTTGTAACTAAAGTCTTAACAGGAAGTACGGTTAGTGGCGCATTAATTTAAAATATCAAATGGGAGTCGGGTTCAAATAGGATACCATTTGATAGAGCTCTTAAACAAAACAACTTTCATAGGAAACGTTTTATGAATTCCTACTATTTCTTGATATGTAGGACCAAGGACCCGGGATCGATCCCCGGCGCCCCAGCGAATTTTTCTCCTCTAATAACCATTGTTACCGTAACAGATAGGACCAAAAATCAATGTTTACGTATATTTAATTAATTTTAACACAACAAGAAATTCGAAAATTCTAAAGATATCATGTTATGATATACTGCTATTACAGTTTAAAACCATAATAAAACTTGTTTTTATAAAATTTAACCAAACCTTTTTTCGAAATATTAAATTTGGCAGAATTTTGTCACATCTTCTACTCGTGAATAGGGAAGACGATTATGAGGGTAAAAAGTACTTATTATTTTAAACTTCTGAAAACTAAGGAGACAGAATGGTCATATCAACGAAGAAAACTAAAATTAGCTACGTTTACTATTTACACAGGACTGTTAAAGGGTTGGAGGGAAAATTAACCATCCTAGACCATCATATGACCAGGACCGGTATTGCTGATGTCCTCAAGCGTCGTGGATGGGAGGTATACGAGGAGATCCACTGCGTTTCATCCTTAGATTCGAACAGAAGAGCAGATATTGTAGGCATCCACAGGACTCAATCTAAGGGAATAGTTCTTCATCCTACAATCCGGTTTGAGAGGGATGTCCTGCAGGCACAACACGTTGATGAGAAGAAGAAATCCATTTATGAGTCCTGCATCCCATACCTAAGTGAGAAATATAACATTTCCACTAGTCAGTGGAGTGTTTCTGGTCTTTTGTTTGGTGTACGTGGCACAATTCCTAAATTCACATGCAATATTTTAAAAGCACTCCGTCTCAGATTTTTTCAAATTCAAATAAATTTTATTGAATATTCTTAAGGACTTAATCCAAATATTACATTACCATTTATATTTTGGCCATTGATGATTCTATTGGGTTTTCATTTCTCTGGATTTTTTACTAAACAATTCCTGTATTTAATCTTTTTGTCTTTCTAAATTATTCTGTAGTGCTTTTATTCTGGATCTTTATTGTCACCCTCATTGAGGGCAGATTATTTTGTTAAATAATTACTCATTATCTCCGGAATTAATGAACGTATCACATAATCAATTTTTTACAGGATAAATATACAAGATTTTTAAGCAAACTAAAGCAGATTTATCAAAATACACAAGTTGTAAAAAATTGTTTTTTTTTTTCAAAATAATATTTATTTTATTTTTGGTATTTTTGTGCAATTGCTCCATTTTATCAGGAACTAAAATGACAGAAGGATGAAATTTTAAACGCATGTTGTAGACAACTATACGATAATTAAATGCATATACTGTACACACTAACACGTTAGGCTATATCCAATAGTTTAATTAGAAAGAATATTTTACATATTGAATATAACAAAATGAAATCAACATTACTTTAAAAAATCAAAACTTTTCTTAAAACTTTTATTTCTTCAAAAATTTGTGTCAGTTTCTTTAGAAACCTTCTATCTTTATCTTGTAAAAATTTCAGAATAATGTTTTCAGCAGTTCCTAAGATAATGGGTCATTAAATAAACAAATTTAACATGGCGATATAGAGTAGTTAATCTCCCCGTAGCCAAACTTTCAAATTACTGTTGAAGACAATTTCAACTTTGTTACAAATAAACCATTTGCACCATCTTCAACCATGTGACAGATTTAACTCCTTTCTCCGGAGGTAAAAAAATTATAACTTGCTAAAATGTAGTCTGTTATTTCGCACATGAGACCACAATGTGAAACAGCTTTCCGGGACGAAGATTGCATGCATTACATAAGGCTGGTTCGCAATAAACCGGGAACGGAAACCAGAACGAGAACGAAAATATGTTAAAATAAATGTATCTAAATGTGGGCATTCACAATAGTGAAGCATTGTGAATGCCCACATTTAGATACATTTATTTAGCAATATTTTCGTTCTCGTTCTCATTTCCGTTCCCGGTTTATTGTGAACCAGCCTTTACATTGTTATAGAGCAGCGGTGACCAAAACTCGAACGGCAGTGATTACACGCGAGAGACAGTCTATGAAGTAAGGAGACGGGGGAGAGATACTTGGCATGAAAACTACAACCAGTGGTTGTTCGTGCACTAACATTGAGTTCTTCATCAACTCCGTGAATAAAAATCGCAAGCTTTGCTGTAACAGTAATGTCACTACTGTCATCAAGAGGCAATAAATAATATATACAAATTTGCTTGTTTTTTTTCCTCCCCCACTCATGAACACAATCAGAAATCTCCTGAATTCTCTTTTGGATATATAGTCGAGAAATGCGCAGTTTTTTCAAAATTAATTAGCAACTTTCATTGGATAAAATATTTTAGCCACCTTGATCATTACTCTTATAAAAAAAATCTCTCTTTCGTTGGAAGGCTTAAGAGAACGAGCTATTTTGTTCGCCACTAGATAGCTGGCTTCTTTACATTTATTTACGTTATCTTTCTCTTCATGACGATGATTTAAGGCTGGTTTCAGTTCTTGGAGTTTAACAGATCGTTTCATTACTACACTATTATTATTATTATTATTATTATTATTATTATTATTATTATTATTATTATTATTATTGCTGCTGCTACTTATATGCTATCAACATTGTTATTATTATTATTTTTTTATTAAATCAATAATAGTAAATAAGTGATAATGGTTATCAAAATATTTAAAGAAATAAAATTGAGATAAAACGTAGTAATTATTTTATCCTTCAAGGGAAAATGTAGGCCTATATATTCAGGCACGTATTTAAGAATTATGGTACCACTTGCTGATAAATAATAATAATAATACCTGTTATGTCTGTGAATTTAGCGTAATGCCCTGTAATATCGCTTCTACATACTACTACTAATTGAACCGTTGAGCAATGCAACATATTACATTTTCTCCGAAAGAACAGCGAATAAATTGCTCTTCCCATTCTGTACGAAACTTTCTGTTCCTGCTCGTAGAGACAGAGGGTTTGTAGAGCGACATGGTACCGACACTTCTTACCATCAGTACGTGAGCGAGACAGAAAGCAATGTTCAGGAAACTCCCCTTACCAGTATGAATGTCTTTGATTACAGAATGTAATCCCGATACCCAGTTTGGTCACCGCTTTATGAGAAATGCTGTAGACACTGTGCATATAATAAAAAACATTACGAGAATACAACAGATACTACGATAGTGCTCGATGGTGAAAGGGCACTGCACATTTAACGTACACTGGTCACTGTGGCTCAGGGTATCCGGCAAGCTGAAGTCTGCACTGTGATCCGGCGGCACTGAGGTGCAGGCCGCAGCTGTGAAGAGCGCCAAACAACACAACAGCCAGGTCGTCGTCGGCATCCCGTCACGCGGAGCACCCGCTTCTTTATATAAACGTGCGCGTCGCGCGACCTACTGTACTGTCTTCCTCCGACGAGTTTAGCGCTGGGACCTGAGGTATTCTTGCCATCGGTGCGTGGAGGGGGGGTTGCAGGTAGATTCTCGTGTTGCTACAGCCAAGCCGAGCCGAGCAGAGTGGGAAGTATTAATTGTCCAAAAATATGCAGCATGGATAAATATAAAATAGGATGCGAAACTGCGGTCAGCACCTCTGGCGGCAGAGGGCTGAAATAAGATGATCAGCGCCCAACGTCGTAGGTGGTGAACATTAGAACTACGTGTTGGGTACATTACCCACAGTTCTCTATTTATCTTTTCGAGATATCGCTCGAAGAGGGAATATGGCAGAGAGAAACTTGCTAATAAATGAACATAAAGTGATACCACAGTCTACTATATACAGTCACGAAGCTTGAGTTTTGAGGGTGCTAGAAACAATAGACTGTGACGGTACTATTTTGCATTGCCTGTAATGAGGCGATATTAGCGATCCTAATGGTGAGCAACTACCTAATGTTTGCATATTTACTACGTATTGAGCTTCGCGACTGTATATACTAGACTGTGGTGATACTACGTGTGTATAAGCAGTATATGTTGAACAGTGATGTTTATGGACGTTGTAAAAATAGTGTTGTTGAATGTATTGTAAAGTAATAGTAATATAATAAATTGAACTATCTAAGTAGTTCTTGCAGACTTTTCCATTCCGCTGTACAATAAATACCCAAAGAATACAATCCCAATTATCTAATCTTTTGCTTTATTTTTTGTCCCTGTCTGGTTATATTTGAATTGGGTAGTGTAAAATAGATCGTCTCTTTTATCTTTCTGTTTGCTCCGGTAAGACTTTTCAGTAGAAGATGCTGTGAGGAATAAAAATGTAAATGTTTTATTTTAAATTGGGTTAGTTTTTAATATCGATGAGGTTGGGAGGGAATACTTTCTGCACAGTTTAACATTTTCGTCACCAGATGCGCTGCTAAATGTATGCAGTAATTAGTTATCCTTTTCGCTACTTGGTGCGCTGCTAGATGTAATAACGCCTCTCCTCCAAACAGGTGGCAGCAAGATCAATTTCTACAACAGCGCCTCTAGTATGTGTTACGGGAAACTCAGTAAGTTTCGCATCGTATTATATATTCATCCATGTATGTAGTCTTCAGTTTGTAGTATGACTGGGTGCACGTGTTAGGTATTCTATATACGAGTGAAATGGTGAATAAGAAAGGTAGAACAATTCACAGCGAAGCGGGCAATACTCGTATAATCGCGAGTGCAATTATTTTATTTATTTACTTGTTTAACGACGCTGTATCAACTACGAGGTTATTTAGCGTCGATGGGATTAGTGATGATATTTGGCGAAATGAGGCCGAGGATTCGCCATAGATTACCTACCTGAAATTTGCCTTACGGTTGGGGAAAACCTCAGAAAAAACCCAACTAGGTAATCAGCCCAAGCGGGAATCGAACCCGCGCCCGAGCGCAACTCTGGATCGGCAGGGAAACGCCTTAACCGACCGAGCTACGTCGGTGGCCGAGTGTAATTAAGATGTGTGACCAGGAAAAGAGGCTGAACACTGTGAATAGTCCCCTGCTCCGTGCAACAGAACGAGCTGCCGTTTATACAGGCGTATCTGTGGCAAAGAAAACAATTGAAAATTAAGAACGCATCAGGCTCTCAATCACCAATAAAATCACCAGGAAAACGCCGTCCGAGAACAAAAGAAAGAAACGTGGAAAGTGATTATTTTGACTTTTGTGTCATTCGTAGAACTGTGGAAGAGTTCTATACTGTTAATAAGATAGTGCCCACATGCAGAAAATTATTACCTGTACTTAGGGAAAAAATTAACTTTCCGTAGGGGATTGAGGCACTCAGAAGGATTTTGCACAAAATTGGTTTTAAGTGGAGGAAGTTCAACGCCAAGCGTAAAATATTAGTAGAGAGATCGGACATCATATTTTGGCGCGCTAGATATTTAAGTACAATAGTAGATTTCCGGCGCGAAGGGAGATCTATTTTCTATTTAGATGAAAGCTGAGTGGACAGAAACCTCACTTTTTCATAAATGTTGGCAGAGCCCTGAAGTAACCGGCATATGTGCAGGTGCAAATGCTGCTAACCGTTTGATTATAATTCATGTGTGATCACGGTCTGGCTTCTTAAATAATGCCTCTCTGGTGTATAAAGCAGGTTCCACTGCTGGGGATTATTATGACCAGATGAACAGTGGAAATTTTGAAAAAATGGATTCACGAAAATTTACTTACGTCGCTCGGGCATAATTCTGTCATCATCTTCGATAATGCGCCATATCATAATGTTCAAGTGGATAAACCTCCAACAAAAAATACCGTAAAGTCAGATATGGTGTCATGGTTGCAGCGACAGTGTGTTGTGTGCAACATAAGTATGCGGAAAGACCAATTGTATGAGCTGGTTGTAATAAATAAGCTGAGGGACAAGATTTTCAAAGTCCACTTTACAAATTTAATTCAATTCTACTAATCACTAAATTTTATAGTATGATTCTTCTTTCCATTTATATTATTGTAGTTGTAGTATGATTTTTCCTTTTATTTATTTTATTGTATTTGTATTTCTGGTGGTGTGATGGTCTTAACTTCACCACAATAAATAAATAAGATTAAGGACATAAGGCATTCTCTTCCATCCTACCAGATAGTGCATATTAATATAAAAAAGAAATAGAAACACTGATGAAAATAATACAAATTAAACTAAAGCGCTATAGACGGTCAACAGGGTCAAAAGAACACTATAGAGCTCTCATCTAGTAAATACAACAAAAAAGAAAGAAAAACAGAGACAGCAATGATGAGAGTGTTAAATAATAATAATAATAATAATAATAATAATAATAATAATAATAATAATAATAATAAATACATTACATATTAATGTTATGATTGTACCTATGCAGTGTAAAATATTACTATGGCAACTAAAATTTACCATTGAGGAAAGCCTGCATGGTATAAACAAAAAATAAGATACAATAAAAATGTTAGGAAAAAGTTTTTGATGTCACTGTATTATCACGATTATCTCTGATTACGATTATACCACAGTCTAGTATATACAGTCACGAAGCTTGAGTTGTTGAGGGTACTAGGAACAATAGACTGTGCCGGTACTACAGTATTTCGCATTGTCTGTGATCAGGCGATAGTAGCGATCCTAGTGGTTAGTAACTATCTATGGATGCATATTTACTGTGTATTGAGTTTCGTGACTGTATATACTAGACTGTGATTATACCGAAAATGTGAGTACTCACTAAGTCACGCTTGGTCCTTTCTGGTAAACACCTGAATTACCATAGAGGAAAGAGTTTCGTCTATGTCCACACTCTCGATGCTTTTTTTTAGTAGTTTATTTTATGACGCTTTATCAACGTCTTAGATTATTTAGCGTCTGAATGAGATGAAGGTGATAATGCCGGTGAAATGAGTCCGGGGTTCAGCACCGATAGTTACCCAGCATTTTCTCATATTGGGTTAAGGAAAAACCCTGGAAAAAACCTCAACCAGGTAACTTGTCCCAAATGGCAATCGAACCCGGGCCACCTGGTTTCGCGGCCAGACGCGCTAACCGTTACTCCATAGGTGTGAACCTCTCGATGTTTGTTTCTCTCCTGGACAACATTAAAATTTCGTACTAGGCCGTGCTTCAGCACTATTATCACACTCTAGTTAGTATATACAGTCACGAAGCTTGAGTTATGAGGGTGCTAGGAACAACAGACTGTGCCGGTACTATTTCGCATTGTCTGTAATGAGACGATATTAGCGATCCTAGTGGTTAGCCACTATCTATGGATGCGTATTTACTACGTATTGAACTTCGTGACTGTATATATAGACTGTGCTATTATCTAGAAGTTTTGGAAACAGGATAAAGCTCCTCATTGCGACGACGATTAGTGATTATAGTCTGTCATAGTATTACGTAACATCCACTGATCCTTAGTTTTAAATATAATCAGAGACCATAAATTATTGCATATAGTTAGTGTTTGAAAAGTCACTAAAATCACTAGAATTTAGATCTGTCTAAAATACACCTTTTTTTTTTGTCACCAGCCTTACATACAAGAACACCAGATCTAGTTACATAATCACTAAATTGGTAACACTGAATTGCTTGTATTGAAAGAGTGGACACTCTTCCAGTTTTAGAATCACTTCATGAAACATTTCGATGTAATTTTCAGACTTAATCCGGCCAAAATAGTAGGGTTCAATGAGTCCACTAACAAAAATATATATCCACCCATTTTAATTCTGTCTGCATATCCAAATGTGAATTATCAGAATTCCATTAGACAGTAACTTAAAAGTTGCTTCGTTAGTCCACAGAATGGGTTTGTAAAAATTGGCATCGCCTTTATGTCGTGTTATGTATCACTCGCAGAATTCTGTACGCCTATCAGGATTATCTTTATTTAGGCCTTGAAATAAAATAGGACTACATGGCCTCAACTTCAAATTTGTCTGATTCCTTTGTAAGCTCCTCCTACGTATATCATACTCAGGATACGCTTTTTATGTTAGTTTTTTAGATTATTGTACAAAACATTGCGCTACAATCAAAATATTTTCAATAACAGATATAGGTCTACCTGAAAGAGGAAGATCCGCTACCGACCGAGACTTTTCAAACAATTTATTCAAATTATGAATATCTTGTCGAGATTAGAGGTACGTACAGTGTTTGGAAAAGTTCCAAAAATAAGTCAACATCACTGTAATTGGCATTATGTTTCAACCAATTCTGAAGTATAAAAACACGATCTTCTTTAGATAACTTTCCATCCATTGTACACTTGTTCACTAATCCAACTATGTTGCTTCTAATAACTACTACTCAGTTACAACATAACCTCAAATAGCTACTGCTCTAGTCAAGTAACAACTATGATAAATAAATCAATTGAGAGGTGAAATAACTGCCAGTGTCAACAGCCTCGATAGGCCACCGCGCAGCTATTTGGTGTAATAAGAAAGTAAAATTAAGAAGATACCTACAGGACAAATGAATAAGTGTCATGAAGTTCAGTACATCTATCACGTCTTGCGCTATACAGTCGAAGTAATTCAATAACAACAAAAACATCTCTACTAATTTCCAAATTATAAACATGTATTTTTTTAAGTTCCTGCCCTAAATACGTATCCAATTGACAGAGTCAGTCAACTTCATAGGTTACGGCTGTATAAACACCGATAATTGAATTGTGACACATCCACTTTCAAATAATCTCCCCTCAACTATAATGTCTTTCTGCTTGTGTTACAATAATTTCTGAAAGGAGTCTTGAAAAAACGTTGACCAGAAACGATGGAAATTGCAATTGTACAGTTGGCGAATGGCATGTACATCATCTAGATTATAATTACTTTCTACGAAATATCCGTGTCATTTAAACGACACGCTGTTGTCCATACATTCTTCGTTACACACTTGTTGGTTATTTGTCCTACTTTTAAAGAGTTTATAGATTTGCATGCTTTTAAATGCTGATACAATGATCTTAAACACTACTACTCTAACGAACTTGTATGCTAACTTTGTTTGCACAATTGCACATGTATTCTACAAAGTGTAAAGTGTATAAGTTATCTACTGATGATTGTTCATGTCATAAGAAAGAAAAAATGTCCTCACAATTTTTCTAATTGCAATATTTAACTAATTATTAAACTTTACAATATTAGGCGTTTCGCAACGTTGCTAGATGGGAAGGAGGGAGTTTACAAGTACACAGTACAGCTCAAACGGATACAGACATACCGGTACAAAACAGATGCTCTGTTCTAATGCAGGGGCTGACCGTTGTTTACATAAAACGAACATCAAATACAAACTTTCAATCGCATTAATAGAATAACAATATTGGCAATATTGGTACATTTTTTATTGTAGGTCTAAAAAATAAACAATAATGGTTTACTGCACCAAAACCACACTAAATTTTTTTTAAATGCAACATTTTAATCTCTCCCGCTTCCTTAAAGCAGTATCATTTTAAAGAAAATCTGTTTGTGTGATTCTCGAAACGAGGTAAGAGACTCCTAGTTTCTAATAATCGTTCAAAAACCGCTACAAAAAAGTTCGCCAATTAGGTAACCTTCATTGCGGAAATCATTGACGGTACATCTTCTTACCTTACTTGAATTACGACGACTGGTACCGAACTGTAATCCGCTCGGCAGTAGAGCTATGGACTGAGAGCTTGAACTCAGCTGGCATGTACGTACAGTACGTCTGTGCAGAATACTGCCTGCTGAACACGTTGCCACGTCTCTCATGCCAGAATATTAACAAATTTAGACATGCAATTTTATTTAATTTCACGAAAACGTAATAGAACACACACATATGTATTTAAATTAATAACGCTTTGCTAGATGTATCTACTGATGCAATTGTTATCGTAATTTGTTATAAGCAGTATAACGCAAATAAAATAAGACAAGAATTTTTTTTCTGGAAAAACTATCAAGTTTTGACCTATATTGTATGGACATTTTTTGATCCTGTAGATCGTTCCCAACGACTGTGAAAAGTACGCACTTATACCCTTTACACCTGTAATCGCATGTCGTCCAAGAACAGAATACTAGGTCGAAATTCTTACAATAAAAGTATATTGTGAGGTACAAAGTACCTCCACAAATTGTTAGTCTGCAAAATTATCGACTTCATTATGTATATTCATTCCGGCTAAAGTTTCAAAAGATATGTAAATTTAAAATAACTAATAATGATGGTGAATAGTGGATGGTATATGGTGTATGGTGTATGGTATATGGTGGATGGTGGACAGTGAACGTTGTATGGTGGAGAGTGAACGGTGGACGGGGGACGGGGGACGGTGGATGGTGGATGGTGAATGGTGGATGGTGTATGGTGGATAATGTATGGTGGACGGTGGATAGTGGATGATGGATAGAGGATAGTGTATGGTGGATGGTGGATGGTGGATGATGGATAGTGGATAGTGTATGGTGGATGGTGGATAGTGGATGATGGATGATGGATGATGGATGGTGGATGGTGGATGATGGACGGTGTATGGTGGATAGTGGATGATGGATGATGGATGATGGATGGTGGATGGTGGATGATGGATGGTGGATGGTGGATGGTGGATGATGGATGGTGGATGGTGGATGGTGGATAGTGGATGATGGATGATGGATGATGGATGGTGGATGGTGGATGATGGAGAGTGGATGATGGATGATGGATGGTGGATGATGGATGATGGATGGTGGATGGTGGATGATGGATGGTGGATGGTGGATAGTGGATGATGGATGATAAATGATGAATGGTGGATGGTGGATGATAGATGGTGGATGGTGGATAGTGGATGATGGATGGTGGATAGTGGATGATGGATGATGGATGGTGGATGGTGGATGATGGATAGTGGATGATGGATGATGGGTGATGGATGGTGGATGGTGGATGGTGGATGGTGGATGGTGGATGGTGGATGGTGGATGGTGGATGATGGATGGTGGATGGTGGATAGTGGATAGTGGATGATGGATGATGGATGGAGGATGATGGATGGTGGATGATGGATGATGGGTGGTGGATAGTGGACGGTGAATAGTGTATGTTGTATGGTGGATGGTGAATGGTGGATAGTGGATGAGGAAAACTTTAGTAGATCGTACAATGTGATAGTAAAGGAGGCAAGACTTCTCTTGTGACCTCATCATGTATCGTGACTATATCACCAATGGGTATGGAGTGGGAAGATAAGTTTTAGCCTGAGATGAAACTCCGTGTCTCTAGATCCGTATAAAATTAACCATCCTGAAACAATATTTGTTTCTGATAGCTCTTTCCTTCCTCCCTCGCATAGCTCACATGTCAGGTCTCGCCTCCTCATCTATAACTACTAAAATAATTTTATGTTTGGGAGAATTATAACATACTTTGTTGTTTTTGTAGACACATGTAAAATAACAGAATGACGTACAGTCGAGATTGTGCTGCGCTAACCCTGTGATCAAAACTGGTTGTACCTGAACGCTAAATCACCTCAATCGTCACATAAAAGGACACGAATTTCGTCCCCTTTCAACACACTAATATCTCTTTTCTTGCATGGCCTGAAATGTACTTTATTCACTTTTCGCTGCCTTTTTTGTATCTGAAAAGAAAAAATAAAAACCATGTTATATAGGAAACACTTAATAGGTACTAAACTTAATCAACTCAAAATTCACATGAAATGAAAGTCAAATTTTTTATCTTCAACTATCTTCCTACAATTGGAGTAAGTAATCCCAACTTTTGAAATAAATCATTCAAATAAAACCTCGTCCTGTAGAATAAGATTTTATAGACTTGGTTTTGTATTATGCTGAATTTTAATACAAAATTGTTGACGTGATCTTTATCTTTGATGAAGGAGAGAGTTCCTCACTAAATACAATAAAGTGCTCAATGTAATCATCAATGTGCCGTGATTGTTAGAAATTCCTACATATTCAGGACAACTTCAGTACTGTAGTCTGAGCCGTGCACGTCGGCTCCAACGCTCGGGCAGCTCTTCAGCAGCTACAGCCACCTATATTATCGACATATTCCCGAATGTTCTATCCTAATAGCAGCAAGGAATTGTGGGTAGACGAGGGAGGGGGAAATGAGAGATTTCTTGGTTAGGCGAGTAGTATCGCATCAACCAACACTCGGAAATTAGCTTCGGTCTAGACATGTGGACCTGTTATTCAGAGATTATTTATCGTTACTCGCAGATTCGTCTTTGTGTAGAGATGTAGACGAGAAGGTTTGAAATTGTGTCACGGAGATTAATTTTGGATTAATATTGAAGTTTCGAGAACGCGGTAGTTATACGTTGGCTACGATAGATTATTCCGGTTGGATCCAGATTATAGTAACATGTATTGGGTATTGATAGATTCGCCTGTTTGGTAAAGTATTAGCTTGCCGATTTCTAAATTCTTTCAGACATTTTCTCCTCTCATTAGTCTACGGTATTCATGTAATAATTTAATATTATACAGATGTGTGTTAATAATTTATTAGTAGCCGAGTTAAGGGGTTAGGTACAGCTTAAAGGGGATTAAATTTTGAAAATATTCCACATTTTTTTTCTCCATTACTATATCTTGTACAATAATGAAAAATAGTAATGTAAAACACTGTCCTTCTGCTATATGTTAAACATATTTTTACAATTTAAAAATATATATATATATATATATATCTATATATAAATATTTTTTTTTCTTTCTCAAAATTCAAAATTCACTCTGCAGTGATGAAGCGTTTTCCTCATAACTCAACAAATATCCAACATTCTGTGATGAAATTTTTTGTGTATATTTATGCATGTAATACCTACAATATGATGCAAAATCACTTCTCTACATTTGATAGATTAATAAAAAATAAATTCATTTTAAAAATGGTCAAATATCAGTATTTTCTTCTAACACAAAATAATAAAAATATATTTATTAAGGAATTTAGTTGAAAGAGATCGAAATTGTAAACTTCAGTTTAAGCAATAAAATAAAAGAGAGAGAACATGAAAAAGTTAACATGTTTATGAGTTATGAGGGAAACGTTTCATCACTGCACAGTGAACTGTCACCGTTTTGAATTTTGAAAAAAAATATATATAACTGTTTTCAAATCGTAAAAATATTCTTTTTATATAGCAGAAGGACAGTGTTTTACACAAATATCAATTTTCATTATTGTACAGTTGTGACAAAAAGCAGAACCGACCCTTGTAGCTAATTTCAGAGACTTGTTCAATCCAGAGCACGATAGGCTGGTAACTAAGACTTTCGTGGTTCGGACCCTGCCTGGGAAGGAAGATTTTTATTGGTCCTTATTCAAATTTATTCCCAATACTTTTCGATTGCTGGTAAAATTTATGTTGTGGGAATAATAAGTTAATTAAGTAGTAAACTATCTCTACAATCGAAAATTATTGGGAATAAATTTGAATAAGGAACAAAAAAAGTTTCCTTCCCAGGCATGATTCGAACCACGAAAGTCTTACTTACCAGTCTATCGTGCTCTGGAGTGAACAAGGCTCTGAAATCGGCTATAAGGATCGGTCCGTTTTTTTTTTTTTTTTGCCACTACTGTACAAGATATAATAATGGGAAAAAAATATTGAAAAATTCCAGAAATTTTATTGTTGTAACCTGTATCTAACCCCTTAAGTTTGAATACGATTTTGAGCCTGAAGTAATATATTAGAGTATATTGTACTGATTATACTGATTATCGGCCATTAATTCTCATTTTTTATTGTTTCATTTAGTTCAATATTGTTACATATTTTTCATTATTAACTCTTTTTTCTTTCATATCAGTTAATCTCATTGTATATACTTGTATTCTTTTACATATTTAATTAATCAGGCCTATATGCTATATCATTTAATATCCAGCATTGCTTATTTGTATGCTTCCATTTCCCAACTTGATCAAATCCACATCCCCTTTACCACCTGACCTAGTAGCCGTACCCGATATGTGGGGTGAGGCGTTTCACAACTCAAAATAATAACACATTTCTGGATTCATCAAAAGTTTAAATTCCCACCACCTGAAATCAATGGAATAGGCTAAGTCAGTGGTCGTCAGCACTCGCTGAAATGTGCAATGGGTAGGTACGCTGTGCCGTTTCTTGCGCACCGTCGTGCAACAGGGAGAGATAGAGAGCATACCCGCTAACAGCTACGAGACCACTATGGTGCGCTGCGTTTTCAGCGGGTAAGAAAGGCTAGCCCCAGCGTGCTCTGTGCTGACGACCCCTGGGCTAAGTATTACAGTCAATAAATCACTTAGCATAAGATTGGTTAGTTAAGGAAAGAGCGAAAAATGAACTGAACATTGTCTTAGAGAAAACTAATGCATGAGCGTATTCCGAATCTCACCGGTGAGCAATCCGATGGCATCACGGTGTTCCGAATTCCATCCGATGACGTCATTGATGCACCACCGGTGTTGTACCGGTGCCATTAGCTTGCAGAGGTGGTGGCAATCTCCATCAGCCGCCATCAGTGAATCTGATTGGTTCTTGCATAGGGCGGGAATTAGCAGACGAATAACATCGTGCACTGTTGTGTCATGGCGGTGTGTTCTGCTTTAGTTCTGCTGTATTGTTTGTAATGAGTACAACGTAAAAACAATATGTTAATGGCTTATGAGAGAACACGTCAACGGACCAGTTATTACTACCGGTTCAAGAAATAAGTTGTTTATGATCCCTTTTCTTTGAACGAGATGGCAGTATGGATATTTGGAAAAATTTTGCTAGCGTAGCACAGATAACTTCCACAGTTGCCATGACAGCCATCGATCCTTCCAGCAGCTTTGATCCTATTCCGATGCAGCGTGACGTCATTGTTGTCCACCGGTCCGGTGAGATTCGGAATACGCTGCATATAAAGCATCAGGGATGTGTTACTCATTCAGAAACATACACACAATATTGGCAACTACAATATCGCGTATTTTCTGTTCTCGCTTGTAAAATTATGCGATGCTGATAGTTTTTCATAATACAAATTCTGTTTACGTACTGTTCACTTCGCTCGGATTTAGAATTACGTCGTTATTCACTGTAGTATGGAACACGAGAAAGAGCAGAATATGAGAGTAGAGTATGTGCAATAATGTAAATTATATATATATATATATATATATATATATATATATATATATATATATATAAATTAAACCCTTTATACACATTATGTGAACTTCATTACACCCTGCAAATAAATATACATACTTTTAAAGGCGTATCTTTCAAGTACAGTAGCTAATTACTTCAATCAAGATAAATTGTGATGAAACTCGACGGTGTTTAAGAATACACAGTTCGTTTACACCTAAGATTACTCTCTTAAGACTGTTAGAATCAATAACTTAAGAGTTCACCAGTGATTATGTACTCAGTATTAAAAGAGAGTATGCAAGAATGAAAATAAATAAATAAAATATTGTGACAGCCGAGAGTCGATCGCGTCCCACAGAGGTCGGGGCGCACGAGAAAACGAGCGACGCAGCGAAGAAGGTTGTGGCCGCTCGGGTCATGAGGGGACAGAGGTAAGGGAAACAACGGCACGCTGTTCCGCGGCAGAGAGGGGGAAGTAATGCGTCTGCGACTGAGAGGAGAATTCCAGAGAAGTCGAGAGGCGCCATCTTCTGAGCATCTGTAGAAATTTCCAGCATCGTACTTTCCGGAAACTATGGTTTAGTTATAAATACGAGACGCAAGTGAGATGAGCAGTAGTTGTTGTTGTAGTATTGGACAGCGAGTTCAGCTTGTGAACCAGCAGTCTGGGGTTCGACACGCGAGTGGACTTGAGCAGTGTCCAGGCGGAAGCAACGCAGCGGAAGACTTCAGTTCGAGTGCAGTAGACTGCCCCGGAAGTCCCGAGTTCGAAGTGCAGTGGACTGTTTCTGAAGGTCTTGGGTTTGAGATACTGTGAACTTGAGCGAATGAGCTAGAGGAACTAGCCAAGACAACAAATTGTGAACTGAGAACTGACAGTTCTGTTTTGTAAATAGTGCTTCGTGAACATTAGTTAAGATTAGCAGTACATTGTTGTTCGCAATAATCCAAGCGAATTGTCATTGTCGTCTGCTGGGTGCAATAACGAATACTGTATCGCTGTGTGGAGTGGAAATCCCATTGTTGACGGTAGTGTTTAAATTAAATTGTATAAAGTGATTATTGTTGTAAGAATCAAAATACATTATTGTTTGAATTTAAAAGTTACAATATGTTTTACATAAAGAATAATTTTAAAAATATATTTTTCACTCTTTTATCCTTGAATAAGAAAGTAATGATACATTCATATCTCACTACTTGGAAGTAGTAAAACAAAACTGGAGATCTCAACACAGCATTCTGTACTTACTCTGGGTCCATATGACTTTCTTCACCTCCTGGAAGGGGAGATCGACAAGAAGGGTCAGCGCCGTGGATGCCAGCAAGATGCACAGCACTTCTCCCACCTCGAACTTTAACAGCACAAAACAATTAAACTAGTTTACAGTTCATGTTAATATTATTACTTCATTATCATTCCCAATTTTTTAATTATGTCAACAGATAAAACGAAATAATGGCTTTCTGAGTAAAATCAAGAGTGAGTTCAAAAATTCTACTTGATGACACAACTATTGGACAGATAAGAAGCCCATACATTGAGAATTAAATACAAATAACAGTACAGAACAGAATACATGAAAGAAGTTATCAAAATTCCAAATAATGTGTCGTACCATCCATTGAAACCCGACAAATAAAACAGGAAGTAAATCTAGAATGATATTTTATAAATAAAAAAAACAATGGCTGTAAACGTTTTGCTCTATGGTTCCGAAATGTGGATACACAAAAAAATTAAGTAAAATATGGATTGTATAAATAGCCTAAGATTTACGAAAAAACACAAAAAAAAAACAGGATGTAAGGAGAGAATTATGTGTGTGTCCAATTAAATCACCAATCATCTTCGCCTACAGTAATATAATATTTGTATCTGACTAGTTTTCTTTATTTATCCTGTCATTTCTTATTTATTTCAAAGTATAAATAAATCTTTACTATATTGCTGAATATTCTCAGCATACTGTACGAACTTTGTAACACAAAGGATTTTTACGAGAATGCCAAATTTCATCAGCGTCGTTATATTTACAAAGATTATAAATAAATGTATATATAATTATATTTAGCTTCCACTTATTCGCTCCAACTCCATAATTATAAATAGTTCCATTTTTATAATTTTCAGTTCTCGGAAGTATCCGAGAAGTGTTCTTCTACGTGTACTTCAACTTAATAACATCCCCTCCTCTTTATTACATTATACGGAGGAGGGACCCGAAGGCTTGCACTGCAGCCTAAGTCTTTGAATGGGCATTTGTTAAAAGGACAGAAGTCACATTTTTTTGTGTTTTTTACTTTTTCACAGATAATGAAACTAGAAGGGTAAATACATCATTCTACGTTAAAAGGGCAGCAATATCTTAGTTACAAATAAGTTAGAAATTCTGTCATGATCTTGAGATTTTGTTAAAAGGTCAGATGTCCTGGACATCTGCCTTTTTAACAAAAATTAGTTGTATTGTTAAGTTGGGTACTCAACGCATCCAGGTATGTTTGAAGTCATTTATTTCACTATATTCTGTTACAGCTAAGAGTGTGAGACGCCTCAGAAATTTAAAGCTGAAGGGACAAAGCCCTACTGATAGGAGAGGTAAACATGTTAGTTTTTTCTTTTCCAGTGGATACAAAAATCAAAATTCATGAACATATAAGTTCATTTCCATTAAAAGAAACTCAATATACTGGAAAAGTAGATCGTTGTCTAAGTGCAGATTTGAATATTAAAATGATGTATAACTTGTTCAGATAAAAACATCCAGATGCTAAGGTCGGCTATAGTGGCTTCTGTAAAATATTCAAGGAGAATTTTAATTATAAGTTTGGTCAGCCACAAGTTGATTGCTGTTGCACTTGTGAAGAGCTAAACCTTAAAATCAAATCACCACATATTAATGATGCTGCTAAACGCTGTGCTATAGCAGATCTTGCTGTGCATAATAGAAAAAGTAAACAGTTTTATGCTGCACTTAAAGAAGAATTCTTGGATGAACTAAAAGGACTTAACAATAATGTTCTATCACTGTCTTTTGATTATATGATGAATGTTTCACTTCCAAAAGTTCCAGTTCAAGATCTTTTTATCTGAGGCAATTGACAGTAAATTTGTTCTGCGTACATGATATAAAGAAAAACAAAGCTGTATTCTATTTATATCATGAGGGACAAGCCAAGAAAGATCCAGACGAAGTGTGTTCATATTTGTTAGATTATTTACAACATTATGTGCCTGTTCATATTGAAGAAGTCCGGTTGTTTAGTGACAATTGTCCCCTACATTTTCTAGTGTTTATAAATGATCTTGCCCCCCTTATAAAAGATGTAGGTCATCCCATATTATTTGCAGATGACACAAGTATAGTAATTACAGTTATTGATTCGTTACTTGCTATGAACTCCTTTGGATGTAATTACCTATTCATTCACTGCATTATTTATTCATTGCTTGTAATAATTTATTTCAATTACTTAAAACGTTTTTAATTTCCAAATCTTTCAGTCGAGGAATACGTACCATCCGTAGCGGGCTGTAGTGTTGTGCAGTTCTGCGCACGCCCGCGTTGTAGAAATAGACGAGGAACTGCACCAAATACAGACTGTAGGTCACTCGGCTGAACACCCTGAACCACTTCCAGGAGAGCAGCGCCCCAAACACGCCTGCAGCATACATAAATAAATAAATACATACATAAGTTACACGCAAATACATGCACACATGAATGCAGAGACACATATATACACACATACGCCCACACACATAAATAATTATACATACACACATACATTCATACTAAAGTTTTAATGGAGCATGCTATTGTCACAATAAATTTAAAAAAAAAATCACACACAACATATACACAAACATATCAATTGAACTGGAGTGCAATGCTTATAAGTAGACAGTGGATGCGGGATGAATTATTGTTGAATGTAAGTGCACATTTACTTATGTTATTTTTTTTTTCATTCAGACCATTGGCTCAACAGGTTTTAAACGTAAAGTAGACGTCAACATGCCACTGTATCTCCGTACAGTCAGAAGGAAAAGAAAAATAACGTACATACGTACATACCTTGCAAGGTTCAGTCCTCGTAATCTTTGATGCAATTACCAGCGTTGCATTAAAAGACGATATATTCTCGTAAGTTGTCGAAGCTGAATCGTCGTCGCCTATCGCTTAAACAGTTTTTGTATCGAGAGAATTTCTGAAGAAAACCTCTAAAATGGGGATCACTCAATTTCTTTAGAGGAATATTTGTACTGATAATCATGTTGCACGTGTCACTAGACCCGCACAACTAAATGATGATGATGATGATGATGATGATGATGATAATGATGAAAATGATGATGATGATGGTGGTGGTTGTTCCTCAGATTTCATTTCAACGCATTTCCTGTGCGATGTACTGTTGCAATGTTTCTCTATAGCCTGAGTTGTTCTGGTTTTTATTTCAATTTTACATACATTACTCACGATATTGTTTTCGTTAATACATAAAATGTCACTCTCATACTTCTTAATTGCATTTCGTATCTCTGAACGAATTTAACGTTTTGCCATTATGAATGGATCAGCACAACATATTCAACGCGTACTAAATACTTGAGCAGGATAACACAATTACACACATTGCGTTGCAATGTTACTATTCGTTTTGTGCGCTGTTGTACTCGCCAGGTACACAAAAGACGGACGGCGCGGCACTTCACTTTTCCTTAAGTCATCCCGCATCCACTGTCTACTCACAAGATTCCCTGATATTAATAGTCTACGAAGCAGTTGTGATGTTGATATAATGCATGTTCTTCGGTTTGTCTTGCTCATTCATTCTATTCTATCAAATCTGAATGTCTGTAGTGCACGAAAGTTGTTTAAATTTTATATTTAACTTATGATAAGCAGGTATAAAATTGTCCGGTCTCGATACCAAAATTAAGGATTGATGTTCGATAATGTTTCCAGTAAAAAAATTAATTATAACCAGTGCAAATATCAATACTTTAAAATTGCTTTTCAGAACGAAAAGTTACATTTGTTCGAATCAAATTTCTGCACAATTAAAAGACAAAACTAAACTTCTTTCAATTATTTGTTATCATAATATACTACTCTCTTGAATTAACTCTGCATATTGGGAATTATTAATTCAGTAGCTTTCCCAAAATGTGCTATAAAATGTTTCATATAATTTTTTTTTTTCGAAAAGAAAACAAAAACGAGCAAAATTGTATTAAACTTTTTTGTTTGATATACTTCATTGGAACTACTTACGGTTCACTCTGCATGTATATAATTTCAAGGGGTTATTCTTTGAGATATTTCAAACAAAAGAAATTCATATAAAATTGCTCTTTTTGCTTTCTTTTCGAGAAAAAAGAACATTTTATGAAACACACACACACACACACACACACACACACACACACACACATATATATATATATATATATATATATATATATATATATATATGTATGTATACACCGTGCCCTGCTTATTGGATTTGTATTTAATTTTAATGATATGACTATGAGGATGAAGTTTTATTAATATAATACCCTATTGTAGATTATTTATTTGTAAATGTTAAATAGGCCTACTGAACAGATTATATGCAAAGTGTCCCAGAAAACTACATTGTATATATAAGTGCATGAACTATGTTTGACCACTGAGCAACATGAGCCTTTTCCCCTCGCTTGTCGCTTTTTCGTTTAGTTTGAATGAATGGATTGACTGATAGACTGGATTGGATTGGATTGGAATGGACTGACTGGACTGGACCTGACTGACTGACTGACTGACTGACTGACTGACTAGTTTGGGTGAGTGAGTGAGTGAGTGAGTGAGTGAGTGAGTGAGTGAGTGAGTGAGTGAGTGAGTGAGTGAGTGAGTGAGTGAGTGAGTGAGTGAGTGAGTGAGTGAAGTTGCCTTGGTTTGGGTTCGGTTGGGTTGGGTTGATTGATTTGATTGATTGGCTGGCTGACTGATTCATTCATTCATTGAATACCTCGAGGCACATTTCAATAGAGAATGAAAGGACTTCTAACGATTCGAAAACCACTAGGCACGAAGTTGAGCTAAAACCTTCTCTTTCCATGCTAGGTACCACATGTAGTCAGAACGAACTTTTCTTGTCAAAACGTTATAATCAGAGACCGGAACTTTGGCAGAATGCCTTTTTAAATGTGTTAAATCTATCTTCATTTTGAAAATAAAACTGTACGAATTATACCTTTGTGATTGAAACGTCACAGTTTTATGTTGTCTTTTCTGCCTTTTTTAATATAAATGCCTAATTTACAAAATAAAAGCTTTTTTGCCTTTATTTGATTATCTATCTATTATTTATTAATTTATTATTAAAAATTGCCTACAGTATATTTTAATTTATTTCTATAACCGCTACAATGAAAGTGGCTTCACCGAATGTATATTATTGTCTTTCAGTCAGTTCATATTCTCTTTGCAACAATGAGTACTGCCGTCTAAAAAGGTGTGACAATAAGCGTTTAATTATCGCTTATGTTATTTGATAAGGCAAAAATGAGTGCGAGTCTAACGTCATTTTTAACGGTTATTTACCTTTCAGTTTTCATTGCGACGTTGTTGTAGCTAGCTAAATATTAATTTCATATCGCAACATACCAGTACCAAACACAAAAATGCACTTTCCAAGACTACTGGAAAGAAGATTTCTTTGCTTCCAGCAGTAATTGCAACATCGAGTCGAAAATCTCAATTTGCATTCGACTTAATAAAGCTTTTATTGCTGCCCAAATCCCTTCGTGGAAAGTGCAAGGTTGTGGGTAATTGCCTTTTATTGCGTATTTTAGCTATTTATATTGCCTCTTTGCCTGCCTATTTTAATGATTCATAATGTCTAAACTTCCGGTCTCTGGTTATAATTTTTCTCTTGTAGCTCGAACAGAGATGTTTACGTCAAATAAAATCGACAGGTGGAAAGTTTTACTATGCTGCATACCTTTACGTAGAAAGGGGTTATTAACGAACAGAGCGCAGACCATGAAGAAAAAAGAGAAATCGAGGATGCAAGGGAATACAAGGAGAAGAGAGGAAATACATGGAGAAATGGGGAAAGAAAACGATAGGAATTCAAAGAGAGGAAGTACAACACAGGAGAGCAAGAGAAGACAAGAAGACGAAGGGAATGCAAGAACAACCAGCGGAATACAACAAGAAGAAGTAAAAGTAGAAGAAGAAGGAAATGATAAGGAAAACAAGAGAAAGACAATGAGAACAAGATGAATACAAGGAGAAAAAGGTGAGTACAAAGAGCACAAAGGGATCCATCAAAACAAAGAGGAAGACAAGAAGAACAAGCAAATGAAAGAAGAAAAAGGGAAAGATAAGGAACACAAGAGAAAGACAAGGAGAACAAGATGAATACAATGAGAACAATACAAGAAAACAATACAAGGGGAACAGGGAGAATTCAAGAAGAACAAAGGTGTTGCATTTTTATGTGATAGTCAATTCTCAAGCTACTTCCTACTCTATCTAGAGGAGAAATACAGTACATAGTTTTATGTCAAAATATATGTCGCTAGTAGACCTACACAGAAATTAAAAATGGCAATGTACATGAACAAACATGAATAAAAATAAGTAGAAAAATCTATAACATGAAGCCTAATGTTTAACTTTCCCACCCGACGAAAATCGTGCTAACGATCTTTAAGCTAGAAGCTCTTCGTATTTGGCAGTGGAAATTATAGTAAACAACAGAACACTGAACCTTCTATTTCATCTTTAGGGGAGAGGCGGGTAGTATCAGACATCGGGTAATATCGGACAGTGAGTTTCTTTCATCTACCACACGACGATAGTACCTGATTGACATGGTTACGTTTCTGTGATGTCGCATAGAGGAACGTAACCATGTCATTCAGGTACTACCATATGGTGGTAGATGAAAGAAACGCACTGTGTGATACTACCCGATGTCCGATACTACCTGACTCTCCCCTAATGGTTGAAATCAGGAATAAATAGATTGTAACGCTAATGTAAACGTCTTAAAGTATATCTTTATGTTCTTAAAAATTTCTGAAAGGAACTTTGTCAACATTATTAACAATGTAGGGACATGCAGAAAGCCAAAGTCTTGTATACTTACAAATGGCTTTTAAGGAACCCGCAGGTTCATTGCCGCCCTCTCATAAGCCCGCCATCGGTCCCTATCCTGTGTAAGATTAATCCAATCTCTATCATCATATCACACCTCCCTCAAATCTATTTTAATATTATCCTCCCCAAAGGTCTTTTCCCCTCCGGACTCCCAACTAACACTCTATATGCGTGCTACATGCCCTGCCCATCTCAAATATCTGGATTTAATGTACTAATTATCTCAGGTGAAGAATACAATGCAGTAAAGTTTCGTAATAAGCTGTTTTTATACGGTGATTAGTTGCTAGCCCTTCGCCCAACAACCAAACTGGAGAATCACCCCTTATCGACTGTCCACGACTGCTTATTCAATATATTCGCAGGTACCCTCCACATCTGGAGACCCTCTATCTGCAACCTGAGGACGCGCCATGCCGCAAAGTATTATATACAGTGAGATATATTTCCCATATAAAATCTCTTCTAATATTATAATATTATACAATCTAATTCAAACTAATGTAAATTCAATTACCTCCATATCCCGCCCAACTAGAATATATGGTCCAGGATATATAGCCACCCCACATAATGGGTGCCAGGGCACCATATAGTGCCTGCTCATGGGGTTCATAACGGTAGTCTGGGAAGGCTCCTCGATAAAGTCCAAACACAGCCAGCAGCGCCAGAAAAATTGCTGCTGTCCAGCCCAGCCACACCTGTATCTGCAATGAGTAGATTCCTTTCAAAGACATCGCTTCAGCAACAACAAAGACAGCACAGTTGCCAGGGGCGGCTTATAGGGTAGTGCCACTGTGCCATGAAAGAAACAAAAATAATACCCTAATAAGGAGTTGTAATTGTTTATTTCTACACATTTTATTCGTATGTCATCTGAAATAGCGCGTGCACAGATCGGGACGCACTCTTGCAGCGTTTCTCCGAACATTGGAGCCAGTTCGGTGTGGCACTGTCTGCGACCATATAACCACAGTCTAGTATATAGTCACGAAACTCAATACGTAGTAAATATGCATACATAGATAGTTGCTAACCACTAGGATCGCTACTATCGCCTCATTATAGACAATGCGAAATAGTACCTGCTCAGTCTATTGTTCCTAGTACCCTCAAAACTAAAGCTTTGTGACTGTATATACTAGACTGTGATTTAACGCTGTACAAAAGTCTACTGATTCAAGTTTATGTGGGTTTCTTATGGCAGACACTGAGTCGAAATCAATTTGACTCAGTAGTTAACATTCCGCCCACTAGAGCGCAGTAATGCAGAAATTTCGCTAGATGGCAGGATTGTTGGAGACGTTAGGCAGGGAACCATCAAGCGCACGAAAACACAAGTTAAAGTTTCGCGCCAAATCTTAATGTAATGTTAGCAAGTCCTCAAGTTCCAAGCTTTGGCAATAACTCTCTTTCAAGTACCTGAAGATAATATAAAATAGTTACAAGACCAGTCAAGACGCAGGTAACACTGATCTCGCTTTTGCAGAATCGGTATCTTTAAGTAAGTTCAGTCATTGCCGGATCATCGGACTTCAATGTCAACAAATTTCCACTTCCAGCACAAAGATACTATCAGTTCTGCTAGAAAGGTGGTTCCTGGATGAAACAACATATTGATAGCATTATGGTATGTTGAAACAGTGTATGACTACGTACATTCGAAGATTTTCGAACCCATAATTTCTCCGCCTTTATATGATTTGAAACGAGAAAAACTTACTGTATTTCTACGACACATGAAGTGACGGAGGCAAACATAAAATACTGAATGTTTTCACTGTCACAGTTTCTTTTCAATTTTTAGCAGTTGCTAGCTGATCTCGTATCTGAGAAAGATAAGTATATCCTAAATTTTTCTCGATAATAGTTTTCAATTTGTGTCACTATTAGGGCAGGTCCCTCCATGACTTGATGCATAGCTGTGGATAAATCTTCCACCAATTTAAGGGACTGCAATGTCTTTCAATGAATGCCCGTTTGCAGCCTCTAGTATGTGTGTGGCACAACTTAGAAAATATAAACTCTCCATTCGAAGAAAATAATGTATCTGCTCCGAATTCCTCTACGAAATTCTGTACCTGAAATTTAAAAAACCTAATTTCAAACTTCTATAATACCCGTTCAAATAACACGTATTTTCTAATTCCTCAGACAGACCGTTTACCTGTAATTCTCTGAATGTCATTGACTTTAACATAACACAATTCCCTCGTCCGTCTTCCTGTCATAAGATGTTACCACTTTCTTAGTACACACAACTGTCCCTGAGCACTTGCAACGTGAATTTTGGGTACATTGTACCTGTAAAATTACCCATGAACATGACTCACAAGTCCCCCAAGTACCAAGCTTTGGTTATTGCCCATGAAGGCGACAAGAGTGTACGTACCGAATGGTCTGAGTTAACATTATTTAAGGCTGTACACTTTGGGAAAATGATTATATTTCCAATGCAATATAGATTCACTGGAAAATTGACAATACTACATGTAATAGTAGTAGTAATAATAATAATAATAATAATAATAATAATAATAATAATAATAATAATAATAATAATATGCCGTGGCACGACAGCCTCGTGTCCACATGCCTCAGCAGAAGTGAACGATGATCCAATCAGAACGGAGGTATACCCCCAGCCGTTACAGATTTCGCTACCTGTCACATCCTATAGGTAGGTACAGGAAAATCCTTACAAATAATGCAGTACTACGAAATGGATTTTATATGGGTTTCACAGATAAGATCTAACCCATCACCAGATATTAGTATAGCAATGTCCTTGCCAAAAATATTGTGACAATTACGACTGGCATAACAGCAAATTTTGAAATCTGATGGAAAAACTGAAAAATCCTGAAGAATGGATTAACATCATTACACTGTTACATCCACAAGGGGAATAAATTAAATAAATAAATAAACACATAAATAAATAAATACAGTAAATACATGAGTGAATGAATAAATAAACACGTAAATAAAGAAATAACTATATAAATAACAAGTGAAAGAAACTAGTCGTGACTATGGATTCCTACATCATTATCATCACAATGTAGAAGACAGTAATACTCATCATCTGAAGATAATATGACTGTTTCTAGAATTAGTAACTTTTGAAGAATCTTCCTCCCAATTGGGCTATTATTCTTTTCATGTTCAATGGAAGTAAAATGCTTGAAATATAACCCTCACAAATACCATAATGTTAGTTGTAGGCTTAGTAGTGGAAGCAACAACAACAACAACAATATAATAATAATAATAATAATAATAATAATAATAATAATAATAATAATAATAATAATAATAATAATAATAACAATAACAATAATTATAACAATAAAGAAATAAACATATATAAATAAATTCAGACCCCTTTGGTACAAATCACTTTTTTTTTAATTGACGGTAATAGAAATTGCCAGCAGATGGCTTCCGACATAATGTATTTTCGCTTACCTTGCTGAGGACGATTCTTCCATTGGTGCGGTGCATCAGGTAACCGACTACCACCCCCATAAGGTATATGGTGAGGCGATGTGTGGGTAGCACATACGTCAGGTTACCCGACGCATACAGCTGTGTCAACCTGCAAGGAAGGTTTAGTATCCAAGTTATTAAAGACAAGAAGGAAGTATGTTCTGTAACGAGGCAACGAGATGATCTGTGGCCAGACTGTGGAGCCGTATCCTTGAGCGGGGAAGCACAATCGCGGAAGATGTTGCTAATGTTTAAGACGTATAGGACCTATAGCTGCTGAATACAGTGCGTTCGTAGCTCGGCCGGACCGTTCCGCGGCCTTGAGAGGCACAGTCATAATGTCCAAATAAAAATGTCCGAAGCAAAAATGTCCAAAGTGTAAAATGTCCAAATACAAAAATGTCCTAATCAAAAATGTCCGAACACAAAAATGTCCAAATGAAAATGTCTGAAGCAAAAATGTCCAGTACAAATATGTGCAAACTGAAAAATGTCCAAACACGAATATGTCCAAACCAAAAATGTCCAATTGAAAATGTTCGAAGCAAAAATGCCCAAAGGGTATAATGTCCAAACACAAAAAGGTCCAATACAAATATATCCAAACCAAAAATGTCGAAACTGAAAATTTTCCAAAGCATAAACGTCCAAAGTGTAAAATGTCCAAATCAAAAACGTCCAAACGAAAATGGTCTAAATAAACAAACTTAAGAAGTAACTCATATTTCATACTCGGGTGAGCCATTCACGAGTGATTAAGTAGCCTATCATTAAATGGGGTCATAATAATAAGTACAAAACAAAAATGTCCAAATATAATAAAACTATTTCCAAAGCAAAAATGTTCGAAACTAAAATTTACGGTATCTACCTAAATACCACCAACAAAAATTTAACACCAGCTGTGAATGAAATTTCTGAGGCAATTCTTCAACAGTGAAACAAATTAATTTTTAATTCTCGGAAAACAGATGCAGTTACACATTTTAAATTTTTAACAGTATTTGTTGACTCTTGACTCTTAACAGAGTATGGTTAGCAGTATTGGTTCAAATAATTGTCTCAAAAAGTTCAATCATTACCGTAGATATTTATATCACAAGTATTCTCATTATAACAACAACATTTACTGGCGTAGTATACAAGGGAATGAATGCAATGCGCGCTGCACAATTGATCATTTTGAGCTAATAACTATTTTATACGATGAGACTGAGGCACATTGCATGAAGGGAATACTGTAGATGCAGCTAGAACAGAAACCCCTCGCAGCATTTTACACATTGGATATTTTAAACTTTGGACGTTTTTGTATTGGACATTATTGCTTTGGACATTTTGCTTAAAGGATAATATATTTTTCTTCAGAGAGTATTGTGATTAACACCATGAACACTATTGCTTTGGACAGTTTGCACTTTGGACATTTTTGTATTGGACATTTTACACATTGGACATTTTGCACTTTGGACATTTTTGAATTGGACATTATTGCTTTGAACATTTTACACATTAGATATTTCGCTTGAAGAATAATACATTTTTCTTCAGAGAATTTTGTGTTGGACACTACTGCTTTGGACATTTAGCACTTTGGACATTATTGGTTTGGACATTTTACACTTTGGACATTTTAAACTTTGGACATTATTGTTTTGGACATTTTACACATTGGACATTTTGCACTTTGGACATTTTAAATTTTGGACATTATTGTTTTGGACATTTTACACATTGGGCATTTTCCACTTTGAACATTTTTATATTGAACATTATTGCTTTTAACATTTTACACATTGGACATTTTGCTTAAAGAATAATATATTTTTCTTCGGAGAGTTTTGTGGTCAACACTATTGCTTTGGACATTTTGCACTTTGGACATTTTTGTATTGGACATTATTGCTTTCGACATTTTACACGTTGGACATTTTCTTAAAGAATAATATATTTTTCTTCGGAGAGTTTTGTGGTAAACACTATTGCATTGGACATTTTGCACTTTGGACATTTTTGTATTGGACATTTTACACTTTGGAGCTTTGGACATTTTTTGTATTGGACATTTTACACATTGGGCATTTTAACTTTGGACATTTTACATATTGGACATTTTGCACTTTGGACGTTTTAAACTTTGAACATTATTGTTTTGGACATTTTATATTGGACATTTTGCACTTTGGATATTTTTGTCTTGGACATTTTACACTTTGGACATTTTTGTATCGGTCATTATTGCTTTGGACATTTTACAAATCGGACATTTTGCTTAAAGAATAATTTAATTTTCTTTGAAGAGTTTTGTGATGAACACTATTGCTTTGGACATTTTGCACTTTGGACATTTTTGTATTGGACATTTTGTACTTCGGACATTTTGCACTTTGGACATTTTTTTATTGCACATTTTACACTTTGGACATTTTTGTTTTGGCATTTTGCTTCGGACATAATGACCTGGAACGGGCTGACGCGCCAATCAGGTCCAGCCGAGCTATGAACGCACTGAGAAGTTCAAAGCCTTGGTATTGTATTTCACGAACTTTCTCGCCCATAACTCGACTTTTGATTCACCTTAGAAACAAATGACTTTCGTCTGGGAATTCTAGCATTGTACTCAACCTTATTCAGGATCATCCGAACAGTTCTAACATGAACATCCTTACCTATATCTTCCTTCAGCTGTGCTATAATCTCCACAGTAGAAACCATTGGAGTTTTCTTTACTTGATCCACTATTTTCCTCTGTTCCCTTGGACTTAGTTTCGATGGCTGCCAATTCTGGATTGATTCTGCACAGTCTTGAACTTCTTGTATCGTTTAACAAAGTGGAACACTGTTATTTGACTACTTTGTAATGATTCTGCGATCTCTCCATAAGTTTTGCCTTCTTTGGATAGATTTAGTACCATGTTTCTAATTTTAGTGCTGGTCTCAATTCCTTTACGTCTCATGTTCACTGTAATCATTACTGATGGAATAATGACGAAGCACAATTAGACTCTATGAAGAGGATAAATACGTACTGATCAAATCGACACTTACCAAGTACTTTGTGTATTAATTTAAGAGGTTTGTTTACTAACTCAATGGTGTGTTCCAATACTTTCGTTCTAGCAGAAAACAATCGTGTGAAAAAATAATAATTTTCTGTCCTATAAAAAGGGAGGTTTAAAATATCCCTTTAGATTAATGTACAGTAGAAAGAGAAGAATACACTTCATATTCAAGCAAACTAATACCTCTCAATCTGTAGTAAATATAAGCATAACTCTTTGTCAAAACCCTCTGTTCCAATTCTTAATTTCAAACTTGAATCCGGAAAGCAATTGTTAATAGTTCTGTGCGCTGCAATTTCAAAATCTAAAATTATAGTTGACGGATTAAAGAACTCGTTTCATAGCGTGCAAATTTGTCTCCACATAGTTACGTAACATGTAACACTTTTGCTCTGAAGTAAACAGTAAACAACTTGAATATAACCCACCTCAGACAATACATGAATCATATACAGTTACTTGAAAAGTTTCACGCACGTATAAAACGTCCCATTTGTTAAAACAATTGAATTGTTTGAACATAAATACCGCTTATTACTTTTACCTGAATCAAAGTCTACATGAAAAAATTGTTCGTCTTCATTTGTTTGTAATTGATGCATTATGTAACAGCTCTAAGGCATATGCGCTGATCGCGGAGCTATTGGTATGTGCTTCTTTCTACCTCTGTAGACTGCTAAACGAATGTTCAAGTTATCTATGTGTAGAGACGAAATACCAGTATTGGTACCATTATTTTGATAATGACGGACAAACAATTTTATTTGGTGGCTATGTGAATTCACCACATGCTTTTTACGAGCTATATACACTTCCATATCTCTGTCATATAACGACAAGTGTACTGTATATGGTCGCCCACTTCACCTAAGATTTCACTCCCTCACAATTTGTTTCGATCTTTGCACAACACTTATTCACCGCACATCTCCACGATTTAAGTCCTGTCTGCATGTCTCGTTGAAATTTGTATTTAAAGTTACTGAAGAGTATACATTCTGCACCACGATTAGTAAGAGAGCTTATGAAGTCCAAATGGGTACATAATTGTCCTGGTACACCGCAACGTAATGGATTAGCCTACTAATGTTACTATCTGAAAGTTTACTCATGCAGGTAGACCTCCTATTAAAGCTACTTCTTAGTATGTAATGGTTTATTTTACGATGCTTTATCAACTGCGATGAGTAGGATTGCCAACTCTCCCATATTCCCAGGGACCTACAGTATTTGGCCCTAATTTTAAAAGTCTCCCCCTCTAGTATTTTTCTTTTCTTCAAAAATATTTCTTCCTTATTTTTGTACAATGTAAAAATCTTTATTTCAAACAACCATTTCTTGTGCATGAATATGCATTTTAACGTTCCAGAGATGCATTGAAATGTGGAGTCCCTATAGAAGGCAATGCTTGACAGAAATGGGTTTCAGCGCTCATGAGTTTAAATTCAAACAATGTTCGTTACAAATTTGGAAATACGAGTGAGTTTTGTTCTGAGCTTATCAGATAGTAATGCCCATATAGATAGTGTTTTTTCTCATGAAGAGTAGCTAAGTGGACACATGGTCGAAACAAGAGCGCGACGCATATAATCAAATCAGAACTGCAAATTGCAGTCAACTTCAACTATTCATGCAGGTAATGTTCACACTTTGTTAGAAACAATAAAAGCTATTACTCGACGCAAAATCTGTCTCAAAATATTCTCCATTTAAGTCTAATTACCAAAGCCACAAGCAACTATGACTAGATTTTTGACTGTTTGATGAAGATTACCTAAATGTAAAGTTACTTTTACTAACTGAACTGAACAATTTGTCAATTTTCTATGTGCTATTTTGTCAATTACTTTGTCTCCCGTATTTACTTTAAAAAGTTGGCAAACCTATGCAATGGTTATCTAGCGTCTGAGTTAAATGAAGGAGATAATGCCAGAGAAATGAGTCCAGAGTTCAAAGTTGAAAGTTATCTAGCATTTGCTCTTAATGGGTTGAGGGAAAACCCCGCAGAAAAACTCAACGAAATTAACTTGTCCCAAACTGGATTTCAACCCCCGCCTGCTCGTTTCACGGTGAGACATCCTGACCATTACTCCACAATGGTAAACATCATAGCGTCTACTAAAGCGAATCTGGGCAACTTCATTTATCAATGATAGCAATAAATAAAAGACGTTTATGTAATTTAAGATCCTCACTTTATACTATTTTGTTACTGATAACTTTGCAGTGTATTGAGCTGAACTACTAGTACGTTTCTATTTTTTTAGTAATTTACGTCTAGCCTTCTTTCATTTTCTCGTAGTTTTTCTGCCTTTCCTATCGCTACCATATAGTACTTTTGCTACAAATTATATCTGATTTGCCGTAGCTTAATCCGTTTTCTCCACACACTTCTACCAGAGACACGCTCCACTATTGCGTTTTAAACTTATTTCGAACACCAACACAAACTTTTGATATTATTAAGTGAATTATAAATCCTTAAGCTCGACGTTAGGATATCTCACTACATTATCACCCCTCTCTTCCTGAAAACAAGTTATACGTTTTTTTTCTTAACAGCTTCTTGGTGAGCCCCCGAAGTAGCTCAGGCGGTAGCGCGTTTGTCTGCTGATCCGGAGTTTCGCTCGGACGCGGGTTCGATTCCCGCTTGGACTGATTACCTGGTTGGGTTTTTCCGAAGTTATCTCCAATCGTAAGGCGAATATCAGGTAATCTATGGCGAATCCTCGGCCACATCTCGCTAAATACCATCTCGCTATCACCAATCTCATCGACGCTAAATAACCTAGTAGTTGAAACAGCGTCGTTAAATAACAAAGAAACAGCTGCTTGGTATACATACGATACGCCATTGTATATGATAATCGTCAATCGCTTGCTGTAAATGACGTAATAGCGCAGCAAAGTGGATGCGGCAGCGGCGGCAGCTATCACGACCATTCCCAACCGGCGAGACCTCCACAACAGGTAGATGAACACGGGGGACACGATGAAAAGCTGCATGTCCATCGCCAACTGGTGCGTCTGTGGTAAGCACTGCAACAATGGAAGGAATACAGTCTTCTCTCTTTCACTTAACATTTCTAAGTCACGAAACATAAAAATTGTTACACGTTACACAGTTTCTCTTTATACGCTTTACACATTACACATTTCAGCTTCTATATCACATTACGAATAATATTATTGTGCTTTTTTGTAACTTTACTCTTTATACGCTTTACACATTACACATTTCAGCTTCTATATCACATTACGAGTACTAGTATTGTGTTTTTTTAACTGTTCTTTTTAAGACATACATAAATGAATTCATCTTTTACAATTAGAAATTGGTTCATTTACAAATTGCATTGTTTTAGTATATGTCTATGTATATATATATATATATATATATATATATATATATATATATAATTAATTTTGTAGCAGTCCAATGATGTAGGTAACCAACGAAAGTGAGAGCAGTGCAAAGGTTATACATGCATAGCTTAAGGAGAGCAGCTATGTATAGAACGAACAGGAGAAGTACTGTCCTTAATAAGTGGAAAACATTGCATTATTAAGAAAATCAATATTCAGAGGCGCTAACTGGGAATTATTCAACCCAGAATTAGAGCTCTTTTGGCTTCCGCATTCTAGGAAATTTTCCTTCATAGCTGAAGCTAGAATTAATTGATCTTTAAAATTGAAATGTACGTATAATGAGAAGGTTCTCTATGGTTGTGAAACTTGGACTCTCACTTTGAGAGAGGAACATAGATTAAGGGTGTTTGAGAATAAGATTCTTAGGAAAATATTTGGGGCTAAGGGGGATGAAGTTACAGGAGAATGGAGAATGTTACACAACACAGAACTGCACGCATTGTATTCTTCACCTGACATAATTAGGAACATTAATAATAATAATAATAATAATAATAATAATAATAATTATTATTATTATTATTATTATTATTATTATTATTATTATTATTATTATTATTATTATTATTATTATTATTATTATTTATTTAACCTAAATCCAGACGTTTGAGATGGGCATGGCATGTAGCACGTATGGGCGAATCCAGACATGCATATAGAGTGATAGTTGGGAGGCCGGAGGAAAAAAGACCTTTGGGGAGGCCGAGACGTAGATGAGAAGATAATATTAAAATGAATTTGAGGGATGTGAGATATGATGATAGAGACTGCATTAATCTTGGTCAGGTTAGGGACCAAAGGCGGGCTTATGTGAGGGCGGCAATGAACCTCCGGGTTCCTTAAAAGCCAGTAAGTAAGTATAATGAAAAGGAATTCCTTAGCTTTTACAAATTCTTTAAACTATAAACTTTGTTCGAAGATTCGTAAATTAGCAGCGCAAATAAGCTTGTTATGATTTTCAGTAACACATACGCTACTAAACGTACCGTTAGTTTTTCATTAAAACTAACAAACCCAACATTAGGTAGATTTTCACAAACCTAACAAGGCAACATTACGCACTAAGCTATTTGATCATGATAAGCGCACTATGTTTGGATTTGCTTCTTTAAATAACTTTTTCGAGACCTAAAAGGTGGAGGAATTCGAAGAAGAGATTCGGATGAAATATCATCTTAAAAGGTTCATTTCGCATAGCAGTATTGTTATAATAATGACAATGATGCATTACTCGAGAAGTTTCGAAAGTTTTATACATAGACGCAGTTATTGAGCATCCCGTATTGTAATTTATAATGTACAAGTAATGTTTTGTTGGTTATTCAAAGTCACACATTATTGGCTATAACAACTTCTGTCGTGAAATAATTTTATTGCTTTTTTCAAAACTATGTCAACAAAAGTGCAAAGAGTTATTAATTCAACTCCACTTTATAATGATCATTTTGTTCACCTCTGTCTTTTCGTCACTGCGCTCTGTACAGCATTACTGCAGCCAGATAGCACGCGAATGAATCGAAGGTTGTTCACGCGCTATTTCTTATACATCCCCAGCATACCATATTCACTTCTAATAATATTTTGTTTTTACAAAAATTAGTATATAAAACATATTGTTATGTATTTTCTTTGCAAGTGTCTTATAATAAATGCTCAAATCTCCTCCTTTAGCATGAATACGTGCATCAACCCATCGTAGTATTGACTCCTGGATGCGCTGATATATCGGAGAATCTCGGATTGTCTCGCAGTCTTCCTAATTATGATCACGACGACTCTCTCTATACCGTACACTAGATTTGCATTCACAAACTACTTTAAAGGCCCCTATAAAATGAGCATAGCAAATTTAGTTCGGAAGCATGAAGGCCAAGGAGTTGGTCCACATCAATCAATCCAGCAGTCGCGGAACTTTCAACTGACAGACAAACATACACATTGAAATGTGTATTAGCTCCATCATGCATGAAGTACATGCCTCGTCGCATCGTTAATGGGCCATTTTTTAACAAAACAGACAAGTCGCCTTCTAAAAACGCTTTCTTTCGTCAGTCGAGGCTGTAAAAAAAACAGTTATAACAAGAAAACAAAGAGTTTCCCGGTCTATGTTCATGTAACATGTTTTCATCCTCTAGATGTGAGTAATGTTTCCTCAAAGTTTTGACGTACATTTTAGTTACACTACTTATATTTTGATTCTTGGAATCCAAGGGATCAGGAAGAAACATATAAAGTTAAATGTTATGTCATATTGAGCTCTTGATTGTTTCCGTAAGTGCTATTCAATTAATTTATGTAGATATTCCTTTCCATAATGAGTAGGTAAAAATATATGTCCTCAATTCATTAAAAGTGCAATTACTTGTTCTGAACATTTACTAAATCATATGAAATTCCATGGAATAAAATCTCACCGAAATGTTCTCTTATGCATTAGTTTTTGGAATGCTACCATTTAACCTTATTGATTCCCAGCATAAATCGCAAATTTTTTTGTCTTTGTTTTACTAATGTGTCTCTTGCAGAATCTTCGAGTCGGTCAAGTTCAGTTTCAGTTGAGCCAGTCCAGTTAGACAGTTAGCTGCGAGAAAGCTGGACGTATCCAGTGGAAATCTTGGGTTCGAAGTACAGTGAACTTAAGTGAGTACTGAGGCAGCGTCCAGGCGAGGGCAACGTGTCCGGAAGTCTTAGGTTCGAAGTACAGTGAACTGACTCTGGAAGTCTTGGGTTCGAAGTGCAGTGGACTGTTATCTGGAAGTCTTGGGTTCGACATACCGTTAACTTGAGTGAGTGAGCTAGAAGAACTAGCCAACGCGAACGAACTGTGAACTGAGAACTGACAGTTTTGTTTTGTAAATAGTGCTTTGTGAACATTAGTTGAAATTAGGAGTACATTGTTGTTCTTCTCAACAATAAATATGACTAGTCATTGTCGTTCTTTGGAGTGCAATAACGAATTCTCTGTTGCAGTGTTGAGTGGAATACCCATTGTTGACGGATGTGATTAAAGATAGAAGTAAAAACCACATTGTTGTTATTATTGAATGAATAAAAGTTACAATACAGTTCTTGAACTTGGTCACTGGCCTTGTGTGGGATTTATGGTAAATAAAACAACTTTGGGATTGGTTTCGTCCAGAGACTTCTGTGTGGTATAGCCGTAATTTTATTATACCGTTACGATCTCCATATCGATCGTCTGTTCTCAATAGTATATTCTATAAGAATGTATGAATACCAACACACCATGTTCTCGATACCAAGGTAGTTTTGTATGTAGAGAAAATTCTTCCACATGTTGTTCTGACAGAGATCCACGTGGTGTTTTATCACCTGGTTCCACAAAGGACCCGACCCCAGGTGACCCAGAATATGCGTGCAAAACAAAACAATGGCCAGATGATTTGGCGTTATCCTGAAACAAGATCAGCGAATCTAAATACTGGTGTAAGTAAATATGAAATTTGGTGAAATCAGATGACATACTTTTTCAGTGTACTCACTGTATGGAAATCAATATAACTATTATATTAAGTAGACATATAGGTCTATTTGTCTTATCATTTACGTATCTAACGCTTAAAATTCAACAAAATCGTCCTGTTTACCATTCCATTGATTAAGCAAGATTCTGTATTATAATAATAATAATAATAATAATAATAATAATAATAATAATAATAATAATAATAATATCATCAATAAAATATCATCATCCGGGTCAAGTCCACCTACATTATAAGAAAAATAAGGGATCGTCTTCAAATGTTTCTCTTTCTGAAGGAGACCTCGACTATATACATTCCACAGATATATTATCCTGTGAGTGAATAAGCCAGGCACTAAGATATTCAACAGCATTTTTATAAAATTGACAAGAAGACACAAGAAATTCTGTTTTGAAATAGATATAATCTCCTTCTATCGTAGCTAAAAGTTCCTTAATTTATGCTGGTATAAATTTATTTTCATTCCTGGAGTTCAATCTTTCTATTAATCTTGATAACGATATAGAAGTCTCAACTGCAGTTACGTCCTCTCTTTCAATTCTGATTGTGGCATCATGAGAAAGAAGCAAAGTTGCATTAGGAAAATTCATTCACAACAATGCCTAAAGGTCATTAAACCATATTAACAATTAACACTGAAAATCCGGGAAATCTGAGGATACATAATTAAATCCGGGAACATTCTGGAGAACAATGTTGTCTGGGGTTAAAAGCAAAATTCAGGGACCGTCCCCGGGAAGCTGGTACATCTGGTAACCTTACCAAATAGGCCGGTAATAACTATTTATATCCTTACCTGAGATAAAGATTATATAATTATTCTATAATACCGTCGTTAATAGTAAAAAAACTGAACAAAATACAATTACTGTAAAAATAATAATCATGTCATACACATTAAGTCAATGTATATTTTCAACTTCTCTCTCTAGCAAGTCTTTTCGCAAAAGACTATCCAAGACCTGTATTATTTCCTTTTTCACTACGAGACACAGTTTCCATACGATTATTACCTGAAGTAGCGGGTTAGGAATCTGTTCCATAGTGGAATCCTCTTGCTCCTGTCAAGTTCCCTCAGGAAACTGATTGATGTCAGAAGTCCTTCAAACAATACGAAAGAGTCTGTGTAGATAATCGAAGTTCTTAAAACCATAGACCAAACATTCGAGAATGTCTGAAACAAATGTGAAAAGTGAATTATATGCTAACACCTCCATACTAACTTGTTACAGTTTTAAGAGTCCATTCTTTGACGGTGAAAAGGCTCAAAAGTCATTTTTCAAAGCTGAAGATCTGAGTGCAATTCCCGGTGAGTCTAAGTGAAAACTCTAGAAAGTTTCCTAGAACAGTCTCTGTGATTTCACACGTCTCTGCTCTCGAGCTTCTTGAGAGGGGAAGCATAGCTATAAGAGCAAAGTAGGGGGAGTGGCAGTGGAAGGGAAGGAGATGTTTAAATAGCGGAGACAGAACACTCGATTCTACTCGTATTGCGAAAGGACAGAGCACTTTTAAATTTGCAGACTTACAAATCGCAGCTTTTCTTCCGGTGGCCTTGGCTTGCCTTAGCTATCGAACATAACACCTGTTACATGGACGAGTTTACTCGACTCCACTTGCTCTGCGAAAGGACAAAATTCCTTTCAATATGCAGACTTCCAGCTTTTGCCATTTCTTTTTACATCCTGATGTCAGCTTTTCCAGCGTATCGACCTCCTCGCTGTATGTGGTACGTAAGAGGTTACGTTCATTTCCGGCTTTTCCCCTTAAAAATTTTCTAGACCTCCTTCAGTGGAGCAGCGAAACCCGGAAGGACACAAGTACCCAAGGCTTGGAACTTGAATATTCTGTTCCCCTCACTCCCGAATTCCCATTTCAAGGATGCGTTTTCGCGTACGTTTTAAATTTCTCGTCCCAATTCCCCTCTCTTTCAATTCAATTACACTCCCTCACGTGCTCTACTAGCTCTGCTCCGAGAGGAGAAACGCGCTTCGATGTCACAGGCTGCCCATTTGGAAATGGCTATGAACGTATTCCGAATCTCAACGCTGAGCAATCTTATGGCATCACGGTATTACGAATTTCAACGATGACGTCACTGATGCTCCACCGGTGTCGCACAGGTTCCATCAGCTTGCAGAGGTGGTGGCAATTTCCATCAGCCGCCATCAGTGAATCTGATTGGTTCCTGTATAGGGCGGGAATTAGCAGAAGAATGACATAGTGCTCTGTTGTGTCTGCTTTGGTTCTGCTGTATTGTTTGTAATGAGCACAACGTAAAATCAATATGTTAATGGCTTATGAGCGAACATGTGAACGGACCAGTTATTACTATTTGTTCAAGAAATAAATTGTTTATGCTCTCTTTTCTTTGAACGAGATGACAGTACGAAAATTTCTCAAAATCTTGCTATTGTAGCACAGACAACAACTTGTACAGCCGTCATGACAGCAAATGAACTTCCCAGCAGTTTTGTTCCTATTTTCGCTGTAGCGTGACGTCATTGTTGTCCACCGGTCCGGTGAGATTAGGAATACGCTGTATCCTAGAGGTGCAACCAATTCCCGTCATTATTTCGCCGTCTCTCTGCTATTCATTACTGACTGCTGCAGTCAAATATACCCTTTAGGAGACCTACTTCGTGTGATTCCTACGGCGAAAGATATATGAAAAACCTAGCCACGATAATGTAAGGAGATAACGTCGACACGTATGTATCCAAAGCATATAATATGGGCAGATCACAATCATATAAAATTTATTCCGTGACGTCAGAGTCCCAAATGGTTGAATTGAAACTATTTTATCAAGAATTATAGCTATTCTCGAGCAACGAACAGTTAAAACATAACGGATGATTAAACATTAGATAGAGTGGAGTACGTTAATCTTTCCTGTTTGTCATTCAGTTCATGAGTGGGAGAGGCATTATACCGCAGTACAAATGTAAACACACAAGATAATGGTGCCGTATTTATGTAATGAGTGCTTTATGGAGGCCATGGGGTAAATACCAGATGTTAAATAGAAGTGATAACCAATCTGCTTATATGAAACGTGTTAGAATATTCTGCTTTATAAAAAAATAAAACTTCTTATTTTTTTCTTACTCATTTCAAATAATAGCCCATTAATTTTAATAAATATTATTATATTTTATTTGTATAATGAATAGAATTATTATTATATTTAATATCTATAATAATAGGATATCAATTCCTGGATACTGTTATGAACAAAGTCAGTATTAGCGGATAGATAGACGATATTATTAGAAACCACTTCTTGTGTAAGAAATTCTGACATCGTGCACTTCGTCAAAATTTCAATTATATTCTTTACTACAACAGATTTCCACCTCTTGTAACGTTACTCTGTACATACGATACGCATTCTATGTGTTATTGTATTTTATCAATTGTGAAGAATAAATTCTGATGTCGCGATAAGACCAACTGGTAAAAGTGGGATGACTTCTCCTGAATTCAAATGTTTTACCTCTGCCCCGTAGGTTTTGTTGATGAAGGGAGTGAAGCACAAAACGAGGAATTTATGAAACACGAGTAGGGCGAAGGCATTCAGAGCGCGGATCCCGTGCAAGCAAGAAATGTCGTGCTGGTTCGAGTCTGTGTTCAGCAGCGTCCGCAAGTTCTTCCTCAGCGAGAACGCCTTCACCAGCGCCACAGATTTCACTGCGAACAGACAACAACCTTTAAGCAAACACTGTTACTTAAGTATTCATGGTATTCTAGTTGCTGCTAGGTTTTGGGGTATTTGCACCGTGTAAAGACATTCAATGTTTTGGAGCTACACGATTGCTCCATCCTCATGCAAAGTAGGGAAAGAGGAACGGAAAAAACCTTTCTCTAGGTTCTGCTACGGAGAGCTACTCCCTAGTCCTAACCTAATATGCAGCAGTCCATAGGTTTTTAATTAAGAGTTTGACTGATACATGTTTGTCACCTTGACTCAAAAATCATTAAAAATAGTGGTCTAAATATGTGTCATTATTAGGGAAAGGATGTTCATGCATATGCATATTTTTCTCTAGCGTTGTGTGAATATGCTGAAAGATTATCTACATGAATCAAAAATTTCTGAATACAGTGATATTACTTTTATTGTGCATAAAATTGCATATTTTGCCTTTATTTTTAAAAGCATCATATTTTAACATTTATCCAGGGTAACAGCATATTATGTATGTTTATTTGTCTTTCCCTCATTTTTAAAAGTGTGTAATCTCGTAAACACGACTAATTTATGTTTATGAATTCTGAAAGTAACGATGACGCCCTCATAGGGAGCCTCTCAAGTTAGCAATTGGTATTCCTTTACTGCAGTCTTTAGCAGACTTCGATAGAACAATATCCAGTTTAACATCAGTTCCAGGAAATGTAGGAGATGAAAAGAACAAGAAAACAGCAAATATTTTTTCCAAAAACCCTGGCTATTATCAACTTAAAGAAATGCAAGATATTCTAGAAGGAAAAACACCCCAGAAACCAACAAAATCTTCTATAAAAGAGCTCACAGCTTTTGTGCCAGTCCCTCTTACTTCTTGTGAAGTAAAACGAAGTTTTTCGCGCTACAAAGCTATGCTGAGAAACAACAGGCGAAGAATGACAACGGAAAACATACGCCACTGCTTAGTTGTGAACTGTAACAGCATATATGGAGCATTCAGCAATGAGGCAAGCACTTCAAAATCCATAGACTAAACGTAAGTTACCAATACCTTATTATTCTGTTAAAATAATCTCCGACTGATAATGCATATTTTGTAGCATATTTATATATTTTTACGGCATAAATCATATATATTCTTCACGTTTTTAAGCCATGAACTTCCTTTTCCTGGTCATTATCATTTCTATTTTTTTTTCCAAAAGTACAAAAAAAAATATTTAACGACGGAAGAAATTCTTAATTTTTTTCGTTTCAATATGATGCCATTTAGGTACAATGGTGCACACAAGGATTATCTACGTTGAAATAATCACGTCCTAACGGACAGTTCACGTGAGTTGCACGTCAGATGACGCTCCTATTTTTAACTATTAGTTTAGACAGACTAAATCGATTCTTAGATCCTTTATACCAGTGCTATAAATCGAATGACTCTTTATATATCATCGTAATATTAGAAAACACCGAAAAAAATACAATGAAGTAGGATGAAAACACACTCAATAGGATACGAAAAAAAATATCCCAATAGGACTAAAACCCGAGTTATTACACGGGAACGGACACGTTGTATAGTCGTAAATGAGATGAACATGAGCTCTTGATACTAGGTATGCGCGATGCTTAATTCTTTCACTTCGAATTATTCTAGTAGGGCAATATTTTTGCCTACCACTATATTTTTCATAATACTGTAGAAAATGTAAAGACGATAGTTTAATGTCACAAGTTAATTCATAACAAAAAGTGCTGAACTCCATATAAATAATTAATACATCATAACTCAAAAACTAAATGTCATATACAGGGCGTTTCAAAAATACGGGGCATAATTTCAGGTATGTATTTCCCACATGTAGACAATCAAAATAGTTCATTACAACATGGCCTTCACAACATTGAAATTCACCGGAACGTTTTTCTTTCCGCAGGTCGTTGTCATTACAGAAGAAGTTCAAAATGTCCACCTCCTGCTTGAATACAGACCTCACACCGCTGTCTCATTGACCTGCGAACACGATCCCAAACTCCAGCAATATTGCGTATGTCCTCAGAACTTGCCACAATTCGATTCCGAAGGGATTCCAAATCAGGCACCGGAGACGAATAAACCAATGATTTTAAATGGCCCCACAAGTAGAAATCGAGAGGGTTCAGATCAGGTGAGCGTGGAGGCCAAGCAATTGGGCCACCTCTACCTAACCATCGATCAGGAAACCTTCAATCCAAGTACCGGCGAGCCGTACGACTGAAGTGTGCAGGAGCGCCATCATGCAAGAAGTGAATGTGTTGACGATTGATCAGTGGAGTGTCTTCTAAAACATGAGGTGTTTTCCAGGAAGTTTGTGTACGCCTGCCCCGTAAGTCTGTTTACAAGTACATGGGGTCCAACTAATCGATCACCAATGATACCGGCCCACATGTTGAGGGAGAACCGCACCTGGTGATGAGATGGAACAGTTGCACGTGGGTTTTCATACGCCCATACATGCTGATTGTGGAAATTTGTTATGCCATCTCGTGTGAACTGTGCTTCATCTGTAAATAATACTAAGGCAGGAAAGTTCGGATTTACACCACACTGCTGCAAGAACCACTGACAGAACCTAACTAGTGCAGGGTAATCTGCTGATGACAGGGCCTGTACACGTTGCAAATGATAAGGATACAATTGATACTCTTTCAACAGTCTCCAGACAGTCTTATGAGGAACATTGACTTGCAACGCTACCCTTCGTGTGCTGATAGAAGGAGTCATGTTCACAGGCTCCAGAATCTCCTCCTGTACTTCTGGAGTTGTAGATCTTGGTCGTCCCCTTCCCAAACCAGGAGAGTTAAATTTTCCATACTCGCACAGACTGTAATGGAGACGTACAAATGTCTTCCGATCTAGATATTGTCGCTGTGGGTATCTCTCCTGGTACAAACGACGAGCCAGCGCAGCATTGCCGTCCGCCTTACCGTACATGAAGTGTACCTCTTCCAGCTCTTGATTTTTATACATGTCGCACAGTCTAACGCCTACACAACACTGAATGTAACCTTCGCCTCGGAATGAACTGTCAGAGTGCCCTCCTAATGTCTCCTTTGACGGCAACGACTTGCGGAAAGAAAAACGTTCCGGTGAATTTCAATGTTCTGAAGGTCATAACTCGGAAATGAAGCATTTCCGGACACATGTTGTAATGAACTTTTTTGATTGTCTACATGTAGGAAATACATACCTGAAATTATGGCCCGTATTTTTTAAACATCCTGTATAATATAATCTAATTTTATTCAGAGTTCAGTCTAAATGACATATCATAGGTTTAAAATCAATAACACTTACAAAAGTAAATGATCATTGTATATTATAACATTGAAATGCAAACGTTTTCGCCCTTGGGCATCATCAGGCATTTGACTCACAATATCTTATGCAATTTTTACTATATATTAGCTGTGAAATATGTACCAGGTAATTTATGTTTACAATCTTGCGTATATTAGTAAATAACTATTTGTATGGTTAACTCTATGGTAAGAAACAATCTGAAAATTTAAAATTAATACAGGTATTAAAATTAAATGTAACAAAATTGAAATTAAAATGTAACATTGATCTTATATTTCTTAATTATAAATTGTAATCATTAAAACATAAAAAAATTGGAAATTTATCTTTTGAAGAGGTGGAGAAGTTCAAATATCTGGGAGCAACAGTAACAAATATAAATTATTTTCGGGAGTAAATTAAACACTGAAAAAATATGGGAAATGCTTGTTATTATTCGGTTGAGAAACTTTTATCATCCAGTCTGCTGTCAAAAAATCTGAAAGTTAGAATTTATAAAACAGTTATATTACCGGTTGTTCTTTATGGTTGTGAAACTTGGACTCTCACTTTGAGAGAGGAACATAGGTTAAGGGTGTTTGAGAATAAGGTGCTTAGGAAAATATTTGGGGCTAAGAAGGATGAAGTTACAAGAGAATGGAGAAAGTTACACAACACAGAACTGCACGCATTGTATTCTTCACCTGACATAATTAGGAACATTAATCCAGTCGTTTGAGATGGGCAGGACATGTAGCACGTATGTGCGAATCCAGAAATTCATATAGAGTGTTAGTTGGGAGGCCGGAGGGAAAAAGACCTTTGGGAATGCCGAGACGTTGCTGGGAGGATAATATTAAAATGGATTTGATGATGGATTAATCTTGTTCAGGATAGGGACCAATGGCGGGCTTATGTGAGGGCGGCAATGAACCTCCGGGTTCCTTAAAAGCCAGTAAGTAAGTAATCATTAAAACGACATGATGAAATCATATGATTTCTCTTAAACTTCATAATATGATTTCATCATGTCGTTTTAATGATTACAATTTATAATTAAGAAATTTAAGGTCAATGTTACATTTTAATTACAATTTTATTACATATAATTTTAATATCTGTATTCATTTTAAATTTTCAGATTGTTTCTTACCAAAGAGTTAACCATACAAATAGTTATTTATTAATATACGCATATTAATTACCAGGTACATATTTCACAGCTAATATATAGTAAAAAATTGCATAAGATATTGTGAGTCAAATGCCTGATGATGCCAAAGGGCGAAAACGTTTGCATTTCAATGTTATAATATACAATGATCATTTACTTTTGTAAGTGTTATTGATTTTAAACCTATGATATGTCATTTAGACTGAACTCTAAATAAATTTATGTTATGTCGTGTCGTGTCGTGTCGTGTCGTGTCGTGTCGTGTCGTGTCGTGTCGTGTCGTGTCGTGTCGCGTCGCGTCGCTTCACGTTACGTTATGTTATCTTATGTTATGTCGTGTCAAGTCATGTCATGTCATTTTATGTCATGTCATGTCATGTCATGTCATGTCATGTCATGTCATGTCATGTCATGTCATGTCATGTCATGTTATGTTATGTTATGTTATGTTATGTTATGTTATATGTTATGTTATATGTGTTGTTATATGTTGTGTTATAAGTTATGTTATAAGTTATATGTTGTTGTGTTATAATATGTTACGTTACGTTACGTTACGTTACGTTATGTTATGTTATGTTATGTTATATTGACTATCGGAATATCTCTATCTTCATGCTTACTAAGATAAATGTCATATTCCAATGCTCTTTATATAGACCTAGATTCTTTGAGCTGAAACTATTCACAGAATATTCACGGAAATGTTAACAAGAAAAATGTGAAAATAGAAAATGTTTATTTCAAAAAACCTGGTGGTCTTAAATTTTTTTACTTACTGTGTATTATTTATACATCAAATTTGTAGGATTCAACACTACTACACTAATTAGAAATATCACAACACATAATATTTATTTATTTATTTACTTATTTACTTATTTATTTATTTATTTATTTATTTATTTATTTATTTATTTATTTATTTTTATTTATTTACTAGCCATACCCGTGCGTTCCGTTGCACCTGTTAGAAATAAATATAAAGTAATTACATAATTAAAGTAGGACGTTTGATCCAGGGAACATTCGTGTTTGTTAGAAGGATAAATCGTTTAATATGTTACTTAATTGAAATTGCGTTTAAATAATTAAATTGCGATCATTTTGGTCAAGAGAGCACTCATTTGGCGCAATGACAATTCCTTTAACATGTTTCTTATTTGTTATTACACGCAATAGTTTAATGAAGATTGACATATAATTTAGTTTTAATGTGTAAACTTTATATATAATTGCTATATGGTTCCATTGAATTATGGTAATAACTTAATTTTAACCCTTGTTTTCTACGTCTTCAGTAAATGGCGTTTGGCACACTATGGTTCTGAACCCTTCAAATAACTTAAATAGTGTTACAGCATAAACAGTGATATGTAAATATATTTCTTTCTTTCGAAAATGTAAGAATTCACGATCTCCTATGTACAATTGGCATGGAATGAATAAATGCGTTTTTTTCTTCCTACTCAAAAATTTTATATTTTGCACATGGGAATTACTGCAGGGACAACAACGCTACAATCTGAGGAGGTGGTGAAAAAGTATTGTATTGTTATTTTAAAAGTCTATCAGACCTACCAAATTTTGCATAGAATAAAACTTATCGGAAATCATTTTTTAAGAAATTTTTGTTATGTAACATTTTTCACAAAAAAGCAATAATAAGCGAGATAATTCGATTTAATTCAGGTCCCGTTAAATGAAGTATTTTGAATGCCATATAGCCTAAAATCTAAATTACAACGAACTTAATTTATATTTCAATTTTCATCGAAATCCGTTCGGCCATTTTCGCGTGAAAAGGTAACAAACATCCAGACAGACAGACAGACAGACAGACAGACATACAAACAAAACTGTCAAAAAAGCGATTTTAGGTCTCAGGATGAATAATTATACATGTTAACACCAATTATTTTTGGAAAAGCGAAAATTATCAGAACATTTTAGGCTACATATTTATTATTAGTTTATATTATATTATTAGTTTATATTATATTATATTGCATTATATAAAAAGTGCGTTCATAACGGATGTACTCCGATAAGTTTTCAATTTGTTGTGGGGGCTCTTGAATCTCAGAAGCAACAACTTTTACAACAGCGCAACATAATCTGCTTGCCTCATTACCCAATTTTTTTTTGCATTGCATTTATTGCATATATAGCCTATTTTACGTATTTTAACAGGATTCGACTGAGCACAGTTAAAATTTGAATTATAAAATAATGGATTGCTAAGCTAACGTACTATTACTGCATACTAAATCAATACACTCTCGTTGTTCGTTAATTCTCTGAGATTAAAATGAGTGTGTACATAAATATTATTTTAAGAAATACAGAAAACGAATGTACAAAAAAGCCTATCAAATTTTCTGAGCATAGGAAGCTATTTTAATCTTCCGTGTCCTCGATTTACTCAGAAGTTACTGTAATAACTTTATAGCAGTATGTAAATCTAGAGAAACTACACTTTCCAATGGTGAAATAATAAGTAATTATACAAATCGGTTAATTTAGCTTCCGATGTTACTTCATACAAACACAGAAACATTATCTGTAGGCTAAGTTTAATAGCTTTCGATTGTTGCTGTCCGAGGCCCCTTATAGACGAAGTCATTTGTTTTTTAATTCATTACACGGCCTTAGATGGCAGTTATTTTAATTTTAAAACTCATTTATCTCATTAAATATCAGTGCTGTCAAAAATTTTCAAGGAATAAAACTTATCGAAAATTATTTTTAAAGAAACTTTTGTTATGTAACATTTTTCACAAAAATCAATAATAAGCGAGATATTTCGATTTATTTAATTCAGGCCCCCTTATAACCCCCCTTTTAAATAATGTATTTTTAATGTCATATAGCCTAAAATCTAAGTTACAACAAACTTAATTTATATTCCAATTTTCATCGAAAGCCGTTCAGCCATTATCGAGTGAAAAGGTAACAAACATGCAGACAGACAAACAGACATACAAACAAAAATTTCAAAAAAGCGATTTTCGGTTCAGGGTGGTTAATTATATATGTTAGGACCAATTATTTTTGGAAAATCGAAAATTACCAGAAAAATTTCGGCTACAGATTTATTATTAGTATAGATTTATTTATTTATTTATTTATTTATTTATTTATTTATTTATTTATTTATTTATTTATTTATTTATTTATTTATTTATTTATTTATTTATTTATTTATTTATTTATTTATTTATTCATTTATTCATTTATTTATTACATCATTCTGTATTCAAGTCATGTCGGATTAGATATATTCCAGTTCTTAATCTGCCATCATCCACTATGATTACAAATGAACAAACATATGGCAAACTATAAGTCCTACTAAGTTTCTGCTTAATATTTATTATTATTATTATTATTATTATTATTATTATTATTATTATTATTATTATTTAAATACACTATATAGTACTAATACTTCCACGTTTGCTAATTTAATATAATTTATTTTCCTAACTAATTTATATAATTCACCTTCAACATATAACGATAATAGTACTTATTTACTTACTTACTTACTTACTTACTTACTTACTTACTTACAAAAGGCTTTTAAAGAACCCGCAGGTTCATTACCGCCCTCACATAATTCTGCCATCGGTCCCTATCCTGTGCAAGATTAATCTAGTCTCTTTCATCATTTCCCACTTACCTCAAGTCCATTTTAATATTATCCTCCCATCTATGTCTCTGCCTCCCCAAAGGTCTTTTTCCCTCTGGTCTCCAAACGAACAGTCTATATGCATTTCTGGGTTCGTCCATACGTGCTACATGCCCTGTCCATCTTAAAAGTCTAGATTTAATGTTCCTAATTATGTCAGGTGAAGAATACAATGCGTGCAGTTCTGCGTTGTGTAATTTTCTCCATTCTCCTGTAACTTCATCCCTCTTGGCACCAAATATTTTCCTAAGAACTTTATTCTCAAACACCCTTAATCTCTGTTCTCAAGTGAGAGTCTAAGTTTTACAACAATACAGAACAACCGGTAATATAACTGTTATAATAATAATAATAATAATAATAATAATAATAATAATAATAATAATAATAATAATAATAATAATAATAATAATAATAATAATCTATACTAATAATAAATCTGTAACCGAAATTTTTCTGGTAATTTTCGATTTTCCAAAAATAATTGGTCCTAACATATATAATTAACCACCCTGAAACCGAAAATCGCTTTTTTGAAATTTTTATTTGTATGTCTGTCTGTCTGTCTGTCTGTCTGTCTGTCTGTCTGTATGTTTGTTACCTTTTTACGCGATAATGGCTGAACGGATTTCGATGAAAATTGGAATATAAATTAAGTTGGTTGTAACTTAGATTTTAGGCTGTATAGAATTCAAAGTACATTATTTAAAAGGGGGTTATAAGGGAGCCTGAATTAAATAAATCGAAATATCTCGCTTATTATTGATTTTTGTGAAAAATGTTACATAACAAATGTTTCTTTAAAAATAATTTGCGATAAGTTTTATTCTTTGAAAAATTTTGATAGGACTGATATTTAATGAGATAAATGAGTTTTAAAACTAAAATAACTGCCATCTAAGGCCGTGTAATGAATTAAAAAACAAATGACTTCGTCTATAAGGGGCCTTGGACCGTAACAATCGAAAGCTATAAATGTTTCTGTGTTTGTATGAAGTAATATCGGAAGCTAAATTAACCGATTTGTATAATTAATTATTATTTCACCACTGGAAAGTGTAGTTTCTCTAGATGGACATAAAGCTGTAATGTTGTTACAGTAACTTCTGATATAATATAATATAATATAACATAATATAATATAATATGTAATATTATATAATATAATTTAAGTTATTTGAAGGGTTCAGTACCATAGTGGGCCAAGCGCCATTTACTGAATACGTAGAAAACAAGGGTTAAAATTAAGTTATTACCATAATTAAATGGAAACCTATAACAAGTAAAATAAAATATACACATTAAATCTAAATGATGTCAATCTTCATTCAACTATGGTTGCATGTAATAAAAATTAAGAAACATGTTAAAGAATTGTCATTGCACCAAATGAATGTCTCTGGATCAAAATGATCGCATTTTAATTATTTGGATGCAATTTAAATTAAGTAACATATTAAACGATTTATCATTCTATTAAAGACGAATGTTCCCTGGATCATATGTCCTATTTTAATTATGTAATTACTTTATATTTATTTCTAACGGGTGCAGTGGAGCGCACGGGTACGGCTAGTAATAACAACAAATAAACATAGTGAAACTTTGTATTTAAAACCAATAACTTTAACTTTTTCTTTTCTATATTCAATCTACTTATACATTATTTTGTTAAATTAATTATATAATTTTCGTAGCTTCATACTCGAATATTCAACTTCTATAATACCAGTCCAGTCAGAGCTTTGACCTTCTCTTCTAATTTTAACCCGAAAAAAAAAATTCCTAATTTATGCAGACTGCTAGCGTAAAAGACCATTAATTTTTTTATATGCCACTATAGCGTTTATTTTCAAAAAAATTTTATCCTCCCAATAATTTCTCAAATCATTCGTTGGCGCACAATTTAAAGCTATATGGACTGCGTCTTCCGCTAGTCCGTATAACGGACATTTATCTTTCTCTACGTTCCCTCTCTTATTCTTGAGCCTCAAGATACCTAATCTCCACTATGCCATTCCTGTTCTCTCTTCCCTTGAATTTTATCTAATATATCCTTCCTGCTCACAAAACGTTTTAACATCCCTATAGAATTTTTGTGATCCTAGGTCCTTAATATTACGAAAAATATCTCATCTCGAAATTTCGTTTGTTCTCTCTTTTACTATCCTTCCAATAGTCTTGAATAGATCAATATAATAATTCGTAGCACGACAACGCAGAGATCACCAAGGGAGGCACCGGAGTAGCTCAGTCGGTAGGGGTTCTTGCCTACTGATCCGGAGCTGTGCTCGGACGTCGCGTCGGTTCGATTGCCGCTTGGGCTGATTACCTGGTTGGGTTTTTTCCGTGCTTTTTCCGAACTTTAATGCTAATGTTAGGTAATCTACGGCTTCATCTTGCCAAATACCATCTCACCATCACTAATTCCATCAACATTAATAATATTGTAGTTGAAACAGTGTCGTTAAATAACCATCTAAAAGAAAAGACCAAAGACGATCAGTAAACTACTGGCCTCACATTCACATGCTTCAGGAGAGGTGAACAATCATGCAACCAGTACGGTGGTAACGTGTGGCCAGAAAGATAATCCATCAATCGGTATAGGTGCCGTATTACGCCATTTAATGCAGCTCCTCAAATTCATTACGATATTGGGTGGAACGTGAATCATAACTTTCATTGTAGCATAGTTAACCGATGCAATAATTAGCATTGGACATGTTTGCAGCTGAAAAACAAACAAATGCGAGAACTGCAAATATAAAAAAAAAAACACATGTTCAGAAAACTTCAGTGATCAACACTAGATTGTCCCAATTAGACAATCACAAGCAGCGCGACAAGTGATCTGCATTACCTCAAGGTCATCGTTTCAGACAAAATAAAACAAATATAGTATTAGCATAGTCTAGTATATACAGTTATGAAGCTCAATACGTAGTAAATATGCATCCATACATAGTTGCTAACCACTAGGGTCGCTAATATCGCCTCATTACAGACAATGAGAAATAGTACCGGCACAGTCTATTGTTCCTAGCACCCGCACAACCCAAGCTTCGTGACTGTATATACTAGACTGTGGTATTAATAGTATAGGCCATTCGATTTCTCGTGAAACATACTTGCACGTAAGGGGAAGAAAAAAGTGGACTGAGGAGCCTCTTTCCCTCGCTATGCTTTCACTTGCAGCGAGCTAGTCCCTTATCCCCATTACAAGATCTCTCCGTTGATCTACGACGCACGCAAGCATTTCGTTCCATGAGATAACCAATAATCTAGAGTAGTAATATTTTATTTAACGACACTGTCAACTGCATAGTTTATTGAGCGTCGAATTTTAATTTAGGCCAAAATTTGCTAAGAAATTTCATCTGAAGTGTGTTTTGCTGATGTAACGGAACTTCCCAACGTACTAAATTGAAGTGTTAAAAATTGGAAGTAGTGTCAAATATACTGAGACCATTTGAGAATAGTCTATGACTTGCATTAAGAAACAACAAAATATATTGTATGACAAATAATATTTGAAAAACATGTCTTACCATCTCTTTGTTTCTCTTTATCCCCATCGATATACGTTCCTGCCGAAACGAGGCCAAGAAGACAGATGAATATAAGTCTGTAAAACAAAAAATTAATTTATGTAATGAAATATCTCCTTACTCAATCATTACATCAGAATAAGTGACCGCGATTTGTTTATTTATCTTTGATTTCCAGCTACAGAATTCGTTTTAAAAACTATTACATGCTAATAAGACGGTACATAGGAAATGGTGAAATAAAAGTGACAGAGGTAACAGGCGAACTTGAAGGAATATGGCCAGCTACCATTTCTTCTGTTCTAAAACTGTTAGATATGCTCATAATCGAACCTGGATCGCATTGGGAAGAAATGTCCTCTGACAGGATTTATAAGATATTACGATTCATCAGTATAAAGTTAATCTTCAGGAGAAGATAGTGATTGAAAGCAATTTGTCTTTCTACTATACCAGTGATAAAAAAAAAGTTAAGGTTTGAGAAGAAATGGCAAAATGATTTCAGAACGAACGGAAGTACTCCCAGGAAACCTACCCGAACGCCGTCTTATTTCATTACAAATTCACTATGATTGCCATGATTGTCACTTTCGCTCTCGAGTGTAGAAAACTGAAGCTCTCAAATATCAACTGAAAATCTAAAAAATAGATCAACTATTGACCAGATATTTTGTATTCGGCAGTAAATGGAGAAAAAATGGGAGTATAAGGGTACAGTGCATCACTTATTCATAGATTTCAAAAAGGCATATGACTCTGTTAAGAGAGAAGTTTTATATGATATTCTTATTGAATTTGGTATTCCCAAGAAACTAGTTCGATTAATTAAAATGTGTCTCAGTGAAACGTACAGCAGAGTTCGTATAGGTCAGTTTGTCAGATGCGTTTCCAATTCACTGTGGGCTAAAGCAAGGAGATGCACTATCACCTTTACTTTTTAACTTTGCTCTAGAGTATGCTATTAGGAAAGTCCAAGGTAACAGAGAGGGTTTGGAATTGAACGGGTTACATCAGCTGCTTATCTATGCGGATGACGTGAATATGTTAGGAGAAAATCCACACACGATTAGGGAAAACACGAGAATTTTACTGGAAGCAAGTAAAGAGATAGGTTTGGAAGTAAATCCCGAAAAGACAAAGTATATGATTATGTCTCGTGACCAGAATATTGTACGGAATGGAAATATAAAAATTGGAGATTTATCTTTTGAAGAGGTGGAGAAGTTCAAATATCTGGGAGCAACAGTAACAAATATAAATGATACTCGGGAGGAAATTAAACACAGAATAAATATGGGAAATGTCTGTTATTATTCGGTTTAGAAACTTTTATCATCCAGTCTGCTGTCGAAAAATCTGAAAGTTAGAGTTTATAAAACAGTTATATTACCGGTTGTTCTGTATGGTTGTGAAACTTGGACTCTCACTTTGAGAGAGGAACATAGGTTAAGGGTGTTTGAGAATAAGGTGCTTAGGAAAATATTTGGGGCTAAGAGGGATGAAGTTACAGGAGAATAGAGAAAGTTACACAACACAGAACTGCACGCATTGTTTCTTCACCTGACATAATTAGGAGCATTAAATCCAGACGTTTGAGATGGGCAGGGCATGTAGCACGTATTGGCGAAATGCATATAGAGTGTTAGTTGGGAGGCCGGAGGGAAAAAGACCTCTAGGGAGGCCGAGACGTAAATGGGAGGATAATATTAAAATGGATTTGAGGGAGGTGGGATATGATGATAGAGAATGGATTAATTTTGCTCAGGATAGGGACCAATGGCGCGCTTATGTGAAGGCGGCAATGAACCTCCTTAAAAGCCAGTAAGTAATTATCCAAGTATTTTATTGCTTTTTGGTTAATAACCAGTGTCAAAAATAGTCCTTTAACGTGTAACGTCCATACTCGGTCAAGAGTAAGAGAAAACGTGAAAGTATTTGGTGGAGTGATTTGTTATGCTGCTCGCAATCGACTTTTGTTTGCCTTGAAAATCTTCGGGCCAACGTCATATCCGATAAACTGAACAGTTTGAATGAGTCCATTCCTATACATAAGGGGAGTCGGTGTATCTATACAGGCTTCATAACCTGCTTGGAACAATTTACTATATATAATCCATGAGGGTTACATTATATTATTTAAAATAATGTTATTCAGTTATGTTTTGACATGGTCAAAACAGACTCATGCACAAAACGTGCAACTATAGAAAGTTAACAGAAAGTTGATATTATCCACAAACAGATTAAAAGAATAACTATTTACGGGATATTTTTAATGTACTTTTCTTCTTTTTTTGGGAGGGAAGTTACCGGCGTAGCTCAGTCGACTATGGTGCTTGCCTGACGATGTTCGAGCTTTTCCCTAACCATAATGCAAATTTCAGGTAATCTAAAACGAATCCCCGGCCCCAACGCGCCAAATATCATCTTGCTAACCAATCCCATCGGCGCTAAATGGACTAGTAGTTGATACAAAGTCGTTAAGTAATCAACTAAAAACAATAAACCTGTCAATTTTTTGGCTATAAAAGATTTTTAATAATTTTCCTCTTAATAGTACAATAAATATTCAATCGCATAGCTATTTGCTGCATGTAAGTGTCTATTATATTCACCTCCTCGTTGGAAATGTGCGACGACACAGACGTAATTCGAGTGTTTCTGCGTTGTTTAAAGCAAGAATGCAAAATCAGGAGCTGAAGAAATACATTAAGTGAAAGGTGAAAGAGTTGTCAATAATGGGACTCCATCAAACTAGCTTAAGCGATTCAATAACGGACGTCTAAGCTTTGAAGATAATTTCGCCCAGGAAGCGCCCCTATTCTATAGAATGAGGCTATATCACCGATCACATATATCAGATTGACCCCATGTTATGAAATGGCACCATAAAACGAGAACAGCCACCAGGTCCTCCACAGTCGAAAATTAATTTTCGATAACGACTGCTAGATGAAAGTATAGTTTCAATCTATTACTTCAGACAATTCTGTAAATGTTATAAAGTACTTCTTTTGCAGTCGCTAGATGGCAGCATAGTGAAGTTGATAAAAGGTGTTATCTTGAAAGTCCATTAAGCTGATCAATCTGTTATATGTGATCAGGAGCTATATCCATAAAACTGGAAGAACAGTCACTAGCAGCAATTGACAATAAGTCTTGGTGTTTCTAGGTCCATAGTTCGTAGCTATCTCCACCAATTTGGGATTGTGTGTAAATGGTGAAACTTATATCCGTTTGAACTAACCGCAGCAGACACATGATAAAAAACTTTTGAGACGACCTAGCAAATTTTAATACGTTATATCTGTGGTTAAAAGATAGTCTTACAAAGTGAGTTTTGTTCCCGTGGAGAAGGATCGCGAGTCCTGGATGTAGCACAAGTCAGGATCCACTTTGAGGCTGTATGATACATCAGCGTCTCCTATCAGGGCCTCGAGGGATTCTGTCAAGGAAACCGTCAGATCCTCCGACGAACAGGATGCTGGGATGCAGAACCCCCAAGTCATTGTCGTGAACTTCGGGATAATATGCCCAGGCTGTAAGAATATCAATATTCATCAGTGTTCAGACTTGCCTTCTTCAAATTTCCATTAAATATAGAACAGGCCTATAACTATTATGTTTCGAAGATTGGATATACTTTAGTTATAATGTAAAAACCGAGGAAGATGTCCCACTCTTTGGAGACTTTACAAATTAATAAATTCAATTCAATATCGACGATTGGGGGCTGGAGGCAAGAAATCATAGAAAAGCAAATAAGGGAATGTTCGGTGGGTTCATTGTGACACACTATATTACAATACTAATACTATTCCTCCTAGAAAGATAAGAAATAAAACATATTTGAATCATCAGAATCTTTGTGATAATAATCTTCTTATTGTACATACAGGGCTTTCATTTCAAAACTTTCCAGTATAAATAATTAATTATTTAAATTGAATTCAATTTAATAAAAAAAAACATGTCCATTTAGATATTGAAGGGGAAGTCTGAAACCAGACTTACATTTTAGATTGCACTGCCACCCCCTGTCATTCCCATTTTTAAATTTCAAATGACACCCCTATATATTTATACTTAAATATGAAAGAGTATTAAATTGTTTATACACATCATTTATTTGTTTTCGCATTTTTTGTTTTCTATTGTCGCCTGGCAACGGCTATTATAGTGCGACTATTTTATCGAAAGTTCTTTATTTAGATTTTATCAGAGACAAATTTTCAATTTCAAAAAGACAATCTGAATAAAGTTCTGCGTTAGAGGACAGAAGTGCTAATTCAAATAATCTGAGCGAAAATTCCCTTCAGTGCTCACAAAAACGTACTGTGTTTCGCAAAATATAGTGAAAAATAC